>NW_006800055.1:1209809-1360259 GCF_000485575.1 Poecilia formosa | reverse complement strand
TTTATGGGTACATTTTATTGAAATAGATTTAAATTTTCAAGAGTCACCTGTCTTAAGCAGACCAAATAATTTTAATGGACACTGCAAAACACATGACTAAGTAGCAAATGAACTGAAAATATTCACAAAAACATGATACACATGCAATAAAACACCTTTTTGTTACATTAGATAACTTATCAAAAATTACTTGTGTAAAACATACAAATTCTGAAATCAATAAATGATAAGAACGACATACAAATATAAATCTCACAACCTCACAACTCCACCAAAATACCTACATACCATGATAGACAACTGAAAAATAAATGATTTATATAGCATTTTTATATTTTATATTGAGCTTATAAATCTCCTGAACCTGTAATTGGTAAATACCAGAAGCAGAAAAAAATATGACAAAATACCAAACAGAGAAGTGAAACAATAGAGTGAGGAAAGGTTATAAATAATGCATAATAATTACAAATATGTAGAGATTTAATATTAGGTTTCACAAATTGATCAAATCGTACAAGGAAGTACAATGAATAAGCGCAACCTATGAAGTTGTTCTCTTCTGCTGACTCTAAGTGCTTTTTCAGTTTTATGTGTAAATTATAAAATGTATCCATACGATTTTCTGGTTATGAACTGGATGTGTTTGTCTTGCACTGTGTGAAGCCCATTGAACTAGCACCACATATACAAAGATTTGCACTGTACAAAAGCAAGACATGAAAGTAATAAAGTAAAATCCTTCTTTCTTCCCTATTTCCTTTCTTTTTCCCTTTCTCTTTCTTTCTTCCTTGAGTAAAAAGCTAGCCAAACAATACACCTTTGTGTCTTTTTCTTGATTGAAGAAGGCATGCTCTGCTTCTTCTAACCTTAATGTTATTTACACTCCTATGCATTCTGGTGGGCTGCCACAATTCAGTTGACTTTCATTTATCAAAAGGACCGTCAGCATAGGTTGCATAGTTGAACATTGAGACCTTTTTCTGACCCAAACAGCATAGCACCACCTTAAAGTGTGAACATTTATTCAAACTAAGATCTGCTGACAATGTGTCTGGGAGGATTTGATTTTAGTACATTTTAACTATGAGGTGGGTTTTTTTCTGAGCTGTTGTAAATTAATAAAAATGTAGATATATTAGTTTTTTTTCCTTCTAATGGAAAGGATAAAACATTAGCGAGAAGTGATGAGGTCTTTAGAAAAAAAGCAATTTGTCATCCCCTTTGACCTCCATCCCAAATCAATGATTTCAATTTGTTCATCGACAAAACCGAATAGGCTTAATGCAATGACTCTACTAAATGCTTTAGGGGTCACATTAAAAATGCAAAGGTGTGCTCGCTATCTGAAGTGCACTGACTGGATGTTGTCCAAATAATAATATTGTATCCCCACAGCAATTATAGGGATCACTGAAAGGGCGGCGACTGCAAGAAAATTAACTCAGGATCAATCCTAGCACTTATCAGGATGTAAGTGAGTCAGGAGAGGTTCAAGGAGACTGTGGGGATCTGCTAAGCTTTTGACACAGTGTAACTCAAATTGCAGAGGTTGACTGCCAATCAGATTCAATAATCTAACCCCAGTTAGATATGTGTCTTCAGTTTCAAAATGCGTCATAATTCACTACCACAAAATAAAGGTCCAATAGTTCATGTGCATCGTGAGGATTTTCCTCTCCTGTATGCCGCTAAAAAGATAAGTATTCAGCTTTTAAAGATAAAATCTATCCTCAGTCCAAGGATGATGTGTATCTTAGATATAATCGTACTTAATCTCTATGCAGCTCATATTGCCTTGCACTAGCAACTGCCTTGGATTGGAAATGACAGCAGTCCTACTTTAGTCAGTTGCTTCAGTCAATAAATGTTTGGGCTTTACTACAAAAAGATGATTGCACTAAATGACTTGGAAATGATAACCATGATTTTCAGTCTACATCGATAAATTTAGTTGGTCATTTTAATCATAATACTCCCTACAAAAGACTTGAGGGCATGCAGAGTTGTTAAAAACTATTTTAATATGCTTCTCCATCTAAATCAATGTGGTACATTGTGATGAATATTACTATTTGGGTGTTGGATTTTCACAAGCCTGATTGAGAGTTCATGGTGTCTGAAGTATGTGCTTGGTCTTCTAATGGTGGGTGATAATTTCACAGATCAATGAACATCATCTATAGCAGTAAAAGAAAAAAAAAGGAATTGCTGAATTTGTAATGGGGCCAAACTCAATACTGCACTCCCATTGTTCAGCAAGGACAAATCCTTTTAACCCTTTAACCATCACCCTTAAAGTGCTTGCACATAAGTCAATGTGTCCATAAGGACACAGGTGTCATCAGGACAACTAAGGGGTTGAATCCCACGATTGTACCCAGTTTGTCAACTATACAATGCAGCATTTCTTCTATAGCATGCTGTATACCACTTGTCTATTTCACATCATCCCTTTTAAACTGTATGAGCTCAAAGTTCACAAGTCAAACAGATTCCTGCTCTTAGCAAAAAGGTATCAGAACTCCAGCTCAGCTCCATCAGATGGATTATGGGAGGTTACAACGCAGTTTTCCTTGTAACCTCCCTTTGGAGTGTGCACGGAAACAGGATAATAGCTGGCTGATTCCCTGTTCATTGCCCTTACATCCACTAGATTTTTTTTTTTCTCACATTTAACTGTACCTGAGCCAAGCTCCTGATAACACCCCTAAGTGAGGATACATTTATTACTGAGAAATAGAATAACCCTTTAAATAGCTGATAGGCAATCAGACATAAATGTGCAGGTACTCGGGCAATGTCCCACAATGGTGGTCTCCCGTCGGATGGCCTGGAGCTCCCATGAATTTGTCAGGTCGACTATGAGCCATGGGGATTATTCTGGGCTCTTGTTGGCGTCCTTCCCTCTCAACTTTCAAGGGGTAGCTCACCAGGTGAGCTGGTAATTTGCCCTCCCTGCCTTGGTCCTTCTGAGTTCTGGCTGCCTCGGTGTGTCTGTGGCAGCATTGGGTGTTCTTGCTGCTGGAGTTATCAGTCTGGTCAAGGATGGGAAGAGGAGGTTTTCTCACCCAGTTTCTCTTTGGCCTGGGGGATCCTGGCCCTGTGAGTCACTAACAACCAACCTACCTCTTTGTAGGGTGTATGGCTGCCCTGGGATGATGCCTTCTGGCTGTCTGCCTGGGGCTGCTGCGGCCTTCTATCTGAATCCACCTGTCCTTTGGTGCTCTTGGGAGTCGTGTGTTGCAGGTTTTCTGCCTTTCTTGCCACTCTAACAAGTGTGCACCTCTACATATACACACCTAGTTACACAGACACACGAACAACTGGCAAACATCAATTTTTACAGATAACGAATGGATTTTGTTATGGTATGTCTGATGCTATTTTTGAAATTAATTTTTATTAATGAACATCTCAATGCAGCACTAACTGTTAACTGAGGAGTCATATTTCCGTGTTTCAAATCTTAGCACTTCGATGTTATGTTTTGGGTTTTTTTGTAAACGTTTTCCCTTTAAAAATATTTCAAAAGCCAGATGCTCCTACTCTGCACCATAGAAATGGTTAGGATTGTAAACACAGAAAATGATTGTCAAGGGCTGAAATGTTAATCAGTCTTTGAGTCTCTCCTTGCTGTAAATGTACAGTCATGAGGTGTAGTAGTTAAAAAGCTTCCACAATGAGATGGAAAACTCTTTGAGAGGCTCCAGCTTCATTATTTCTATTCATATAAACAAGTGCAATGTTTCATTGCCTCAAGTTCAACATGTTGAGCAAAGATTGAAAGTAATATTAGCATAATTATTATAATTACGGAACAATGTTTTCCTGGACAAATCCATTTGTGAAAACCTTCAGATGAACAGTGACCCTCTAAAAGAATTAAAAATCCAAGAGATACCAATATCTTTATCTGCACAGTGTCTGTAGCTGCTCTTTGCAATTATTTGTTGAAGTCACAGATGTTCTTTAATATCTTCATGCTTTTTATTTTGGTTTATTAAATCTATGACTACTTTTGCTTTAAGTAAGTAATCTTGCACAAATTATGATTTTCTAAAATGTGCATAGAAAGTATTATGTTTTAGGAACTGTGTGCCCCTCCCTGTTGGTCTTATGCTGAGATTAAGTCTTCTAAATTTATGATAAGCTTGGAAAGACGTGTGATATACAAGAGGAAAAAATATAATTCAGGTTATTAAAGATGTGTTTGGCCACCATGTATAACAAAGACAGATATGTTGTGTTCTGGTAAGGATTCTAAATGTCTACTAAACTGAAGGAGAAAATCATTTGCTTCTCAAATGCTTCCTTTAATTTGCATTCAGTAACCATGGTGGAAACCACACTAGGAAACGCTTGTCTTTATTATCTTCCATAGATGGTCAGCAGGTTTATAATTATGAGTCTGTAAAGTTTAAATGGAAAAATTCAAAATCAGTTTGCAATATGTCACCTTTTTTTTTAAAGGGGACTTACTAATATGTGACGAATATATTCATCATTATTTTACAAAAATGACTACAAGACAACAAAGAGAAAAAGGAAATTAGGTTTTTAAAATAAACTAAGTACTGAACTATGAACCCTATAAATTTAAAATTGACACCTGCAGTTTAGAACAAAAATACAATGTATTATTTTTCCTTTATCATTTACCAGCTCTTTCTAAGAAAGTTTATATTTAATAAGGTTCTCAATGAAAACAGAAATTGTGGACAAGGTGTTGCTAATCATTTACCAACATCTCCTTGTGGATACGTCTTAAGACCCACCTGATGGAAAAGCTGTATATGCCCTTCCAGTATTCACACCAATTTTCTTCTTTTGGGTACAGATACAATCTTCCAATTAATTTTTTTTATTCCAATTGCAATTTGAAATCAATCAGGCGGTTGCTTCTTTTTGCATTCAAAATTAAAAAAAAAATAAATGACATAAAAATGGGGAGTTATATTTTATTCAAAGGTTAGATAAGTAACATTTCTGAATAAATCTTCATTTCCATCCCTCCAAGCTATTTATACTGGGAAGACTCTCTAAATCTTCATAGCCCTTAACACACCTTTTGTATTATTTACTTTGGGTCTCAGTAGATTTTTGAATATTTTAGAGTTTTCGCACTTCCAAAGCTTTTATCTGTGTCAGCTTTTAAAAGATCAAACATCAGGTTATAGCCGACAATTTCAACCTGAGAAGCTGTTAGTTCATCTTCATTCAGGTAGGACAGAGCTTTTTCATCTCTGGCCCTAAGGTATGTTAGTATTAACAGATTTACACCATTAGGTTTGCTTAACTAAATACTGTATTTTGTCTGCCATTTCTTGTTGCATTGAGTCAAACCAAATCATACTGCTTTTGCCTTAAAATAAGTGAATCAAACTGTATTTCAGTAGAGGGATGAATTGTATCATTCCATCTAACTATCTAAAATGCATCTGATCCTTGGGAGTATATGAAGATATGTATTATATCAACCACAGACCAAATGTGAACAGCCGTACTCCAAAGATGTGAAATAGTTTCCTTCTGGGACTTTGCCACACTGACTCTAAGGATACAACAAGAGTTGTTTATGAAGATCATAGCTCATACTTTTATTCTTAATCTTTTCATTGTGATTAAATATTTGTATGAGTAAATTCATGTTTAGGATTGAATTTCACCTGTGTTGTACAGTGTGTCAGTAAACAAACTTTACTGTCATCCTTATAGAATGAGTGCTGCTGCAAAGTTTAGCTACATATTTGGGGAGAAGCATTAGCATCTACCCTGTCTCAGGGCTTCTTTTCATTTTAAAATGGTGAGCTGGTTCCACTGTCTTCTGAATATTCTCTTTATTCATTGGTATTTTATCATTATTTCAGGCTGTAGCCCTAGCAGCAGCTAGAAATTAGGTTTTAGCAAAGATGAAATTAATCTTTGTTCATGTCATAATAAAGCTGCATGTATATTGCCAAAATGGGCCCTGTTTAGGTGTAGAACAAGGCTGTCAGGAGAACATGCAATTTATAATGTAATAACTCTTAGGAATCGGATACGTTATATCTTATCCGTATAACATTTTAACAAGCCACATGGGTGATAATATCCATCTCTGCATAAAAAAAATAACTCGAATGAATCTCATATTCTCATAAAGAGTTTAAAGAGCATGAAATTCAAACACAGGTAATGAAGGCTTTGCTGTAAATTATGCTCTGGACTCCTACAGGCTTGCCTTCATTCCCATCTTTTCTTCAGGCAATTTGTAATTGAACAAGAGCAGAGAGAATGGGAAATGATGAGAAATAAGGGTTGAATCTGCACAGTTAATACCATTTTGCATCTAACAAGAGAAATCTTGGATATTTTCCCAAATACCATGAGTGAGTTAAGCTATTACGATGTGTAAAAAGTAGATAAACAGAGTACTGCAGGGCAGGAATATATAATCTGGTTGTAATTCAATTAATATAGTGCCTGATAACATTCAGAGTAATAAACGTCCTGTTTATTCGTAGAATGATAATGCACCTAATGGAGCTAAAATCTAGAGTCATATAAATTAGATGTGAAAAAAAAAACAAAAAAAAACAAAACAAAACATCTATTGATTTGTGTCAATGGTTCGAATTTTGATTTATAGTTACACGAGGACTATTGCTGCACAGGCCTCGACAGAGCATCCATCACCATAGGGACATAACAGTGATGGCCTGAAAACATGAGCCAGTTTTATAGACTCATTATGAGCAGCTGTCTTAGCATCTTAAAAGCCCCGTTGCTCTGGGTGTAAAACAAAGCATACACTCTGAAACTGTTCCTTAAGATTAGCCAAAGTAGTGTAATCTCTAGTTCACACTATACACAGTCATCAAATAACACCCCAAACACCGACCATGTGATGTACTGTCGCCTTGTGAGTACTTGAAATACTGAAAGAATTTCTGTTATCTTTCATGAACATTCTGCTATCCCCTGAAACTGTTCTTGTTAGCTCTAAGTCCCTACAAAGAGAGAGAAGATGCAGTAAAGTGCCAAGTGTTGTCATGAATGTCTGCACACCCGGCTGGCTTGAAATTCTAACCCTGTGTTCACGCCTACGCTGCAGCTACAAAAACAGCTACAGTAATTACAGAGAAGCCATTGTTTTTCCAAGCAGAAGAAATAATTGTGTTTACAAAGGGTTGGTGGAAATTCAAAACCTGACAATGACATAATGTCAGATTGGAAGTGACAGCTGCAAACATCTGCTGTGTTTTTTAGTGGAAGCTGCATCTTAACGCGAAGCTCAGTGAAGTTTCGCAAAGTGACCACTTTTTTCTACAGCATCAAAATGTTTAGCATTTCAAAGCATAAAATGTTATACACTGTATATTGCTCTTTGCCACTAGAAACCCAAATCCATTGTTTTTCCTCAGCTAGTAAAACAAAGTTTCTGTCTCGCAAAAACGATTGATATTATATAGCTGAAAGTCAAACTGGCCTTTGTTGTCAAAATACAATGAAGACTTTATCAGACAAAACTTGGACACACACATGCATAAAAGTAAGCTCACATCCACACAGGATCGCCGCAAAACCTAGCCTTCAATCTATCGCAGCAGCACACACTGTAGATAAGAATGAAAACAATAAGGGGAAGCTATTAGTTTAACTGTGGATGCAATGTGACCAAAAAGGCTAAAGCATTATTTAAAATAATTTTACCTATGAATTAAGACAGACAAAAAAGGCCAGACATTGTCAGTGACTCCTTATGGAAGCTGTGGCTACAAAAAGGTTAGAAACCTCAGTAGCTCTAAAAAACTTTGTAAAGAAACTTAAACTGTGAGACAATGATGGTTACAAGAACTTTAACAAGGTGAGTTAAGCTCCCTACAATGATAAGGTATTAAATGTCCCCGACTGCATAAGCTAATGGTAACTTGCTGCTAGTCCTATTAAAGCTCTGTGCTCCTGCGGGCACGAATTGTAAAACAGTTGGTGTAAAATGTTCTGCATGAATTTGCTTCTTCTGTTGGAAAATTACCAAAACAACAACGGTGAGAAATTACCCGCATACTGCCTCACCCCTTATTGCTTTATTCAGCAGCTAACTCTAATATTGTAAAAAGTAGTGGTAAAAAATGTGTTATACGTGCAACACATTTGAACATAAACTGCGTAAATTTGAGAATATTGCGTCCCTAAAAAAGACCCAGAATAAATAAATAAATACAGCAGAAACTAAACAGAACATTTGGACACCAACCTTGATGACTAGCTGATCTAAAAAAAAAAATGTTGTGCAAAATGATCAAAAACAGAAATTAAGGGCTGTTGGGAAAATCATTTTTACATGGAGCAGATCTGCATTCCCTCTGTTCAGAGTATTGTTTTCTAAACAACTGTAAGGAATTAATTGATTTTTTTTTTCCAATGAGGATCTTGATACTGCCAAGCTGACCTGAAAAGGAAATACCAAAAGGTCCAAGGTGAAACACATTTTTTTTTTTTTTGGAGGAAATTCAAAACCTCAGTTATGCCAGCGGTCAATGGAGCCGTTGGAGCTGCAACATGCAAATCATATGAGTTGCTTTAGGAAAGTTAAGGAACACCTGGAGTCTTTTATTTTCATTACAAAATGTTATACAAATGAGCTGTTGCTTGCAGGACATGTGCTGTAAGCTCTAAAGGTAGAATGAAGAATTTGTCTTCCTAAAGAGTGATTGAATGCATAGGTATACTACTAAGCTGATCATAAGCTCCATTTTAAATATGTACTCAGTAAATATGGTTCGCAGATGGTCCGATATGTTTTCTTGTGCCAAAAAGTGCACAAAAGACCTTTGTGATGCTTTTGGCCACATAAGCATCTTGTGTGATCAGGGAATATACTCATCTTGTATGATTTGAGGAGTTGGCTCTTGCCAGGCCTTTGGAAGGTTTATTCCCACTGACTAAACTTATAACATAATCAAATGTCAAGCCACAGCGATTAAATAATGTTATCTCATGAAAAAAGATCATCTGCTTTTAAATATTTACATAAAACTAAAATTACTAAATTATCTTACCCTAAAAGTGTTACTTACTAAAAGTATTGTCAGATAGGTGAGGTTAGGTGTTTATAGTTTTATTAATTATGTGGGAGACAATAATATGTGTCATACAGCACACTTAAAATCAGGTATAAAGAATAAGCTTGTTTTTAAATGAAAAAGTATCAAAATAACTTTTCATCAGATATGTGTTGATACGTGTTTAATTCATTTCAAAGATGCGATATTTGCAGAAGAAGCTGGAAAAACGGAGGTCTGGGGGGTCTCTGCTAATATTGTTCCCCGTGTCACACACACTTGAATAAATGGAAGAAAATAGATTAGAAAATCTTCTAAAATGGCATTGAAAGCTTCTATTAAAGATAAACAAACTACAAAACCAATGCTTTGGAACTGAGCTTATAAAAACATTATCTTTTCTTCTGCTCCTTCTGTAAATGTTTGTCTTTGCACTGTCAATTGCCTTTGTTTCAATTTATCCTCATCTGCAATGCTTTTCTCAAGTTATTTTTTTTCTTTTCCGTAAATTGTTAGAGCAATTAGAGTTAAAGCAATGAAAAAAAATCATCTAATTATTATGTTTTTGTTCTGTAAAGTAGTATTTTAAAGTTTGTTCCTCCTCCAAAACTCCCCTTTAGCCCTCTGAAGGTCAAATGTTCTTTTTCACTGGAATTTCTTGAACCAAATCACAAAGCTGGCTCTTAGGTGAGCAGAAAAGCCTTGTTAAAGTGCTAACATTCATGTGGTGGGTTGTGTTGCTCTTGGTTATGTGAATTTGCTTCTCCCTGCACTTTAACACTGCATACATTTAATTTGTTCTCTGAAGAAACACTCCCAAAGGAGCTGTGACTGAGTGCAAAGAAACAGAGTAGGATGGAGAAAAAGAGGAAGACTTTGCCTGTAACAAACTAATGTGAAGTGTTTTAAAACCTTCATCCATATGTCCATCCATCTCTGCTTGTTTGAGGTTACATTGTGGAGTTTTTTTTTTAAATTATTTTTATTTATTTATTTTTTTTTTCTGAGAGAGGACATCCAGACATTTATTTCCCCAAAGACACTCAAGCTTCTCCCTTGGTATTCCCATTATCTCTACTGAATAACACTGATCTGATAGAATGGGCAGAGAATAACCACACTTCAGAAGATACCTATTGCAGCTGCCAGAAGTGGTGATGTTGTCCTTTTAATTATGACCCTAATCTTATGAACGTAGGTGAGGGCTCCTGCATAGACAGAACAACAAATTGGTTTGGCTTCAGGCTTAGCTCCAACTTTTACATAGCTTCACAGTTTATCAAGTTAAAGTCAACATTTAAATGCTTCTGCACCAATAAATTAGTCCCATTCAGGGGGCTCCTCCTGAACCGCCTGGGCCCCCTGACAAAGAATGTCATACATTGTCAAATCTATTTTGACAACTTTTGTACACTTGAATCTCACATATGCTCTCAAACCTAGACATCTCACTTAAATGCATAGAACTAGCTGTCTCATTCTGTTACTAACTCATGTTACCAAACCGATGACAGTGGTGCTGCAAAGTCCCAACTGCTGAAACAGCACTCTTACTTTAACCCTTAGGTTATANTAATTAATTTGATTTCCATTGATGATTTTTGTGTGATTTTGTTGTCAGCACATTCAACTTTGTACAGAACAAAGTATTCAATGAGAATATTTCATTCATTCAGATCTAGGATGTGATATTTGAGTGTTCCCTTTATTTTTTTGAGTAGTATATATATCACTCAAGGTCCACTCTATCATCTACTATATGACTGCAAAGCCTATTTGACATGAATATGTGTCGCCTGTGCCTTCTGACATGCGTCCACTCTTGGCAGATGCCAGGTTTGTGCAGACTGTGTGCCGGTAATCACAGCACCATTTAAATTGAAAGTGTAGCATAAACATGAAAAGTGATTAAAAAAATGGTTTGTCAGAACTGTAGTGAACATAGTATAGATCCTGTAGAATGCAGCATTAAAAAGTTAAAGAAGAAACAGCTGGGCCATCAGTTATACCAATAGTGTCATTCCAATAGTGGTTTTGCAATGTCATTGTCATGATCCGTGTTTTTCTGTTTAGTTATTTTGGGATTTTCTGTGTTTAGTCCTGTTTCCCTGAGTCTCATTGTTGTCCTGTCAGCCCTTGATTGTTCCCAGGTGTGTCTCGTTCCCTTGATTACCCCTGTGTGTATTTAAGTCCACCTGTTGTCTTTGTCTCTTGTCTGGTCCTTGTCAAATGTATGTTGTACGTCGTATGTCGTTTTGTCTGCTGTCTGTCTGTCCGTCCGTCCGTCTATCCATCCATCCATCCATCCATCCATCCATCCATCCACAGTAGTACTGTGGCGACCTCAGCTCTTGTTTGCAGTCATTAAGTCAGTTGCTACCAGTGTTAGCTTAGCCTTCGCTCACTGTGCTGCCTGTCATCCTGGACTTGTTTTGAGCTTCCTTCATTAAATCTCATCATTTTCACTACAACCTGGGTTCAGTCTGCGTCTCTCCTCACCACCTCAAACCCACTTCCTGACAGTCATAGCTATTTAAAGGTCTTTCAAATAGTTTCACATTTCTGTTGAAGATAAAATTAAATGACTCCACTTAAAATTCTTGAAAGTAATAAACCAATTTCATTTAACATATTGCCACTGTTATTTTGATTTTGAAAATGCATGACAACGATTCTAGATTAAATTCCTCATTTCATTGAGAAAGGTCACTGAAGTGTAAAAATAAAACCTTTTTAGACGGAGGCTGTTTCCAAGTCAATGACTTGGGCTGCACATTGACCAGGGATGAAGGAAGAGGTTGATTTATTATTTTGTTTAATCTTGCTGCCACACCTGCACTTTATACCAATTCCTCTTGTCTTTCTTTAGTGTACAGTCTTTTACACCTAAGCATTGCCTTTCATTATTACTGTAAAACACTCCAATGCCTCCAATCCTTCTTCATATCTATGGCAAACAATTTCTGACTCTACAGCTTTGTTCTCTCTAATAGGCAATGGAATCACTCTAAACTCATCAGGCTTCTCCATCTCCATTCTGCTGTAAAGAGTCAATCCATTAGCCTTGCACCTCATTGCTCCCAGCACCTGACCCAGAAACCATGGGAGAGGAGCTTGGAAGCACCGTTCATCCAGTGCAGTGGGCTGTGGTGTGTTGGCAACAGTTGTTGGCTTTTAGGCTTTTGGCTATGCTGTTTTGTGTTATTGATGATATTTAAATTATTCCTGGGGACAATGTTTTATGCTTTAGTGCATGAGAAGTCACTTAGCTATGAACAATGCTGACCCACTTTGCAAAGGCTGGACATCACTTTTCTTCAACAAAACCTTAAGTATTGAGCTACTTTAAGTCAGGTTTGATTTCCCATCTATTCTGGACCCTTTAGGTCAAGCACTAGGGCTGCAAAACTAAGCACTCAGCAAAGACTTGTGTTCGGTTAATTAGATTTACTGAACTTTTTTATCTTTGAATAGGACATAAGGTACACTTCAATGATGATGAAGGCGCTCTCTCTTTCCATCGTGCTAGATGTTTGCTACTGAAAAGCAGTGTGATAGCGATAAATTATCACTCATTCAATCACAATTGTTTAATAGAAATTGTGCTTCTATCAGTTAAAGCTAAAGCTGCATGAAAAGGGGAGGATCACAACTAAACGAGATGTAGATAAAAAAAAATCATTTTCTGATTGTAAAATATTTGCTACTGGAAGAAAAGTAAAAGTGATAAAGAAATTGGTTAGGCAACTAATCACAACCAAATGACCAATTTGCAAAATCTGGAAATGTCCCACAGAATACCTCCTAGTCCATGCGACACTATTTCTCCTGGGGTTAACAGCGCTGAAAGAGATGTATTAGGTGCCAATTTAGTAGGAGTATAATCTGGATCGGTATTTAAAAGAGAGTGATAAGGTAAAAACCAATTAGTTGCCCAGCTCTCAGAGTTGTTGTCAATGCAATCGCTGGATCAGACCTGCTGCCAAGTATAAGCCTGTATCTTGACATAAGCCAAGTTTAATTTAGTTGAAAAGTCAATTTAAAAGATATCACAGGGCAGGCAAACAAACAATCTCTCAAATTCTGTGTTTTAATCATGTTAACTGAATTTTTCTGTCTTAAGCTTGGCTTTTTAGGTTTTTCCCTCTCCCCAGCTTCTGATTATATTAACCTTAGCTAAAGCTTTTTCTATATAAGAAAGACTTATTTGATTTTTTTAAACTAAAAAAAACGTTATGCTTACAATTCAAATTAATTGAAAAGCATGGATTGAAAATGAATTAATATTCTTTTTAAATGTGTTTTGAATGGATTAATCATAATCGGTAGCCGTTTTGCTGCTTGACTTTTATCAGAATCATATATTGTTGTGATAAAATTATCACCCACTGACTGCTCCTCCCCTTGCTTCAGCTCCTTGAGGTTTGCAGGCATTTATCCATGCATAAATATGTTGTATTCTATTTTCCAATTGAATTTTTCAATTATGAATGGATATGAATATTTAAATTAATTTTTCATTTAAACTGTTGCTTCAAATAACTATAGAGAAGCACCTAACTATAAACACCAATTCAGTCAATGGACATCAATGGTCTTTGATTGGAGACTTAGACATTATGCAGTTCCATGTTCACTCTGTGGTGTTAAAAGGCCGTCAAGAGCTGGAAGACTTAAAATAAGGCTTTTGGTTAAAAACCTGTTAAATTTAATCCATTCTTGGGGAAAAAATAAAAATAAATCTCCCTACAGTACAACAGTCTACAAGATAGTTTATCATTAGACACGGGACAGCCTAATTAAAAAGATCACAATAAAATCAGTAAAATACAAATTGACATTTTAACTGCTCCCCAAAAGAGTTTCACTATTAAAATGATAATAGGAGAAAATTATGTAATTAGGGTTGCATGAAAAGATAAATAATTGGAAAAGGCTTCTCAAAACATTAATCTCAAGTTTTATACATTATGCCTGTGTGGGTGGACTTTAAAGTAGTATTAATCAGACTAAAAATTAAAAATCTGAATTCTACAAACGTGTTTTATTTTTTTCTGTTTTTTTTTTAAGCTCATCATTTTTCACTCGCATGTACACAATAAATTATTTTACTTTTTGGCTTTTCAGAGGTAGACTAGTTTTGCTGTCGCGCTTCAGATCATCATCCTGCTGCAGACTCCAAGGATGCTGCAACTTCAGGTCACAAACCGGTGATTTTAATTAGAGAGAGGAAATTTCATAATTACTACAAGTATTCCAAGACTTCAACAAAACAGTCCCATAATGCCATGCAAGTGCGCCTGTAAATACGATGATGTTTGTTTATTTATTTATTTATATTTTTTTTTTGGGACACACACACACACTCAGAAGTTTGTTTCATCAGGATCATTAAGACGCTTTTTGGCAAATCTGATGCTGGCTTTGTTTGTGTTTTTATTGGTCAGTGGTAGATTAGGGATTGAGACACCGCCATGTATGCCCTTAGTGCCCACTATCTTATTGCTGAGTCATGAACACAGAGCTAAACTGAGGAGAGTGAGGTCTGCAGTGCCTTTGCTTCTTGTTCTAGATTTTTTTTGTTGCCTCCAGGAGGAGTCATCAATGCACTCTTAGAGTAGTTTTGTTAGGATAGCCACTCCTGGGAAGGCAGAACAGTGTTCCATGTTGTCACCATTTATGGGTTTGCTGCAATCTTAAAAGCCTTAAAAATGACTACTGTTACCTTTGCAGACTGACATGCTGCATATCAACAACTTCCTTTCATTTCTCTCCACACTGTTCTTCAGAATGGAGAATAATGTGCTGTTTTTTGAAACCTTTAAGCCAGCTGCATGTTGTTAGGCAGGATTTAGGTGATTTCTTGATTCTACTGGCATTAATCAAGCCAGACTGTAGCTTGTGAAATTGAAATCTGCTTCGGCAAGCAGCTCAAAGTGATCTCAAAGTGGCTAATCAAAGTAAATTCATGATTTAGCCGGGGAAGATGGGGGGTGAGGGAGAGGGGTGTTACTTTTTCATGAGCCAGTCTTAGTATCAGCAACATAATCATGACAAAAATCCAAAACCAGAAGAGCTCTTACACTGAGAAAACACTCCTTCCTAATACTCAGTGGAAAGTGTAGAAATAGAGAACTATGCCACTGTTATAAAAGTCATTTATTATACATTAATATGTGTGATGCATAATTTCCATATTCATTGTCACATTTGGGGAGGAATCTCATCTTCATTCTGCTGCTCAAAATCTCTTTGTTGTAATTTCAAACAAAAAAAAAACCCTGTGACTTCAGCGTGTTCTGTGCATATTTTTTCACGTTTTTACATGAATTTCAGACTCTCTTTTGTGGATTGAAACACCCACGCATGACAGAACCAGCTGGCCATTAACAGTGGTAGGACTGCTCATAATGATTTCACCTGTCAAGTTTGATCTTGCTGCGTGGTGCTGCATACAGCACAGTGCAATGGCCACCGGGAGTTTCAAGTCAGCTCTGACAAATGGCCGAGGCTGGCAGTAGATCAGGACGCTCGAGGGCTGTCTGACTTATCACTCTACAAGCAGACACTATTACAGCCACTGGATTTGTCTGTAGGCTGCTGTACTTTCTGTCTTATTTCCCCTCACTGTATCCCAAAACTGTCAGCCTGTTTTCCTTTCTCCTCACCACTCACATTTCCAAACTTAAAATAAATATGTTTTAGTGGCTTAGCTCTTTAAAAATGAATAGCACTGCGAAAAGTTTGCATTTAGGAAAAAGTCCTGAGGGAAACTGATTGATGAGTGGAAATATCAGATCATTTTTGATTAAAGTCTCATTTAAAATCCACGGTTATGTACTAATTTGTAGTGCAAATTATGACTTTTTTTGTAAAATTGATGAACTGGTGCATTATAAATGACTTAAATGTACTTGTATTAATGTTGATACTGTGAGGGACCATAGCACAATCACTGAAGAGACCACAGCACATAAAACAAAACATAAGAAACACAAGGAATGAAAAATTAGTATAATTAACCATTAGTTCATTCCTGGCACCCACAGGTTTAACTGATTTCTCAGTGGCTTCCAAAGATTGATTTTAGTGTGGGAGACCTCAAGTTTGATTTCCAACTATTTTTTTTTCTCTTAGAGTTTGTGTTGTCTAGGATATTTACAGATTTTGGAAGATGATTTTAGAGGCTTACAGTCAGGTTTAGCTGAACAAGCAGTCACTGCGAGGCTGTTTTCTCAACCAACACAGACTCCATAACAACTGCATGTTTCCATCTTGCTACTGCACACTGGTAGGTTCATGCAAATATGTCTGATATTTCTGCTGTATTTTACCTGACAGTACAGCAAAAATTATGCAACACCGTTAGTAACAGTTAAAAAGTCAAGTCACATTAACTGACTTTATGAGCTGATCAGGTTGAAATTAAGCAACTCTTATTCTTTCAGTTTTTTAACATATGGGGTTAGTTGAGCTCCACTCCCACTTGAACTCAAAGGTCAAGACAGTTAGGACTAAAATGTACCAAATTTCTTTGGTGACTCCACAAGGATAAGCAAGTTAGATTGCTTCAAATCTCCAAACTCTGTTTCACAAAGAAAGTTGGAGGGAGTTTCAAAGGTACAGCGCCACCGCCTGAAAAGCTTGATCTCCATGGGTCTCGAAATGAGTCTGGTAAACAACCAGCAGGACCTGAATAGATGATCTAAAATGCTGGGAAGAGGACACAGGCTCCTCCTGTAAGTCCATAATATATTTAGGGGTTTGACCATGGAGTGCCCTAAGTTTCAAAACCAAAATCCTAAATTGGATTCTAAAATGAAAAGGGAGCCAGTGTAACAAGGCAAGAACTGGGATTTTGTAGTCTCTCTTTCTAGTACTGGTTGAAAGCCTTGATACTGCATTCTGAACAGTGTGAAGGCAATCCAGAAATTCTTTATCAGAACAACTAAAAAGTATTTTTCAGGACTACAAACTGGGCAAAATAAAAGCATGAATAATTATTTGGTACAATAGACTTAAGCTTAGCAATGTTTCTTAGGTAATAACAGCAGCCTTCTTAGAGTGAAGCTCAAGAGACATTTCTCTTTTATAGCAAACACCCAATCTTTGTCACCATCTTTCACAGAAACAAAAATGTCACACGCTGCATTTTTATCCAGCATATCCAATGTATAATCACATATTGGTAGCAATATATGATTATATTGCCACCAACATAATCATTGTTGGTAGCAATGATTATGTTGGTAGCATAATCATTACTACCAACCATAATCTCTGGTTATCATTGATCTGCAAATAACTTTACACTCTGATTTTCAACATTGGCTAAGGTCATACATCTTCTACAATTCAGACATTTTAAAGGAGCGAGCAATACACATGAATGTCATTACCATCTGTGTGATAAGATACATTTTTATATCATTTAAAAATGTTACCATGTGGGTAAAGATGCAATAAAAACAGAATCGGGCCTAAATCACATCCCTGGGGTATGCCACAAGATGTAATGGCTGTGTCTGAAAATTAATTATTCATAAAAACCAGTAAAATATATTTCAACAGGACATAATTAAATTATTTTAAAGAAGAGTCAAAGAAGTTCTTCAGTCTCTCTATTAAAGTACCATCATTCACAGTGTCGAATGGAGGGTTAAATCAAAACAGAGAACTCTTCAGAGTCAGACGCCATGAGCAGATCACTTCCAATTCTTAACAAGATCGTTTCCATGGAGTAGTTTACGACAACAGGACTGAAATATGTCCCAGATAATGTTGGCCTCTATAAAGTAATGCAATTGTTCAGCAAAAACTTTTTCAAAGATTTTTGAGAAAAACTAGCATATCCAGATGTGGCTTCTTTAGCAAATTGGTTATCACAGATTTTCCAAAAGAATTATACACTGCTCTGGTTAAAAGAGAGCAATTAATTAGATCCACAACACAGTGGACCAAAAGGGTCAAATCAGTCATAAAAACAGTCTTAGGGATCACATGAAGGGGGACTGAGGTCAGCCTTATGTGAAACAGCAGTAGAGATACCCTGCTGTGACACTGGTGTAAAAGGAGAGCAAGAATTTGTGGTGGAGAGAGAAGGATCCAGTCTAGAGGAATGCGTGAGGAAGGCAATCTGACATGTGGATACTCTGCCCACAAAAAAAATAAAATAAAAAAGTCATCGCAATGCTCCTATGCAAAAGGAGTGACAGCAGAAACAGGTGATACGATGTTCTTAATTGTGCCAAACAAGATGTTTTTTTTTTGTTGTTTTTTGTTTTTTCCATGTGGCAGCTGTTAAGTTTTAAATGTATTTGGTTCTTGGATTTTTTAGCAACAAATTCAGAAAGTACATTAACTATTTAAGCTGCAATCTATGGACATGAAGAGTAGGCTTTTTCCAGAGACGTTCAGTATACAACACTCATCAAAGAGCGAATTTTATCTGTTACCCAACGATAATGGTGTGCATGCTGGAAAGGGCTTCTTTTCACAGGTAGTATTTGATCCAAATGCGGTTGGGTGTTAAAAGATGAGACAAACAAGCCCACATCTCTCATGCTGCAATACAATAAGGTAGGGTCAAATAGAGAGGAGAAAGCTTGTGAGGTGCAGTCATTCATAATTCGTCTCTGATTAGGGAATGTGGAATGAGATCTCAGTGCAGATCAGACAGGCGACTTCACTGTTTTTAAATCAATTCTTAAAACTTATTTCTTTGCCCTGACATTTGGCATCATGTGAGATGCTGATTTTTGTTTGGTTTGGTTATTTTATTAGTCTTTTATTGCATCGCTGGTTGTGTTTTTAAAGTATTTTCTATTTTTTTTGTATTTTATGCTTTTTTTGTCTTTGTAATGCATTTCTTACTTTTTATGTTTTGTCTTGTGTGCTACACTGTGGTCCCTCTGGTAAGATAAAGTGCTGGATTAGTTATATAGACATGCATGTGTAACTTTTTTTTTTTTTTTATTGACATGAATAGGTTATGAGTGGATGTTTTAAATCACTTTCACATTTGTAGCATTTAATGCAGCACCCACAACCCATTCTTAGTTTGGTTGTTTAAAGATCACATTATTTTCCTCACCTAAACCAAGCAGGATTACACTCAAGTTTGAATGATTGAAAATAACGCAATGGGTGTTAAGCAAGTGTTTTCTTCTATTTTACTTTCTTTCTATTCATAATTTTATATATTTTTTTTTAGCAGTAAGTTAATTACCTGCCAGGAACATCATTCTAAAATTTGACTTTTAAATTTTAATTTAAAACTTTTGTCGGCTGCTGTGACAATTAAAATAGCAATTATTTGTTTTTCTTCAAAGAGAAAAGGTGATTGTTTTGTTAGAATACATAAATTCTAGCGTTACAGTAATTATACATGGACCTTTTCTTTTGTCTTCTGTTGTCTTGATACTGATAGTTTGACTCTCAACATCTCATTTGTGAACAGAGAGCAGCAGGACTCAACTGAATTTTGCCACAGTTTACAACACAATTTGATTTGTTGAACAAAGCAGCCCAGAGACAACGCCACAATGCTCTCAGTTCTACTTGCTGCACAGAATGTATAGTTTTTCAGCTAGGCGTTACAAACTTGCACACCATTTTTGAACACTGTCAGACCTGTTTTTTTTTTTTGTTTTGTTTTCTATCAGTCTCCCGGTTTGTCATGCTCTGCATTCCTCTGTTTCTAATGTGGATTCTCACAATTCTCACAGTTGTTCTTTTTTTTTTTTTTTTTTTTTTTGCTATTTTCTACGAACATGCTGCAAAAAGATTTCAGGCCTCTGTTGCTTGATGGCTATTCAAGGAATTCAGATGCCTGTTCATTGAGACTGTTGCACAAAGGGGTAGACTATGTGCTGTATACTTTCAGTGAAAGAATAGGGAACATTCTGCAGTGGCTGAGAGACACATGGAAACAGCTTGTACCTGGCAGGAAGACTTCAGTGATTGAATAAAGCTGATGCAAATATAGACCATAATTCATTTGACTTGGGAAAAAAACAAACAAATACAGTGTTCAACATTGAAAACAAACTCCAAACTTTTTCAACTCTTTTTTTTTCCCCAACACAAACTTCTTTGGGGGTAAGTTGAGTCCATGTAGTTCTTGTAGAAAGACAGAAAAGCAGAGTAACAAAAAGTTTGAACATTCATTTTCTTGACATGCATTATCCATTCCATCCAGCTAATGGACTTCTTGTCAATATGGTCGTCTTCTTAATGCATTATATTACCCTATTCAATAAATTAGAATAGCCTGTGTTCCAGTGTTGGTTTGTCAAAGGAAATGTAGCCTAACTTAAAAAAATAAATAAAAAAAACATTATTTAAGCGGGTATTAAACATACTTCATGTTGCCCACATTTTTGCAATAAAAAATATTTATTCTTGGTCAGATATAATATTGTAATTTTATATGTCATCAGCTGTGAGTGTAAGATTACCATAATTAACAGAAAGACTAAAACATTAGTCTGTGTAATTATTATGTGTTTCACTTAGTGAATTGAGATACTGAAATAAATTGACTCTTCAGTGACATGCTAATTCATTGAATAGGTCTGCATCCCAACACAACCATGGTGGGACATGGAAGATGAGTAGTCCGGGTTACGTCATTTATCTTGTTACAATTTAATTTTTTTTTTTTTAAACCCCCACTGTCATGGGGAGACCAATGCTGCCCGATGAATAATTGTATACGTGTAAACAAATCATGCATTTCATCTATTTACATTTGGCAGGTGCGCACACTTGTGCTGCTTGGTTTGTGTTGTACTCTTTGGTGAATGAAATGATTTTTGATCACAAGCTGGTTATTAGATCTTAATAGGAAATATTAGCAGATATTAAGTGTCTCATTTCATACCTCCATATGCTTTACTATCTGTTCTGTCAAACCACAACAGAAGGCGTCCAAAGCCTTATGTGGACAGCATGATGACTCTATTATTCCACTGGGCCTTTTTAAACCTCACCTGCATATGTAGAAACTGAAGAAATATGAACATCTGAATACAAAGATGTGCTCACTTTCAGACCTGTTAGACAACTAACTTTGATGTTAGTTGTCTAACATCAAAGTCGTGCCCCATTTGATGTTAGACAACTAACCACTGAGCAAACACACAATCAGTTCATTCTCACAGACTAATAATTGCTTTTGTTCCCATCTTCCACATTACTAAGCTGTTATTTCTTCCATAATCTGAGTTAAATGAAATGTATGTTTAGACACAAGGCAGGAGAATGTGGACTCTAACTTGCATGGGTTATGCCAATGAAAGTAATTACAGGTGCCAATCAATAGAAATGCAAGCACTATTACTGCACTCCATCTATTATCCAGTTTGTATTACATTTTTCACTGTCAGATTTTCCTCATGCTGCTGAGAATAGTAATGGAAAGATACTGAAACATCTAGCTTCATGGCAAAAATATTTACCATGAAGTCTTGTTACAAAAATTTTCTTTAGGTTTTCCTTAAGAAAATTTAAAAACGTGTGTCTATAGTGATATATAACAGGCGTAACTGATATATTGTGTGACTGTAATAAAAATAGATGATACACACATTTGTGATCTGAGGACATCCACAGTTTTAACTGTCTCTGTGCAAAGGTTTTGCTTTCTTTAGATTTATTGTTAGAACTAAAATAGAAGCTTCTCATTTAAGTAAACTAAGCACTGGCATTCAAAAGCCCCTCAGAGTCTTTTTACTTATTTTGAACAAATGAATGAGCAAAACAGTTTTTAGTTTTTTATATAATAAGGCATTGTTGTTTGTTTGTCAGATTTGCCAGAAAAGATGCACCTCCTGTCATAGCAGATTGTTAAAGAGAAGTGAATAATTCCCATATTGAACTCTGATGGTCCTGAAGCTATTGTGCATTACTGTTTTAGTAAAAATTCATTTTAAGTGCTAAACAATTCTCATGGGTATAATTATAATAAAAAAAATAAAATAAAATAACAAAAAGCAGGGCTCTGGTGTTGCTAGGATACCCAGTACCAACTTCTGTGGTGAAAAATGGATTCAGTCATAACTGTGTAATTTATGACGTTTAGAATTACTTTTTTCCCTGTTTGCATCCACTTAACACTAGTTATCTGCTGAGAATAATAATAATAAAATAAAAAAAAAAACAAAAAAAAAACAATGATGTCTTTAAAACATTTGGCTTAATTAAACTGGTGCATTTTATTCATGTTTACACAATAATACCTGATGAGTTATCAGCTTTCTGGGGTTAATGAAATGAATGTTTATACCCTTACGTGTTACTCTCTGCAAGTCTAAAAACACATTTTTGTGGTTACTTTAGGTGCAGTATATGGACCAAATTTTATTATTTCTTTCAATAATTTTTGACAGAGTAAGAGGAGAAGTCTACTTTACACTTCTTATTATTCCCTCAGTCGACTTCCATCATCCATTCTCTAAAGCTGCAAATGCACAATAATGAATGTCTTCATGTTAAAGATTGCCCAGCTATTACATGAGCATGTGTTTGGATAATAACAGTGCTTTGCTACTCAGAATGAAAGTGGCCTTTCTAGCCTATTTTGATAAAACTATTGTAACTAGCATATGCCATTAGATGTGCTCGGGCTGCAAAAATTCTTGTTTCTGCTCGTCCTACATTTTCTGACTCTCTGCTGTGCTTTGCACTTCCACCGATCATTTAGAATTTCAGAAAATGTCACTTTCCACAAAAAAACACATTAGACAGTTGCCAGTTTCCATAATTTAACAAAGAAGATGTTCAAAGTTTAAACAACAAAAAATCCTCATGAGGTACCAAGATGGTGTTAAGGATTGTCACTAAACTGAATTAAGTTCTAGAACTTTAAGTTTAAGTCTAATAAACTCCAAACAAACTGCTTTCAAGAATCCATACCCATTTTTAAAAATGCAAAACTTTTTTTTTTATATTTTGGACTTTAAATTAAAAGTTTTGGTCACGACAAAATAATATAAATGTTTTATATACAAGATATTTTCATCAGACTTAAGATCGAACATACGTTTTAGTGTGCAAGTATAAATTATTTTTGCTCAGCACCAAAATAATGCAAGGCTGACAAGTGCATGTGTTCTTGAATCTGTGCCAGGACAGCCGCACCTCAGCCCGAAGAGAGATCTGCCTGCAGATTGCAATTAGTGATCTAAAGAATAAGTATTGTTGTGATGACAAAAGAGCTCAGGCAAATCAGTGTTTTCTTAAATAGAAAAAGCAGAACTGTATTCACAGAATAATAATGTTTTCAGAATAATCAGGTATTATTTAGATATGTTGATTTATTTGTTAAAATCTTAAAGGCATCCAGAAATTCAGCAAAGCTAAGCAGAGAGAACAACTGAGTGTTGTCTTTTATGAAACCTTCATTTGATCGGAGCCTTACTGTCTCAGATGTTGAAAAGCACAACTTCACACTGCGTCTGAACATAACAGGTGCTTGTTGTAATATTAATGCAAAGGTTGTTTGTACTGAAGTCTTTAAATATTTTCTATAAGTCGATATATATGAGGACAACTTCTAAATTCATGTGAAGGTGTTGGTTTCTATCAGTTTGTCCTTTGTGAGAATGGATTGGCTTCACAATGAAAAACTGAGTCTGTCTGCCGTTGCTTGCAGAGCATTTTGATAGAAAAACACTGAGACTGCTGCAGACTTTGGGAGTGAGACACATGGATACAGGTTCTAAGCAAATCAAAGCTCTGAATGAAGTCAGATTTTTTTGTCTTTTTTTAAAAAAAAAAAAGCTCTTAGAATTTAAGCAACATTTTTAAATACACAGAAAAAAGTAAGTGCAGGTAAATCAGAGGGATTACAATTCAGAATGCAGGAATGTACAAAAATACTGAAGATAAGCTTCAGTATTTTTGCGAAGGAGTAAGAACAACATAGTTCCTAGGTTCAAGCACCTCGTTTACTCAACTCCAGCGGAGAACAACAGAATAACGGGAAGCAATAAAATCACTTTTTAAAATCAAAAATCTTGTTGTTTGGGTGTCAGTAGAGCCCCCTGGTGTTCTGTCACGCTAACATTTCTTCTGTTTTAGAATTTCTGTGAATTTCAATGTTGTAGATCATTAACAAATTTTAAAGTATCACAAATAAACATTAATAAATACAAAAAAAACTTCAAAATTATTTAATTTATAAATCACACATTTGTAAAGCTAAGTACTGGTATTGATCAACGCTCACTAGTCTCCAGGGCAACGCTCGATACTTCAACTCCTAATGGAGCGCTGTGCTTTTATACCCGAAGTGACGAAGCACCAAGTCGTACTGCTGCAACCAATGAGAAATTGAACTGCCAAAGAATCATTTTACTGAAGAGGCCAGTAGTGAGACAGTTTTAGGCAAAATAATGCTGAACTAAACTTATTGTGGAAAAATGTCAACATTTTCACAAACCATAAAGATGGAGCCCTAAATAACCTATTTAGACAGTTTAATATAAATTAAAAAAAGTTGATTGGGTGGTAAGTTTCACTTTAATGACTTGAAAAGACTCATTTTAATTTCATTTACTTTGTCGAGGTATCAAAATTATCTTTCAGAAAGGGGGAAGAAAATAAGTGTCAACTCCAGTCTTTAGTTTTTTCTTCATTCTCCCTTGTCAATTTAATAGATTAAATCTCACTTTGCAGTTTTTTATAGTTTTTGTGTCCATGTGAGCGGCAGGATGTTTGTCACACACACAGAGAGAAACATGCCAGCTGTGTGTTCAGTGCAATCTGCAGCCCATTTGCTGCAACCAGAATAGTAAAAAATGTATTTTCCCGTTCCTCTGCAAAGCTACATTTGCACTTTGTAAACATCAGTTGCAACGTAAAGTGCTGTTTTGCCTAACTGCTCTGAGCCCCACCTGCCTCGCACAGAATGAAAGGAACCAATCACAAGCTTCAACTCAATAACCTGCACCAAGCAACAGGAATTAAAAATCAAAATGCTAGAATTGAGGAAAAATGCAAGAGAATATAAAATAAACACTTGAATTTTGTACCCTCAGCTCACCTAAGAATACAAATATGCTTGCTTAAATACATGTTGTGTCTTTTAGGTCAGGTTGTTGAGCTACTATATGACATGAGAAAATATTTCATAATTTAACAGTATAATTCAAAAGTAGACCCAGTCAAGGAACCTCATAATTACACACCACCACTGGCCAGTGATAGAAACAATAGTATAGTCACATATCCGTTTAGCAGCGATATTCAATTGTTTGCTGTGAGTGCTATAAACAGATAGGATTAGGGTTATTTATTTGTTTTTGTTGTTTGTGTGCTTGATTTTCAGTAAATCCTTTGTGTCTGTGTCCCTCTAATCCATTTGCAGGGTTGTGATTTGAATAGCTTACGTTCTTCATTTTACATGCAATTTTATCCCTCCCTCTATTATTACGCGTTCCACTAAAACCCATTTCAATCACTTAATGCGGGCACCGAAATGTGGATCTTGTCATCTCTGTGCATTAGCACTTGTGGTTAAAACCCGAGCAGGTATTTAAATTTTTCCTTTTCAAACTTTCAAATGAAATAATTCTGTTCCTCTTACACAATAGCACCAGCCGGATGGAGTCCACCAACCATGCTGTATAAAGACTAGTTTTCTAATTGCAGTCACCATCTTCATGAACGTTTTTCACACTGGTTTCATCCTGTATGATTCTTCTGTATATTTTACCAAGTCTTATTTTGCTTTGTAGATGCCTTATTGCTTATCTTGCTAAGAGACTGAAGGCAAATGTTGACTGTGACTGCAGTTATTTGCAATGCATGTCAATGACATAGTTGTGCCATCAATTTCAATGGTAATTTTTGAATATAGCATTTTCTTTCTACAAATAAGCTCAATATGCATTGAAAGACAAAAGTCATATATGAGCACATAGAGTTTACATAACAAAACCAAACAGAATAATACGCTGAAGAGAGTAAAAGCATCAGGAAGATAGTTTATGAAAGCTCACACCTAATGAAGTATACATTAAACATTCAACACGGTTTGGTCAAGTTTGTTTGAAAAGGACACGAAAATGTTCTCATTCAAAAACATGTTGAACAAAACATCTTTTGTGTGATTGGATGCATGTGCATTTTTTTTAGTTGCAAAGTACTGCACCACTTTGTCAGCACAAATATGTAAGTTGTTGAAGCTAAGCATCATTGAGCATGCTCCTGTGGGGCTTCTATGTTTAGTACCTGCACAGGTGATTTATTCATGTATGGAGGGCCAGTCGAGTTTTTCAACACGCATCAGAAGTTTAGAGCTTTTAAAAGGTCTAACAAATGCAGGTGGCACAGCTGCATCACTGGAAATGAACACAGAGGCCCAGATTTAGGAAAGTGTTGGAAAACAATTATGCATTGTCTGCGACTGAAAAGACGTTGTTACTGCACCACATAAATAAAATATTTTAATATTCAAATTCATTCTCTTTACAAGTTTAGGACAAAAGATCAAATTAAAATTAATCTTATAATAAGTCAAAATAAAAGAAATGACTAAATATTTATTCACTGTGCATTGTTTAATGGCGTGAAAGCTACTTATATTATTTTTGCATAAGTAATAAATATTACATAAGCAATATATCTAATATTTTCTTATTTAATAAGCATATTTTAAATAAGCAAATACTTATTTGCAGTTGTACTGATCATGGCATACTTAATAAAATCATGAACAGGTTTCACACATTTTTTTGGGACATGTCGAAAAATGCATCCATCTAAGCAACAGAATTTAGTATGACATGTTTATTTCCCATATTTGCCATTGTTAAAAAATGTCATAACTACTACGCAAATCACATGACCAAATACCAGCATTACTTAATCTTCCAAATGTTACAGCGCAGATATGAACATTTGGGCTGATATCCACATCGATATCAAACCAATAACATCAGATATTGACTGATGTTTACTGATATTGTATGAAGTCTATTGCACTTCCCTTCTGACACTTTGAACTTTACTCCTGCTTCAGTTTAATTCCAACAGTCCTGCACTGCATAACTATGACTGTCACATGACCAAGCAAATATCAGCTCCCTCACCATTCAAAAGCAAATAGCAAAAGATGGAAATAAATATCAATCCTTCATATAGGCCAAGTTTTATGTTTTATTTTTTTATTTATTTGACCAATGCTAATTGGTCAAATAAATAATATTGCCAATGTTACAGCTAGATTGTTGGAACTTTGCATCCCAGTAAAGATCAATATGAAGCGCTGTGACAACAGCACTCAGATTTGTTTCTTGGCAGAGTCAGAGCAATCTGTACCAATTTGACAACATCATTGCTGTGGAAATGTTTCGGAATGTCTTAGAAAGTAGAACGAAGGAAATTGTAAAAATTAAAGTCAATTTCCTTGCCCTAAAAAACTTAAAAACTAATGACAATATTTGTGTAAAAATATCCTAATTAAAAGTGCATTAACTTTTTGTAGTCCAATAAAACCATTACAAAAATATTAGTATAATCAAAACTTTAAAATCCACACCACACAAACTAATTGCTCATTTAATTTCTTCATCAGTTGATGCACAAAATAGAAGAGCTGAGAGTAATTTTAACTTTACAGACTATTTTGCTTCTTCTACTTGCTTAACTCAAATGCCAAAAAGCCTAAAGAAAGATTTTTGAGTCAGAAACAAGGTCATGTTTAAAAGCCAAACCAAAATAATTAATATGTTTCTTCCCATACTCACCAAACAGAGCTTTTAGAGAAGGCTATGACCTACTAGCAATTACTGAATGCTGCTCTTTTTGGTTTCAAATGTAAAATGCCTTGGTTCCCACCCAAAACACACAGCAACCACAAAGCTCATTGCAATAACTAAAATTAAAAAGTGCTACTTAAACTCTAGATGAACTTTTTAAAATCTCATTTAAAACCAAACTTTTTTTTTTTTGTAAACATAAGCCTTCTCCAAAAAAACATTTTAAACTTTCTTTCATCTGCTCCACATTTTGTATAATGAATATTAAAATTGTATCATATTATATTCTGATTATACCAACAGGCTGAGTCTATTAATTTGAATTCACTGAAAAGTATAGTCAAACAGTGAGGGCTTTGGGCTGCTGTGCATGTTTCTGCATCTGCATTGTACCCTAAAGTAAAGGTGTCTCCAACAACTTCAAAAAGCTGTTATGGATATTTACCTTCAATTCACACAACAAAAGGCCTAATTTGAGTAATTACAATGAGCGACCATTCTGTAGCATATAAAGTACCTTCTTAGTTCATCTCCAGGGGTTTAACTAAAGTAAAGCACCTGAATAGTCGATCAACTTTGAAAACACAGGTTTTAATCCTTCCACCCTATAATTGTTTAACTTAAAAAAATACAGATTCCTTCCTGCAATAAAAATAGAAATGTATAATTTGTTTAATTCGCATCCAACTTTTTTAAATCCAGTCGCTGAAAAAAAACATACCTTAGAAATTACAAATTTTGATATCGCCATCCCTCATGTCTCAGTTGGTTTAATCCAACTCACTTTGAATGATCATCACAAGATTAACTAAGGGAGGATTTACTTATTTTTTTCCCTCTAAATAAAAAGTTTAGACACATCAGGCTCTCAAACTGCAAAATGATCTGTTTATATTAATGGGACATAACAATTTATATTTCTCCAGCAACTTGATTGCTCTGTGTCAAACAGATTCCCCTTTGACAAGTTATGGTCAAATATTAAAGTATTGCTGCAAGATTTTGTGCCATGAGATCCCTGGTGAATTTGTTGTTACAATAATTAGCTAAATATGTTTCTACAGTTTGACATAGTCACTTGCAGAAATTCAAGAAATTGTCGCAGCTGCTTTGTAGAAAATAACTTCCTTTTCTGCTTTCAGAATGTCCTTTGTGATCCTCTTTCCACTTCCAATTCCCTCTCCCTGCCCAAACGTATTTTTCATCTTCATTTCACTGTTTTAGTATCAAAGGTAATTTCTCTTTGTCCATTAAGTTTTCAATGTGGAGGAAACAACCCATTCTCCCACAACACTGTCCTCTTCACAATGCATTTACTTTGAGTCCATCCCTATTGGACAGCTCTCTCACTAAAGTTGTGGACTATAGTGGGGCCAACAAAAGAGGGTCATTGGATTTGACATCTCAGTTGTGATAAAAAAAAAAGGGCCACTCCTCTGTAGTGCGCAGAATTTGATTTATAAAAAGTGAAGCTCTTGTGGTGGATTTTGTTGCCTTTATGAGCGCCTAAAACTTTTGGTTGTGTTAGGATACAAATATCCGAATGAAAGGAGAGCACACTTCAACCCGGAGGTTTTGTAGAGTTTATTATTTTGCAACGCAGTAATTATTCCATGTGCGCCATTAGGAACGAAGAAAACATAATTAGTAATCAACAAACATTGTTGTTGACATTAAAAATAAAATACTCCATCACACTTGTTAGTGAACAGAAAAAAAAACAAAACATTGGAATAAGAGTGTTATTTTTAAGAGTGAGATCTGTGATAACGCTGGGCTTTCACTGATGAAGAGAAATGCTTTTTGCAAGCCCCAAACAGGTGAGAAATCTATTTTTCAAAATTCCACTGAAAACATGGTGCTGGGTTGGAGTAAACACACACATCCTCAAGTGAAAGCGTAATTACGCCGAATAATGTGCAATCACGCAAAGCCCCTTCTTTCCTCCCTCTCTGTGTCTCCTGCTTAAAACCATCCCAAATCAATTTTTGTAAATGCATAATTATTTTTGCTCCATTAAAAACAACACAACAGAAAACTCTTGGCATTGTACGATTTGCTGGAGGCTGTGTACAACTGAAGTCAGGGCTTTTCCCCGTGGCTAACATTGTTGCCAGACACTTGTCACTTCTTGTATTGACTCTCCCTGAACTGGTCAACTAAGCCTCCACTGCGAAGAAAATGTGAGGGAGGAATAACAAAATGTGCTACTGGCTTTAGAAAAAAAAATACACAAAACTTATGTGCAGCAATTTCATTCCTATCCGCTTAGGTTGTCATGTGTATCTTTAGATTTCTTGTTCTTGAACAGTTTTCCGAACTTCAGTAGAAACCGAATGATGTGAGAGGAGTTGTTTATTTTCTCAGGGAATACATCAGGCTTGTGTGTAACCACTGTGGAGCTTTGAGTATTTTAACACACATCATCCATTCAAGCATCAGTTCATGGCAATTTTCGATAAAGTGCACATCAAATGGCTGCTGATAAGATACAGGCACCTGTCTGAGGGAAATCTCTAACAGCAGTGATTTATCGAGACAAGATCTGTCAGAGCCTCCTGGAAAGATGTGATGTAGGGAAAAGGAGCACAGAAACGGAATGAATCAAATATAATCAAATGAAATCCTGTCACCGAACATGCGTATCTCATCTATCTTATAATGTAGGAAATATAATAGAATGAGTGATAACCACACATTCCTGCAGAATATGTCTTGCCCTGTGTGAAGAATACAAAATGTTAAAATTTAAAAACTCTTGATTTTATCGCAGGATTTATTTATTTTTTTTCCAGTCTTGCATTTCTGAAAAGTGACTTTCTCAAGAAAGGGTGTGTTGCAAGAGGAGAGTGAGATTAATACTGGTCTTTGTAAGGTGCTGTAAAGAATGCAAAATATATTTATATACTGTATTTAATATTAATTTTCACATTGATTTGGAGTTCATATGTAATGTAAGCAACTGGGCACATATCATTAGTGTTCATTGCTTCTTAAACCCTTGAAGACTACTGCAGAGATTTTGCCTCTTAAAGCAGTGAACATTGTGTTTGTGTCTCTCTAATGCTGGCTAATGCATCTTTCACCTATTCTAAGTACTGAATTCTGACTTAAGAGCTCAGAATTAGGCACAATTAAGCCTAACTTCACAAATTTGCACTCTTACTACCTGAAATTACATCTACTGAATATTCATTGTAAATGGAAATTCATGACTTATTTTAGCATCTGTGCAACAGTAAAAAAAAAAAAAAAATATTAATAAAACATTTTTTAAAATAATCATAGATAAATGCAGCTAAGTTAAAAAATATGTCTCGATTAGATCCGGTTATAGCAACCAACAATGGTTTGTCTGACTACGCATCACCCTATGACCACTCAACACATTATAGTGGAATGGTATGTTAATGGAGACACTGCTCATTCTGCTGCTGTCTGCACTGATGCACCATCTTAAATGCTTGATAAGACCATTGATTGCCTGCAACATTCAGATCATGAGAAGAAATTGTTTATATGCCCAGGAAAGATGAAAAGGTCAATTCCAGGCATATTTATTGTTCCTTTACACGTAAATTAATTTTATAATTTAAACAAACTTCAGTTATGACGATATAAAGTTGATTTTGAAAGAAATCCCAAAATCATGGCACATTGAAAGTGCCATCATGAAAAGGATAGTTTTATAAATATTTTGCTGACATGTTGCTTCAGAGAGATTGAAGTAGTAAACTGTGAGAAATGCTTTAACATCAGTTCACTTCTAACTCGTGTGAACATAATTTAGAAGCAGCTTTTGTTAGGGGTGAACTTGCACAATGCAATGATCTAATAGACATCCAGTATCATTGAAACACCAAAAAACGTGTTTGTTGACAGGAAAGATAGACACAATTTCATTTCAATGTATTCCAAAGCAATCTAGCTGAAAGCGTCGGAATCCCTAAGCAGAGGATTTGCCAGACTTTACTTTTCTCGAACTTTGAAGCTATGTTTTTCATAAAGTCTCCTGTTACTGAGGTTCTGTCATTCTTTGTCATGGTGTTACTATGTGTGGGTGCATTTGTGTGTGAAGACGGTTGCATACTAGTGAAGAATGATGAAAAAAGAGACAGACTTAAGGTCGCTAAAGGCTTGAATAGATGAATCCTGGAAAAGCTGGTAGGAAGCCATCGAGGAGACAAGCAACAAGGATGCGTGGGACGTCTGGATTTCCCCTCAGGAAAGATAACTCTTTGAACTGTTGACCTTTCATTGTATTGCTGGATGGTTATCTTTTTAATTTGTAACAAACCTTTTCATTTTTCAACCTTGTACTCACTTTGTCTGCATGCTGTTTGGACTAGTTTCTATCCACAAAGGAAAGAAAAACAGATATTAACATATTCATAGCATAAATAGCCCAAATTTGGTAAACACAAAATTTTCTTCCTGAATCATACCATTTTTTTTTTTTTTTTTTTTTTTTGGAATAGAAACGTTGAGGTCAAGCTGAACATTTGACACATTTGGCTGAAATATTAAATTTTGGAAAAGAAGAAAAGTCGCTATGTTTTTTTTTTTTAGAAGAATAACAGAATAGTTGCATGTTACATTTCAAATTATACATATAAGAAAACTAGGTAAGATTAAATATTTTTCACACGTTGTCCTCTTTCAGTTAAACTGCACCCCTTTGAATTTGCTACACAATGTAAGATGGTGTTACCTGACTATTGGAGGATGTTATGACCAGCTCATAAATCTGTTTTCCGAAAACAACAACAGATCATTTACAATGTAACAGGGATCTAATGAAGCATGTCAGTGTTTCTTTTATGGAAAAAAGTAGCTACAGGTTATACAATTATAATTTCTTGAACATTTCATGAAAAGCCTTTGTTGAAATTGCAATAACAAGCTCACTCATATGTTGGTCACAAGAAATCACAAATATATGTAATAACATTTATGAAACCACTAGAATATAAAGCAAGTTATGTGAGTGGTATTGTTGTCTTCACAACATCTATATATATTTGTATTTTTTTTTCTCTAGAATGAATGTGACCTGCAAATATGCTTAATGTCACTATTATAGGCAGCTTCTGTACTTATTTCAATATCAATCAGCTAAAAGAAACTATAACCTTATGAAAACATACGCTTTCAGAGTTGCTGCCTCGGGACTTGAGGGTTATGTAGTCCAAACCAAATGTTTTCCGTGTATCTGCAGAAGGCTTATGGTGATTTCCCTCAAAGTATTTTGTAGGAAGTGTTGAGAGAGTATGGAGCTCCACAGATACTTGTAATGGCTTTGGATGCCTTCTGTCACCAAAGAAAGAGCTGCGTCTGAACAAAGTCAAGCTTGTTTTTATTGCGAGTTGAACCCTGCCAGGACTGCCCCTTGTCGCTGAAGCTCTTTGCTTTGTTTGTGGATAGGAGATCAAGGCGTAGTTTTGGAGAGGAGAGTGTTTACTTTGAGACCCTTTCTGCACATGATCAAGTTCGATTGGCATCTTCGATTGGCCACATCCATTCACAGTGAACTGGAATGAGTCGCAGCTGAGTCTAAAGTGGCTGAGACGAGAGTCAACTGTCCTAAGCCAGAGGCCATGGTTGTCAATGTCTTGTTTATGAAGCAGATGGTAAGATGGACTGTCTGTTGGTAACTGTCTTAGTGTGGAATGAAACACACCATGGTTAAATGAATATAGGCCTGTCATCCTGATGTCTATGGTCATTAAATTATTAAATTCTTTGAGCAGCTGGTTTTGAAGCATTTGAAACACATCGTTGGTACTGCTAGAACCCCAGAAAGTTGCGAGAACAACATAACCCTCTCTGCCCCCAAGGTGTCTGTACACAAACGACTCCACCTCAGCAGACGTGTCTGTGAAATTAAGTTAGTTGATGACACTGCTGTCATTGGTCTGATCTAGAACAGAGATGAGTCTGAATGCGGACAGGAAGTGGATCACCTGGAACCTAAATGCAGTGGAGATTAATGAGGATTTCTTAGAGACACCCCCAGCTGTCGCCTCGCTCACCATATGGAACACTTCTGGTGCCTAAAGTTTGTCATGTACACTGACATGTGAAACTCAAGTCGCATCCCTTGTTTGTGCACACCATCTTGGCCAATAACGTTGATTCCTGTTATTCTGATTGTAAAAGTGTTGAGCATTGTAAATGAGCTTCCTCCAGATAAAGTGGTTGGACTCCAGGATGAGGTGAGAAGCACCACAGCCTGCTGGAGCAGCAGCTGCTGCTGAAATGTGTCAATTAAAGTGGCTTTGGCATCTGATCAGGAAACTTCCTAGAGCCCCATCTTAGTGATTTCCCATGCATGTCCCAAAAGGAGGAGATTTGAGGTACACTAAGAACTTGCTGAAAGTGCTATAAATATTTGTTTGCTTGGGAAAACCTTGAGATCCTCTAGAATAACTGAGAATCTCACTTGGTAGAGGTTTGTTGCCATAGTGACTACCAAAATAGGATGGATGGATGGAATTCTGCACATTTTAAACATGAAATATGCAAAATATAAAGTCCATCTGCATTGTGCTGCTTTGGTCTATAACTTGAGGTTTTACAAATAGGCATCTCCTCAGTACAACATTCTGTTGTGATATAAAGGATAAATGTCTTAATAAGAATGAATGACTCAAAGGTTAAATAAAATAAGTATTTGTGTGAGAGTGAGGGAGAGAAAGTGAAATAAAATCTATTTTTTGTTTACTTTCATGAGATCCTTCAATCCAATACTGGGAGATAAACAAAGACAGACAAATTGCTTAATGCGGGTAATGAAAGTATTCCCTCCCAAAAAGAGAAATTGAAATACAAGAAATAATTTCCTGGAATGTTTTTCTTTTTACTTCAAACCCCCCATAAACATTGTTGACTGTTTAAAACAAACACTCCTTGTTTTAGCAAACAAATGAGAAGAAGGGGTTTTTAGCATTTATTTATTTCATTTTCCAACTAAAATTAAGCTGATAAGATAAACTGAACTTCATTAATTCCCACCAGAGCCAAGAAATTATTTTCTCCCTGCAGCTAGTGTGCGTCTTGATCAGGGGTGCTGGATTGATCCTGAAGTTCAGCATCTACTCACCGACTGGCAGTTTAGCCCTCAAGGTGCAAACCCAAGTAATTAAGAAAAGTTACGTTTGGAAAAGTATGATTAAAATGCCTGTGGCCTCAACACTGTCTTTACATGAGCACTGTAAGTCAATCCAGGATTTTATAACATTCTAAGAATTGTCCTGTAAGGTGTTTTGTCTTCTTTAAAGTCAAAAAATGCTTTATTGTGCATTCATCATTATTCTACTGAGCTGTAGAATTGCACATAATAAAAATAATGACACACTTACTTTTATTAAAAATGAGTTGCACCTCAATTGCCATTTCCAGTAGCTAGTATTAAAAATGTTTTTATTTTAATGGTTCCCCTATAGAATTGCATGTAACTGACACAAGCAAAACCAATACATGTTCAATTGAATGCCTCAAGCAATCTTACAACTATGTCACATTTCAGATAGCTTGCTTTGGGGTCATGGTGTTCTAAAAATGCATAGGGATATTTCAGAAATAGTCCAAAAAGTCTGATAAAATATAAAAGCTTTAGAGAACAGCCAGGTCAAAGTTACAACATAATCAAATAATTCTATTAGGCCAGTGGCCAATTTATAAGTCCATCTCAGTAACCTAAAATGTAATTCAATGCTAATTTTCAATAAACTAATCTCAAAATGTGACATTCATACAATGTATAAATTTATTATACACAGAGTTACATGTATTGTAGATTACAGATGGTGAAAATATCAGTTTATTCTAAACTTTGAACATGATCGATAAAAATAAAATGATATACAAGATCAATGAAAGAGGCTAGATTGCTTTAGTCACACTCTTCAGCTGGTCAACATTCTTGGATCTGTTGTCTCTGAGGTTTGTCTTAACAATACGATAAAAGTTCTCCATGGAGCTTCCTGACCAATCGGGCACAGTGACACAATGACCATTAAACTGGACTGTAACGTGCTACTGGGGTTCTTCCCACAAATAACCCCAGGCAGCTTCTGGCAGAGTCAATATTTATCATTTTTGTTCTTTCCGGAGACACGAGTGCATTGAAGGCTACGGTGTGTGCCTGCTGCCCTCACCTCGGATTCTCATCTGCTCCCCTCTCCTGGGCCTTAGCATGCTACTCTAATTAAAGACAGGGAGACTGATCAGAAGCACACCACAGCTTGTGCCAGTCACCCACACCTGCTATTGTTCCCTGATCCACTGAATCACCTGTCCTCTGCAGCTCTCCTCCACAACCCCAGCCACACGAATATTGGTACTTTTTGCACCCTGGATAAATGCCAAGTTCTGTCACAAAATGAATTCAGCATCTCCATTAAGCTTGTCAGCAAAATAATGCAAAATAATGCTACAAACCTTCCTAGTGCATGACTACAGAGTTTTATTTATGATACAGTGCTACATATATGTAATTGTGATAGCAGAACTATCCCTTATTCCAAAACAAAGGTGGACCCAGTGATGAAAAACCTTTCTTTAAAACTGCTTCAAAGATCAGCAATGGGAATTATTACATTCACAAGGGGAGACCAGTTCTTGCAGAAGCAAAAACAACAACAAAAAAAAACAAACATGAAGGACTGTACACGCATTAATATTTAAACAAGTAATTAGTGCAGTTATTACAAATTTACTTTCATATTATAAATATGCTGTCAGGAGCACTGCTCTGTCTTCTGAAGGGAAACACTTGAAAGCAGGGGCTTGTCAACCTGATAAAACATATTAAAGACTTTTTATTGCTTTTTTCCGCCAGCATTGTGAACATATTAATGAATGTATAGCAGAGAAATTTCTGCTTGATACTATTAAATAGACAGGCGAGTCCGACTCGATGAGTATTTATCAGAAGAAAGTAATTATTTTCTCATTATTTTCAGTTTTTAGATGTGGAAATCAAAATGATGAGTTGCCAAACATTCCAGCCTGAAACCGTCGAATCCCGCTGAGATGCGATGAGGATTTGCATCCAAGTGTTGACGTTGAAAATTGATTAGAGAGCTAGGGTTTCATGTTTCAGCGACTGTGCAAGTCAGAGCTCATCCCGCATCAAGTCGGAAAAGGCAGAGGAAATAACAGAAAACAAGAGGGAAAAAAGGAGACAGAGTCGTTCCTCTGCCCTCCCTGGCGAGCAAGACAAATTGATTGTATTATTCTTGGCTGTTGGCAGTCGCTATAATGTAATGCTATAAACCAAAACATAGCTGAAGGAACAGTAGGGAGTTTATGCATCATGGGAAGATAGTTGATGGTTATCATTTTGAGAATATATAGACCGAGTTACTGTTCCGTCCATTCTAGTTCTTTCTACCACCAGAGAAATTGTAATGCCAAGCAAGTTTGTGAAAAATTGAAAGGATTTGTGTTACTTGAGCAGTAAAGAAAACATAGCTCAGTTTTATCAAGCTTTATAATTTTTATAGGATAAAGAATGTAACAGAAAAGAAGACTTTATAGAATATATATAAAACTACTTCAGCACTTGATTTAACAACTTTTGCTGCTTGTCTTAATTGACTTTGTCCCAAACTGAAGAATAATCTAATTATAATTGTGAGGTTTTATCGTATTGACATAGGCGTAGAATGTTAATTGTTCAGATGAGGGATGATGGAGACGAATACACCTAAAGCACACTTAACAAGTCTGCTAATTAAAATGGTTCAATCAAAAGTTTCTTGCTTTTAGCAAATTTTCATAAACAACAATAAGTTCCATTTGATTCTGCTGTAATTAAGCAGATAGCAATCTTTCTCAGCAGATAAGATGGTTGAACTAGAGGTTGTCAAATTATGTCATTTTTTTTCATTCTCAGAACAGCTGTCAGTTATAAATCTGCAAAACAATAAATGCCATTTATGAAAAATGTGTTTAACAGCTGCAATTTAATTTGCATCTGACTGGACACTTAAATTTCTGTATCACTTGAAATTATAAAAATAACTGTGAAATTAAGAGAAAATTTATGACTAAACACAAACATAGAACTTTTGGTTCCATAATCAGCAGCTAAAAGTGAAAGTTGTCTGGAAAATAACAAGATGGATGGATTTTTATTGTGCCTAACAGAGTTGTGTTACTGTAGTTTCTTAGTATACAGTTTAAATATGCATATCATTAGCTAAATAATGATTTATTATTGTTGACATAATTCAAAATTATGTCAACACATTTTTGACGTCACAGAAATAACTCAACACCATTTTAAACCTTTGGAGGGTTTTGCAAGTATTTTCTCTGGAATAATGAAAGAGGTAGACATGTTTGGAGTTGTAATGAGTAACCTGGCTCTTCACCCACCACCACCAGCTATTGTAGTCATACAGTGACTATATCACACCCTATTAACCAGAATGACCCAGAACCCAGGTGGTGTGCCACTTATTCATGTTGCTGGCTCTCATGCAGCGTGGCGTAAACTCTGCGCAAAAAAAAACATTGTTAAAACGCTTCCCCGGGACATAATTTAGCATAGGTCAGGGACTGTGGAGAAAGGCCAGCACATTTACAATCCATTTTGCTGCTCAGGAGCCACTGTGAAAACACAGTGTCTGTTAGTCTCTGGTAATTGCTACAACAACCTGTGAACCTGTTTAATTTCCATTCATTGTCATGGTATCATGGTATTGCTCTGGGTGCAGCATTAGCCCTGTGATATTATGTGTGTGGGCATGTGGTATACCTGTGTTATTCCTGGCTCTTGACCAGACCTGCTGCTGTGCAAACATTGCCCCCTGGGAGTCAGCTGCAGCCCGACAGATGCAGGGAGTTTTGTGGATGACATATGATTCGAATGCTTTTCAAAATGGCAAATATCACATTAGAGGCAAAGAGTCTGTGCCAGCATGGCCCTAAGATGCAGGCGCTTATTATGCAGCAGCTTTGATGTATCTGTGGGAATTTCTGTGTTTATCGTTGGGGTCTCTCCAATGACGTGTGCATTCATATCACATGGCTTTTCTGTTCTTCCCTCTGAACTCAGCATGCTGGGTGGATAACTATGGCCTCATTTGTCTGCCTCAAATGCATGCTGGGTGAGCAGCAAAACATTAGCTGAAGTTGTGATAGTGTGCAGTACGGAAGTCTATCCAATTTAAAAGACTAGAACCAATGTGTCTTTTTGTTGTTGTTAATTTCTTAAAGCCGAGGCTATTGCTTTGATGATAGTACTATGGCTAAGTAAGTGGTGTGTAACAAAGAGCCGCATTATGGGTAGACCCTTATGTATTTTACGGAGAGTGATGGGTTCAATTGTCAAAGCTTAAGGGGTCTTACACTCTCAACGCATCATCGGTACTCTATCAGTGACAAGATTGAGGTGACAAAATAGCTTTTTGAACGGCTTTAAAAGCGAGCCTGGCTAAGCATACTAAGCAGTTTTAGAACAAAAAGCAGTAGTCATTCATTTGGACACATCCTGAGTCTGGAACTGGACTTCCACACATCTAATTAAAAGTTCATCCCACTTCATGCTCGTCAGAAACTTTGCACCCTCTAACGCAAAAGATGGGACTGTAGCGCCTCGACAGCTGTTTTAAAAAGCAGGTTTCCTTAATCCATTTATGTTAACCGAGAACCCACTGCTTCCTGTGTCAGTAGATTATGAAGGAATATAACAATTATGGACAATTAGAATTTTCACATATATATGTGTGTGTGATTCTTCCATTTATTGTTTTCTGTTTATTCAAAACTGAATCAACAGTGTGACATGTTAAGGAGCAAAATCAGACAAACAGTCATGAACTTTTTGTGAGTTCTTTTTCTTTTCAATGGATGATGGATGGATGATGGCAGGAGTTGTTGCCATCATCTGCTGTTTTCTTCTTGGACAAGATGCTTCACTTGCTAGGGGTGGTCAGAGGGTCTGGCAGCAGCCTTGCTTTTGTCAGACTGCCAAAGGGCAGGTTTGGTTATTATCCAGTAGATTGCTACCATAAGGTTGTAAATGTGTGTTTGAATGGGTGAAAGTCGAAAATGTAGTGAGGAACAAAAGTCACCTTGACCTTTCTTTCAGGATCCAGAAGTTAGTTGAGAAGGGAGAATATTTTGGCAAACCAACTTGCTCTTAATGAAACGATTTATCACATGGATGCTTTGGAAACTATCTCTGCTGTTTCGTCCCACTCTGGTGTCTCCAGCATGTTCTGGGTCTCCAGTGTTGCAGTAGGATGTCCCCAGACAAACTCCAAGGGGACTCAACCTCCTCGGTCCTCCTAACCACCTCAACTCCCTCTAGATGATGGATCTGCTCACCCTCCCTTTAAGGTGACCTTTTCTTTAAGCAGGCCCACATTATTGCAGGTGTGGAATCAGTCTCTCCACTTCAGACCCCACCCTATTACCAGTCAAGAGACATGAATCCCTCCTCCTGAGGCAACGATTGACCCACAACTCAGAGGGGGTAGTTCTCCTTTTTCCGCTTTATAACCATGGCCTTAGACTTAGAGGACTTAACCATCTATCCTGGAAGTTTGACATTTTGATGTGCATGGTGAAGGCCATGGTTTGAACACCCCAACAAAATCACATAAAAACGCAAAGAATCCAGCGGTTCCCCAAACAAACACCTATCTTAGATTCTGCAGTTCAATAGAAAACATGTTTAAAACAGGCATAAATCCATTCCAATTGAATACATGTATGGTTTGTTTCAGGCATAAAAAAATAAATCTTACTCAACTAGAAGCTTGAAATACCAGACATTAACAGGTCCATACAGTGGAAAAGGTTAACTTAACACAAAAGCAGAACTTTCAATTGGAATAACAGAATATCTCAGAACAACACAGGAACAGTACTGGGTCACTGCATATGACATGCCAATTATTTCATTTCATTGAAAATACAAATCAAACTGATCCCAACTAGACTGTTTCCTTATAGCTGACAAATGCAGCCACAGTAATTGCTTTTCACCCTAACATGACCTTCTTGTGAAGTATTGTGTAAGTATGATGAAGTTACCTCAGGCTTTATCATTTCCCATAAGGTATTTACACATTTTTTTTTGCTCCCTGTAGCTTATTAGTTGGTTTGCTGCACAGGAAATGAATGTTGTTATAATACATAAATGACTGTAGGATACATTCCTTAATGAAGACAGCAGGGCATAAGTTAGGCAGCTCACAGGCGATGTATCAGAGGGAGTTCAGCAATCACTCTCCTATCAGGGGGTGATCTCTAGCCACTGTGACCAGATTACATGGGGAGAACCCGAGAGGCTCTCTTTATAATTACTTTCTGATTGGAAAAATAAGAGCACTCTAACAACCTCCGTCAATCAAGCGTGGACTGTTTTCCACAACGATTATAAGGGGAGCCTGCTCTGCGTTATCATAAAAATAGCAAATCAAGTCGAGAATCTAAAGGTAGGCTAATTTACAAATTTCACAAACCAAACAAATGCAGTGCATAAGCCCTGGACATTCATAAACATGACTTTCTGCCTCAGTGCGTCCAACACAAATGTGGAAATAAATGAATGCAGCTCTGTTATTATTTTTTTTTAGGGTGTGTGTGTGTGTGTGTGTGTGTGTGTGTGTGTGTGTGTGTGTGTGTATGGGTGTGTGTGTGTGTGTGTGTGTAAGTTGCATGTGTGTGGATGTAATCATGCATGCATGGGTGTTTGCATGAGTTATTAGCCTTTGTGCCAAAACAGATCCAACAGAATGTGTTTGTTTATTTGTGGACTCTCCTGTTGTGGTTTGCTCTCACACTAATCCCTATCTAAGAACTTCTACTGGTCTGTTGTTCAGGCTGGGACTCCAGCTTGATAGCAAAGCTTGGCAGAAAGGAAAACGGCTCCTCTCGCTCCGGCTGCCATGTCACTGATGCATGCCGTTAGGCGCCATGTGTTTCATTCTTCATCTAGCACATGCCGCTTTTTTAGAAAAGGGTCAGCAAAATGTAGTGCAAATCAGGGGCAACCTGCAGGATGGCATTCTGGGGAGATAATAAGGACAAACAGGCACACAACATGAGCGAGACTGAGCTATATCTGCAATTCATAGAGGGCAAAGTTTGATGTAGAACTTAAACAGATTTTTTTTTCCTTCATTATCTAGCTAGCCAGCACCCTATGGTCAGCAGCAATGTGCTATTTTTTCAAACTGGGAAAGACACATTTTCAGGATTTGCCATAATCACAGGGTAAAATCTGTTATCTCATAGGGTGGTGGTAATAACCAGATTTAGAGGGATATATGTAAATCCCTTTAAAAAAACAATTTCAGCTTTTGATTCTCATTTTCTCTTTTCCTTCATAAATTGTTTCAACTATTCAAATATCAAATATGTTTTTCAAACACACCATTAGGTACATGTACGTGGGCGCACATACTACTCCCCGTTCTATGCACAAGTGAAAACAGAAGAATAAAGAAACTGCCTTGTTGAATCATTCCGGGTAAGTATTAGAAACAACGTAGCCCCAATGCAAATGTATTTTTGTTTATGCAAGACTATAACAGCTAGGCAAATAAACAAATCAAAAATGACAAAACAAGTAGATGTGATGAAACCGGGCTGCAATGACATGTAATTTTGCCTGAATGAAACTCCCAGAGAGACCTAGAAAATACCTCCCATCATCACATTTTCATCCTCTGAGACAGATGCTGCCATCACAGAGCTTTTTCCGGGCTAGGTAAGTAAAAAAAAAAGAAGAAAAAAACACCACAAAAAAACTGAAAGATGGGAGACAATTCCTGAGCATGCATCAATTACTGTAAAGGAGGGAACAAAAGGTATTTGTCAAAGTCATAAAAACCAGCCATTACACGTTAGGTTACCTAAGCAGGGATGTGAGAAAAGCCTATGTTTTTGTTTTCTGGATATTTAACATCTGTCTGAGCAGGCCAATTATTCTATCACTGAAGGGTAGAATGTTTTTTTGTGACAGTGACACTCATTTATTGGTGTTAAGGTTTGATAGGCAGAAATAACCACAAGGTTGGTTTCCCACAGATGCTAACAGATTTATGAACGTCTTATAACAAATGAAAACAGTTCATTTGGAGGCACATACAAATCAAGCACTATTTTTTTTCTCAGACTGTATTCTTCAATTTTGTTTAATAATACACATAAGTGCACATGTTATGTGCACTTATGTGTACATAACATGGAGTATTTTTTATTTTTTTTATGCAAAGATGGAGACTGATAAAGTACAGAGAGACAAATATTTAATTCTGGTGAACAGACTGAATATATTGCTTAGTAAAGGATTGTGCTTCATTATACTAATGCAAAACGGCAATAAATTCAGTGGAGTAATAATGCTAAATTTTCTTTGTTATCTTTATGAGAGTTATTAAATGTATATAAAGCTTTTAGTGTTTTAAACAAATAATGTCTGTTGTCAAACCCAATGATTAAACCATATCCTATCATTTAGGTATTGAGTCTGTCAAACTGAAGTGGTTTTACTGTTTTGTATTTCGCTGTTTCAGAATGATTATTGTGTCAAAAAGCAACAAAATACAATCCAAAAGCCACTTGAACATTAAAGAGAAAGCCACAAGATTTGATATTTTTATGTATTTGACGGCAAGCAGCCGCAAGACAAATAAAGCATCCAGAAAATACTGTCACACTGTTTATTATTATGATTAGTGCATCAAAGTCACCCAAGCATGGACAGAATACCAGCTTGAGCCAAAACAGGCAAATAATTGTATGAGTGAAGATATGGAGTGATTTGGCTTTAACTGTGTCACAAAATTGGATTAAAGGGGGGATTCTAAATAAAATTCCCATTCTGCACACCAACAACAACAATAAAAACAGCTGGTTTGGTGTGTCAAAAATTACTCATTTCAGAAATGTTCAAAATGTAACTTCATGAGTCAGCAGGCACTGCCTGTCACCTAGCAACCCAACCCCAGAGCTCTAACACGTTTTGACAGCTCACTTTATTGTTGTATGCGCTGAACAATGACTGCTTGAGAGGACAATTGTTTTTTTGTTTTTTTTTTGTATTTTGTTTTTTTTTTTTCCAAGATCTTTTCTGAAGGTCTTGGAACTAGAGAAGTTCAGATTATTTGAAATTATTTGATTAATCTCAAATTAGAATAATCTTTCATAAATGGGGGAGAAAGAAGAAGGGAGACATGCAGTAAAGGGATCGAGGACAGGAGTCGAGGTCTAGTCTCACTCCAACCGCTGCGCCACACAATACTCCAAGACAAGTGTTTTGTCGTTGACTTACCATCTAGAAACCACTTTCTGCATTGTTGTTTTGTACAGTAGGCTCCACTTCTGCTTTTCAAAGATGTATGTCTATAAAATCACCCATTTTCATGTGTGAGTGTAAACGTTGAGTTGGGCGACGTGGCCAGCAGCAACTTATTTGGATTTGAAGTGACAAGAGGCCCTAAAACAGATTCTTTCTGAAAGGAGCTCAGAATAGTCAAAACTGACTAGACTAAAATTTCATTATCTAAAAATGATTTTGTGCAAAAAATGCAGCGAACATTTTTTTGCATAGCCCACACATATATTCAGACCTGTGCAGGGAAGCATTATAGGTAACCTGTAACACATGTAAGTCATTTAATGCTGCAAATGACGAAATGTTAAGTTATAAAGTTATAATTTCTCAACTTTGTACCAAGTCTCATGACCTGTCCAGGCTGTGCTCACCTTGCCCTTTGCTCCCTGCAGAAATGCTCAACAAATGCCATTTCTGTATCACATACAACTGAATTCCATGAATGTTTTCTGATACCCTGCTATTAGACTGTTAATTCATTTTCCAGCAGTGCTTTAAGTAATATCTAATGGAATGGACTAAAATATTAGGTTTTATTGATTTTCACAAATTTGTACTCTGAATTAAGCATTAAGAATTTCAGGGCTTTTCTGTATGGAGTTTGCACATTGTCTGTGCTCATGTTCTGATTCCTACAAGAGTCAGAAACATGTTGGCTTAACTGTCCGAGTGTGTGCATGCTTGTCTGTCCCCGTGTCACCCGTGATAGGCTGCTACTTCCCAAATGACTTGCTGAAGAAAAGCCCGGTTGGAAAAACATTTTTGTTTTGAAATAAACTCAAGGTAATCTATCATTTGTTAATACTAACATTTTAATTGTGTGATATATTACACTTCTGATATCCCTGAAGTGCATTAGGAGAAACGTTTGACAAGTTGTTTCTGAAAAATGAACCACAGGTAAAGGCTGCAGCTCTTTACCTCTTCTAAGTTATTTAAAGCAAGCGACACTCTGTGGAGTAGAAAGAATGTATCTGGTGTAAACGGTGTGAAGGAAAACAATGAGGATTTTAGGGGTGTTTATTCCTAAGCTATTATTTTGCTGAAAATGGGACTGAAATATTTTGTTATTACTTTTTCATGACATTGAAACGTCAATTCACAAGTGGTTGTCTATTTTCTGACTTGTTTCTGTTTTGGTTGTTATTTTGCCAGTTTAGCCTCCTGGCTCACAGTCGCCCATGACAAAAAGAAAATAAAGTGCCTTTAACCAACTTCTATCCTCCTGACAATGTATGCCAAAGCTTTCAAGGCACAAAGAGCTGAATTTGTATGTATTATAAAATGGCTGATTCTGGTTTCATCATTAATTAATATAGCTGTAACACAAGATGAAATGTCCTCAGCTAACTTCTCTCCAGTCAGAAGGATTTTTTTTTTCTTTTGCAGACCCACTGTATGTCTTTGATTGGCTGTAGGTTTCAGAATAATAGTTCTGCTGCGTCTCCTCTCCTTGTTCAGATGTTGCAGAACAAATTTTCTATCTTTATACAAAAGAAATTATTATCACAGGATAGTTGTTGGATCATAGGGTGGTACAAAAGTTTTAATGATGAAAGTGCCAGCAGAAAATTGCAACATGACTCACTGGTGCTTGGAAGAAGCTCCTTGACAGATAAGAAAACCAGCTTAAAATACAGAAAAAAGTCAAAGAAAACATTACAAAATTAATGAAAGCAACCAAAATATGTGTTTGTAATTAGATAAAACAGCATTTTTGATAACTAATTTCTGAAACAACAGAGTTTGTTACATGAATTCATGTGGTTTTTTGTGAACTTTTCAGTAAAATGTTTTCAGGATAAACATTTTAAGCCTTTCTTTATTCTCTTTCCAAGGCTTTACGAAGAGATTGTGTACTATTTATGCTCCTCTATTATTCATGTGAGAACTAATGAAATTAGTTTTTATAATACAGACTCTTGTTTCTGTGGAACATCCATCAAACATATACAGATGATGAAAATGACAAATGGTCATGCTTAAATTAACTATAAATAGGCACCTACAGTCAATACTTACACATGGCACTGTTAGATAAACAGTTGCCTAATTGCACTATTTCACAGCTCATAGACATTCTTGGTATCCATTAATGTGAAGTAATTAGTTGTAATTTGCATCATTAAGGACAAAACAATTGCATAATTGTTTCTGAATACGCAATTACATGATAATTAAGTTGTCTTGATCTGCATTTTCTGGCTCAAGAGATGCAAAAAGATGCAAACGAGTTTCAAAAGCAGGAGCTCTGCCTCCAGTTTTTGCTTCCATGTTCCTCCCCATGCACACTTCTTAAGCTTTGACGATTCTTGAAATTTGCCAGTTTAATTGTCATTGGCCCACTTATTCTCTTTGTTCTCTTTTGGTCTGTGGGAAAAAAAAATGAAAGTGCACATCAAAGTCAGTTCTTGTGTCCTTTGTTGTTTTGGTCTATAAGACTTTGCCTGCATGAAAGGTGTTGCACTTCTTTGGATGTAAAAAGTGAAGATCATTAGTTGTCAGGGAGGCATAATGAAGGCTGTGTAGGAAAGGAATATTGTATTGCATTGTTACATTTGTTAATAATTAGTGAGTAGAAGCTTTGAGTATCACAACCTACACTGTTGTCTTATTGCTTCGACAATATAATGATCTTTGGTGTTTCAAAAGGTGCTTCTAAATGAAATTTTGTATTACTAATTCATAACAGTGTCATGATTACAGAACATCAGAGTAAATGTCTGCTAACTGATACGACTGACTCCTATTCAATATGTGTATTTTTAACATGTCACTGCAAACACAGTTTGCATATGTATTAGGATTTAATTTTGAATAAGAATAGGTGTTTTAATTTTACACCAAAAGTTTTAAAGGTGTAGCTTTGTTCTAAATTTTATGATGTGAAAGTATTTGAAAATATTCAGTTTATAGTATGTTTATAGGAAGTTGGGCAAAAATATTCATGTTTAAGACTCAACACTTCACACATAATGTTGAATTAAACATTAAACTTTATGGTTGTATATTTACATTTGGGGTGTTTCCACACACTGAACATTTGAAGGGCATTTTGTTTCATTATTATTTTTTTATATATATTAGCAATCCCATAAAGCCACTGTCAACAACAACAACAATGTAAGGGAAAAATTTGATATCTTGACACTGTATTGATTTAATATTAATATATTTGAACCTCAGCGTGGTCTATGTAGATTTTGAAAGGGTTGTCAGTTAGATAAACAAATTTTCCCTGTCGAACATTTGCAAGTTTGCTGGCCTAACGCTAAAATGCTTGTTGCGTGAAAGCTACATGATAATTCCTGTTTGCGGTGATTCCTGCCATCACCATTTAGTATGCAGTACACTTTTCATGAAGGAAGACCAACACTGCTCATGGTGGCACATGGTGGTGGTAGCAGCATGCTGTGGAGGCATGGAGTATGATTAATGGAAAAATTAAGGGAACTAAACATAGGCTAATCTTGTATAACAAACAGTTGATTCAGTGATGGAGATTCTCCTGTCAGCAGGACAAATTTACTGCTCACTCCTACCTGAACATACATCTAGAGTTAAAATGTAGATTAAAGCATATTTGTCTGTTACAATGGTAGAATCAAAGTTCAGATCACAACTTTAATTAGGGATTTTTTTTTGTTAAAGAACTGAGTCCAACTTGGTTGTGAAATGTCAAGGGCACAAAATCAAAGACTCATTCATCTTCCTGGAGAGAGGTGTGTCTGAAATGATTTTTTTTTTTTTTTTGCTTATCTTGCACTTGTTGTTCGTCATTCATCTTTGCAGGTTGGGCAAAACTGTAAATGCTGCATGCTGTGACTAATTTGGAGTCAGAGCACAGTTTTCATCTCAATGGAAGCACTCCCCACTGAGTTGAGATGCATATTCCAACCACACCTATGTGCTTTAGACTCCATTTCACTGTTGCTTCGGCCCACTGCTGGATGAAACAAACGACCACACATTTGTTGAACCAAACTAAATGAAACGTGGATGCAGTTTTCTCAAATAGTGGCCTGTCCACCAACTACACACATACCCCCAACCACATTATAAGCATACGTACAGGCACCACCTCCCCCACCCAAACGCAGATGGTTGGTCCAAGCTGGGAGACACTGAGGCCACAGAGCATCAGTTCAAGGGATTCTGACTTCCCAGCTGAGCTTTTAACATGGACAACAACGGCCCACAGCTTCTGCATTTGATGTTATGTGCCAGAAAAAGAAAGAGATGCGAAGAGAGGAAGAAAGGAAGAATAGGAGGTGGAGAGATAGAGACTAGGCACAGAGACACAGCTCCCCACAGTGGAGCTCTATTGCACCATGTTACCAAAGGAAAAATTAAATGGGGTATCCATCAGCACAGAGGCTTATTTACAATTCAAAAAAGTTAGATTTACAGTCTTTTTGGAGAATGGTGGAATAATACAATTATTTTACTAGTGTCAGAGAATAAAACATTTCAGGCTATGTTCCATTGCACTAATCTGTTAATATATTTTTGAATACTTTTTTTTTTACATGTTTTCAGTTCGTTTTTAATTGTCTTGAGTTTTTCATCAAATCAAGTAATTTGTGCGCTAGGGTGGCATATTTGCAATTTAGCTTTGAATAGGATGTGCCCTGTGAGTCCTCTGTTAAACATAATGTAATTAGAGAATTGGGTTGACACAGTCAAACACGGGTGATGATGGCGAATCAACTTTCTGAGTCGCTTTCCATCTGCAATCAGAGGGACAACAAGAGAGACACAGGCACAGAGGAAATTAACATGATTAGAAACTTAAATCCCCAAACATTGAAGTTCAAATAGAAGTTAACTGAGGTAAAAATTGATCGTTTATTTAGATCAAACATTAATATTCCCAGTCCCAGCCATAATTTCTTATTCACTTCATTTATGAGTAATCTTTGGCAAAACAAGGAGGTTTACATTATGTACAAAAATGCACATTTTGACTCTGTCTGCATGTCGCTGTAAAATCATGAGCATTATGTTGCCACAACATACACTTTGCATAGACCTTTCAAAGCTGGGCTGGAAGGGATTTTCTCCCATGTAACCAGAAGAACATCTGCGAGGTCAGTCCCTGATGTTAGGCGATAAGGTAGGATTACAGTCTGCATTTCCCGTCTATCCCTGAGGTGCTGGATGGAGATGAGGTCAGGGCGTAACACAGGCTGGGATGGTGTGTGGCATACAGACGTGACATGCTTTTGCATTAGTAATGTGTGTTGTATGTAATTCATTCGCTGGAGCACTAAGGTTTTTCTTGCCCGAACTGAGATTAGACCAAGCCAGGAAAATTGGATTTTAGGTGTTTACAGGCACATTTAAGATATTTGCAAGCACAGATAATACTCAAATAATACTGCAAGAACTGACTGTGAAATGGTTTATTAGGGATTTTCAAAGTAATACCATAAATCTATTTTGGGCTAATTATTATATCCGAGTTCCCCCAAAGACAAAATGTCCTTTATTGATCCTTCACTGATCATTTTTAGTGATGCATTGTAAGAATGAGAGTTTTGATTCTTCCTGTCCTTTGTAAATATTTTTAGCAGAAACAACAGGGAATGCATATGGAAATCTTTGATCTATTTTTTAATTGTAAATGGTACATTTAGTCATAACAATACATGCTTCTCTTTTCTCATCAAAGAAAATGTTGGGTCTCCATAAATAATAAGGTGAAAAGACACATAGAATTAAAAAAAAAAAACTTAAAGAGAAGGTTGTCAACAAGCACAAGGGCTTTCAAATAGAAAATGCTGTTTATTTACATTAAAAGTTTTTCAAATGAGCATTACTCTATAAAGTCTAGCTATTGAGAACTCATACAGAAGGTTATGTCATGTAAGACATGCCTGAATGCATAATGTTGAAAAATATTTTTATTTTTCAAGAGATAATCAAATCTGTTATAAACTCATTGAAGTTATAAGCAAGCAAAGTAAAATTGTCCTTCATAAACCCAAACAAATAAATAATTTAAATTGCCCTGGTACTTTTAAAATATCTGAAGTTTTCCACATTCATAAAAACTATATTTTTAGTATATCTTACTTAAAGGGAAAACATTCAAAAAACAAAAGTGTTGACCTAAGTTCAAAACTAGAGGAGAATATTTTATTTATTTTTTTAAAATAAAATTTTATCTTTATTATGTTTAGGTCTTGTCCATTAAAGAATAAAGTAGAAATGTGAATTTAATCAAAACTCTTAAATGAAAATTTTGAGAATAAAGTTCAAAATTTGACTTCAGAAATGCTGTGGTGTCAAATGTAAAAGTGTGTGAAACATTTGTTTGATATTTTGGTCCAGATTGACAGGGTAGGATCACAGAGTTGTAGATTTGTTAATTGCACAGACGTAATTATATCAAAAATAGCATCTCAAAAGTGCTAGCTTGGACTGAGATCTGATAACTTCACAGACCACTGGGGAAAAGTAAACTTATTGTAATTTTACTGAAAACTTGATTGAAATGATTTAGCTATCGTGACATGGTGTATTATCCTACTGGAAGTAGACATTAGCGCATTTTGTTTCCTTCCAGAGAACCTAAAGAGATGACTGTGAGTGAAAGTACCAGTAGATCATCATCTTAGCACCAGTCTGGTGCTAAAAATCACACTACATTAAAAGACACTGTTCTGATTGTCAGTTTGACCTCCAGTAAGTCGTCTTCATCATGTCTTGATGACTACATGGCTTGAGACGATGGCATATGACTGGCTAATTCACAATTTGTTACAATTGGTGAGGTGTACCTAATAAAGTGGCCATTCAGTATTCAAACAAACAAAATTTTCATAATCGCAAAAGTTATTTCAACAGATTTCATAATCTAAATTTATTTGAAGGGTTTAACAAAAATCTAAATGCTTACAAGCAAATTTAAAAAACTTAAATTATGAACTCCAGTGCACTCAAATGTATTTTAAAACAAATTAACTGTAAAATTCAATAACATTCCTTATGTTTCAATACATTTGGTAACGTTCCTATATTTATATGCATTTACATGGAATTGAAATTTAGGGGGGGGAAAGAAATCTGTATTAAAAAGCCGTTTTTTTATAGAGAGAGTAGCTAAGGGAGGAAATAAAACATATAAAGGAGGATTGGTCAAAAGGTAATTCTGAGAAAGAACGGCTGTTATCTGCGCTACTTGGCAAAGGACTGGGTGATATTTCAGTGTAAATAAAGTACGGTGCTGGAGCTGATGAGGGATCGAGGAGAAGGTGTGATGAGAATGGGGTGTGATGATTTCACAGGAAGTGGAGGGAGGTGTTGAAGGTGGCATGCTTATGTCACAACACAAAGAAACAGATAAAAATGGGTGACCAAGAGAGGCATAAGGGAGTGGACAAAGAGAAAACCAAAGGAGAAACAGAATTATTGTTGGTGGTGAACACAACTCAAACACTGCTGAGAGGGACACGCCAAGCCTGCTCAAAATGTCTCTTAAATCATTGCTGTGTCTTGTCCAAAATTGTTTGTCTTTGGACTTGTAAAAATGAGAAATACAGCCCTCCTTTATAAACCTGGATCTGGGTCACACTTTCACCAAATCTGTCTTCACTAAACGCGCCCCGAGTCCTCGAAGTCAGTCTGTCTCACTGTAGATCTAAAGCCCTGATCTCCCACAACAAAAGATTTATTGAATGGAAATGCCTAGACGTAAATGTGGAAAAAAAAAAAAAAAAAAAAGTTTGACATTATGAGGATGGCTAAAACATACGAGTCAATCATTCTGGGGTTTATTTAATCTAAAACCTAGTCATGCGTTGGGATGGTGAAATCTGTCCCATCTTAGCTGTGTATGTTAATCTGCCTTGATTGTGATTGATTATGCCACGAATTAATACAAAGATGGACCATGAGAAAAGTGCTGAGATAAACTACATTACAGTGTAGAAAAAAATGCTGTCCTCCATCATTGTTAAGTGATAGGACAGCAGAAAGGTTGTGGCTTAGCTGGTGATGAATACTACTCAACGAGCATATCTGACAGGTTTTTGTTGGATACATAATAGTCTCAGCATATCCTGTGAGGTCATTATAGATGCAAATCCCGTTCTTGGAGGTGTTTTATGTCACCTGTTCCTGTGTTCTAGGACAACCAATGAAAAGTATTCCGTCGAGGACCCGCAAATCAAGACAGAAAACGAGAGATGGGTGGACAGGTAGGCCCGCGCTGCTGTCGCTATTATGCCTTGTCTGCCTTCCCTCCCTCTCTCCCCCTTCCTTTTTTTCCCTGATCAGAGCTACGCCATTTGTTCCCCCATCAGTCATTTTCATAGCCTCATCTCTCACAGCATATCTCTCCATGCGTTAGATAAGGACAGAGCACCCCACCTCTGTCTGATACTTGAGCATCTGCCTCTTCCTGACGGTTGCCCCTCTCTGGGGAATTAGATGCTCTCAGGAGTTTCTGTGTGAACTGGGTCAAAAAGCATCTGTTTTCTTCTACAGATGTCTGGCTCCTGAAAAGGAAATAGGTCTAAACACACAGTATCTTTTGTTCTAATCTCAAATGAGGGAAGGACTTGTGTGTGAAGCAGCTGGTCATTGCACTTTTTTAATATATACAGAATAAAATACAGATTGAGAAGATACCAAAGCAGCTTTAATATGATACTTTTGGCGCTGATTACATGGCAGCATCACTTCTGTCAGGCTGTCCCAGGTTACAATGTAGCTTACTGCCCTGTTAAATGTGGGCATTTATTTAACAGGGCATTCTCTTGGCATTTCAAAGAATATTTTCCCAAAAGTCTTAGAGATGTTCAATATATAATTTGGGAAATGTGAGACCTTCGTCTTCTGTTTAGTCAGCAGAGGCTACGGTCTTGGAAAGCTCCCAAGGAAAACATTTTTGACCTCTTTGACCCCTTGTGGTTGAATCTTGAACACCGATGCATAATGAGGCCTGCAGTGCTTTGCATGTTTTTGTGAGGTACTTTGTGACTTTATGGATGAGTTGCCGATGTGCTCCTGGAATAATTTTGGTGGTCTAGTTACTCCCGAGGGGCTACGCAATGGCAATATTGGTATTACTGTAGAATCCCAGTTTGAATCCCAGTCTGAGGTTTTTTATGAAAGTGGTCCTCATGTTCTACTTGTGGGCGGTTCTAGACAGTTAGTACAACTGGTCTGTGCCCCTGTACTGAAGAGGTAATATGAATAAATGTCTAATGAGGATATTCACTGGCACAGAAATAACTACTGTATAATTGGTCCCTTGGGCCAGTTTAATTTTTTTTATCTTTACATTTTTACTTTAACGGTGAATTAAAAGGGAATGTGTTGCACATTTAGCCTCAGCTATGTTGGAATAGGATCACAGTCCCTTCAGTTCCAGAGACTTTTTTGTTGTTGTTTCATTCTTTTGTATTATGTCCACTAAAAACACGGGCCCCAGCCTGGCCCCTCTGCTACCTTTCCCTGTGCTTGCGTGAGTTCTCTCTTAAAGTCCAAAAACAGGGCTGTTAGGTCAGTTGGTCTCTCTAAATTGCACTTAAGCTGCATGCATGGTTGTTTGTCCTGCGGTGACCTGTACAGTGTGTACTCTCTCTCTCACCCAATGACTGTTGGAAACAGGCACCACTTAATGTCAGGGCAATTTTTATCATCCTTTCTTCTTGTTTAATTGCACATGGTAAACCTAAAATTAATAAAATGCCTGTAGTATCAGTTTTCCGGCATGAAAACATTCCTCAACTTGTTTGACAGATACACTTAACATTATTTATTTGGAATGTTAAAAATAAAGTTTTTCACTTACATTTATCTTACACAGCTAATGTAACCTTCCCAGTATCAACAATTTTGTGTGATAGTTTTTGTAAACTATTCCTGACCAAACCATGAATGTCTTTGAAGCATAATTACTATTTTTTTATGTTTGCTTTCATTGTGGTATAAGAAGAAAATAAAGAAACGCCAAGTAAAGACAGTAAATAAACTGCCTTGCAGTTTGAATGAGGTTTTAGTACTAAGGCTTTTAGGGTTTTTGTCAGTCTAATTTCTCTTTTTTGAAAGAAAACATGACGTATTCACTCAATCAACTTCAGCTTTGTTATGATTAATGCATGTTTATGAAGTGCAGCTCAAAACTATGTCAACACGTAGTTCTAAAAGCTTGTTCATTTTTAGCTTTTTTTCCAGTATCAGTCTGTTGTAATTAGTCAGTCCTTTGTGTTTGCATGAGTGAAAACTTCAGGGTTACGGTGTTATGTTTTAGAAAGAAGCAAAAACTAAAATTAGTCTCTATGGTGTCATGGGAAAAAGACATTCCCTCTCTGAACTCCATCAGGAAATGAATGGAGGAAGCTTTGGGCCCAGGTGTTTGTTCACTATAGTGCCAAAGTACTGTGCCATGACATATGACATGCATCACATAGACTGCAGGCTCTGCAGCCTGTGGAACTGGGTAAATGCAGTATTTATTTTTATGTTTCAACTTGACAAATATATATCTCACTAAACATATCATCTCCACTACATGCATGTACATTCCACTGCAAAAGTATTCATCCCCTTTGACCTATTTGACCTATTTTCTTTGTCAGTTACAGCCCAAAATGTCAGTGTATTTTGATATAGACCAACACAAGGCAGTGGATTATTGTGAAGAGGAACTAGGAAAGGCAAATTGTGCTTGTCAATCTTTCCTATTAATACACGTTTGAAAAGTTTGTATTTTGCATCCCTTTTGAAAATACTTTGTCAAACCACTTTCCACTGCAGTTATAGCAGAGTGAGTCATAAAACACGGCTGCAGACTGTAGTGTTTACCATTCTTACTACAAGATAAATCAAGCCCAACCGGGGTAAATCGATGAACAGCAATTTTTTTCTGGACTTAACTAGGTTGTTCCATCAAAAAGCGGGTTTGATCTAAATCTATTCCGTTACAGTGCTGGCTGAATGTTTCTGGCATAATGAAAACATGGCAAAGCGATTTGGCTATGTTGCTAATTAACAATGATTTCAGGACTTTTCTTTTTGATGCCATTGATACTTTCATTGACTATCCATTTTGAGCAAGTGACATGCTTTTGCAGGTTTTACAAACTGTTTAGAAGAATGCACTAGTGTACAAATGCTCATTTGCACAACAGTGAGAAAACACATCAAAGTGACAAAGAAAAACTGTGAAACCAATTATCTTCAAAGTCTGCAGAACCTCTTTCCATTAAATTATGTTTTATTTTCGATGTTATGTAAGAGTGTTGAAGTTTATTGATTAGCAGACTTTAACACTGTTGTTCCAAGCAAATAACTTTTGATACATGACAGATGTAACAGGCTGAATGAGTGATAATTTCTTCACCATTTTTTGCTTTTCTATTCATAAATCTCATTTGTTCAAATCCTTTTAGAGTTGCTAAAATTCTGGGCTACAACTTCATGTAGAATAATGTTTTGCTAAATGTTTTTCTTTTGGTCTACACCAGTAAATTATTTCCTAAGTTTCTTCCTTTTTCTTTCCCTCCCAGCTGCTACCGAATAGCATCAGAGTTGCCGTCAAAAAAGAAAAAAAGAAAAAAAACGCAAAACATCTCTCCTACTCTCAAACAGTTCACAAACAGAGCCAAGTAGACATCTGAAGTTCAACAGGTGTCTGCCAAACTTGAGAATGAGGCATAATTGAACAGAACAGCGGAAGGTGGAGGATGGGGGACATCATGAGAAAGAAGGGACGAGAACCGCATAGGAAATCACTTTTTTCCTGAGCAACATGTTACGTTTGTGTTACTTTTAACCATGAACATGCTTTATGTGATTTTATTTTATTATACTGCTATGATTGCCATAATTATGAAGATTTTGCCTAAGCTTGATTGTCTGATGCTGAAGCGTGATGCGCTTCACAGGATCACTGGAACTGTGCGCACCTGTAATGCAACTCTACCTGCAAAGGCTTGAAACTTTAGAGTAAACCAGGTCAGTCAAGCAAGATTCAGGAACCTGGTGAACACTTAACTATTTATTTCTAACAGATAGTCCTTATTACGTTCAATGAGACAAATTTATGTATAAAGCCAAAGAAGTTAATGACTTTGAACAGAGTGGATAAAGTCCAGATCACAAATTTATATTTAGTATTGTTCGCTTCAGATTAGGGGAGTTATGTTACTGTCAGGGCCTCCTCCTCCACAACTGAAAGATTGGGGCAAAGTTTGTACATTGTAATTAAGCTTTGTCAATAATGATAACAGTAAAAAACTGAAACCATAAGTCACTTCTCCATGCCCGCAAAGCAGCGAATGAGATTAAGTTTAAGATGACACAATGCTACAAGATGTGTCATCTTCCCTGATTCACATGCCAATATTTAAAATTCTGGGCTGATTTTCAGACTCTTACGCCCACATAGCCTCCTATAAGAGCCTCTTTTATTTTTTTTAAGCAACTGCACCAAATCGAACAAAAACAAGGTGATTTATTATTTTGGATCACAAAATAATTTAGCCTGAAAACTTACAAGGGCAAAGAACTGCAATGACTGCATTGAAATATACATGAAAAGAAAGAAACAGAAAAGACAAAAAAAAACATCTTAAACCACATTCAGTCAAAAATAAAGGAGTTTTAATCATTTTATGTAGTTATGTGAGGAAAGAACTGTTATCTAATCGGTTATACAACTGATCTGATAGTTGCTGTCCAATTAAGAGACATTATCAGCTAAGATACGATTAAAGTGAGGCGCCACCCTTATTTTTAATGAAATGATTCATATCAATGAAATTAGTTAATTCAGTAGCACACATTTTAAAAAATGGATCAATCTTTTAATAATTTAACTGAAGAGCACATATGAGTGAATTATTTAATCATTACTGTTTAGCATTGTACAGTGAGCAGGGCAGAGTTTCAACGTCTTAAACCCTCTAGGCTGAAATGCCTTGTTTGTACTTCAGGCATTTATTTTGTCATTTGTGAACATAATCATGAAATACATTTGCATAACTGATCTCTAGTCAATACTTTATTACGTTCAGTGAGTTTCTCAGTGAGAAGTGTTAATGAAGATTTTCTTGTTTTAAGGATCAACAATCTCTTTTGCTATTTTGGGCAGATATCAAGAAAAAACATTGATGGTCCTGCAATTATCTTTAAACGAAAACGTTTTTATGCCGTAAACCTCGTGCTCAACTGTAACTGCCTCATTGAACTAACTACGTAGACCGTGTTTATTTTAATTATTCCAGCTGGGGGCATTTCTTTCTTTAAATGAAATATTCCAGCTGTTTTAAAATCCTATGGGCTGTTTTTGCTAGGCGGTGAAAAATCCTCTATCATTGAGTTCATGTACATATTTTTTTTAGCTTTGTTACCACATGACATTCTTCTGCTGAAGTATTTTTTTTTTGGCAAAATAATACATTTTATGATTATTATGTGTGGTTTCTGAATCAGCAAAATAAGACCATGATCAAGAAGTCTTTAACTTACCCAGCTTTTGAACATAACAGGATGCAACATACCTGAAGTCTAGGCAGTATGTTTGGGAGAGACCGGCAGAAGTTCATAAAGATGAAATGTCAAAACTATAACATTTCCATAAAAATGTATCTTGTGCTGCCAGTATATTACATTAAAAGCTTTGTGTGAATCATGAAAGTGCTCATTTTGCAAAACTGAGAGAAAACTCACTCGCACAAGTCTGCAACACACGCATGAATAATTTTCTTTTTCCATGCCTTTAGGTGTAATCAGGGACTTTGCAGTTTACCAAACACTTTATAGTGTCAAAACAGGAACACAACATAATTAAACTCAATGTAAATCTCAATCCTAAGGAAGTTAATCTATATGACAGAAAATGGGAAAAACTTTTCAATGGGCATTTGATATCCTATTCATATTTACAAATTGTCATTGTTTGGAAGATATGGATTTCTTCATCTGTCCATGAAAGTTGACCTGAAGCTTGAGGAGAGTCACTCTGCCATCTTCTACAGTGCAAAAGTAACACAATGTATGGATTTAGTCTCACATTTCCTCTTAATGCTCTATGTTCTCATTCCACGCTTTCACTGCTTGGCCGATTGGCCTGGTGCATCACTCCGATTTCCCCTCATTCCCTCTTTTGGATGGCGAAAGATCCATTCCTGCCTGAAGTTCATCAAACCCATTTGAAGATATATTTAAAAGGAGATGACACTAGAAGCAGAAAGAGGTGGAATCGGGGCTGCCAGTGTAGATAAGATGATTCCAGATGATGTTCATTCTCCGGCTGTCACCTGACCTTATTCATGGCATGCATTTGAAAAAGACAGATAACTCTCCATATCTCATTCGGCTTTGCTCTTACTCTCAGTACTTTGGCAAAAAGAATTCGACTGAACTGTAGTATTTTTGTCTTTACTGCCTCTTGAAGGTAAATTTAGTCGTAGACCTCTATTACTCCTTTTACCTTCAAAGAAATACGAGAAGTGACAATCTGTACTTTACTGAAGAGCAAAGAGTTCTACATACGACAGTTGCCCTTTGTTTAATTCAAATCATTTTTTGTAGCACCAATAATTCATAATAAATGTGTCAAAACACTTTACAAACAAGCCATTTCCTTTCAATTACAAATGTGCTAATTTTAAATCAACACAGCAAAACTATCTTTCATAGCAATTGTTTTTCTGTCAATTACTTTTAGAGCATCAGCTGTGACTTTGTATTCACAGTTAGCTGCTTACATTTGCTCCCTATAGACACACTAAGTGCTTCACAACTGTCTTTAAATCCTCGCTCTATGAAAAGACCAACAATAAAGGTAATGGCTGGGAGAAGCAGGCTAAAAAATGTCTAGGTAAGTTCAATTGTCTAATCCCAAGGCGGTTCACCTCAAGACGCAGGTTTGGTTTTCAGGGTTTAAAAGTAAAACTGCCCTGCAAGCTTCCAAAGCATCGTCTAGCAGTTATGTGCATTTTCTTTGTTCAGTGATTTCTTTGAGCTTTCAAGCATCGCCGTAAGGAGCTGAGAATGTTAGTTAGGGATAACAGAAAGCCCTAATTTTTAGTGAAGGCTTTGTCATACTGAAGTTATTTTTGTATTGTGTTTTGTTAAACTTATAGATTTGTGTCTTTTTTTGTCCACATGGCTTCTTTAAGCCTTTGTTGCAAAACTCTAAACAACAGAGTGAAGCAAATGCAGGCAACCTGAAAGAAACACAGCTACAGAGCAACATAATCACAACCTCAGAAAGACTTGCCAGGTAATTTGGAAAAGTGATAGATCGGGCATTTAGTACTGTGTACAGGAGACTCAACAATTTATCACAATACAAACTTTAGATCTCAACTTTAGGTTTTTGCTAACTTTTAAGAACTATCCATATATTAAAATGTTAAGTAGAAACTCCACTTTGAAAAAAAACAAAAAAAAACAGATGTCACAAGGAACGTATCGTCACTGAATGCATAAAAGCACAAATATATAGTAAAACAAAATGTGTATTTTGACTCAAAGGCAGCAGAAGATTACCAAGACCTCACCAACTTTTTGGCTAGCAATATTTCTTCTCCAACCTGCATTTATTCTGTTATAATTAACAGAGCTACTTGCCGAAGAATAGCAGTAACAGTAGCATATCCAGTGCTTGTATTGTCTAGATGGAGGGATGTTACCTACAGGCAATACCAGTATGTGCAGATAGATTCTGAGAAATTGGTGTAGAGCCAGTCAAAAACAAAAACACAACAGTTTTCTATTTTTGGGTGAATATAGTGTGTGTCCCTGCAGCTTTAAATAAGTCCTGTCATTCAGAGAACAAACATTATCGATAAATGTTGGAGTTCGTAATGGTCAAATGCCACAAGTTTTCTTTTTTGTGTTCACTCAGACAGCTCATAACACAACATCAGCTGCCTTTGATAAATAATTGAACATTATTCTTGTCACAATAAAAAATTGTAAATGAACAGCCCTGCTTTGAAGCGCATGTAGCGAGTGGAAACTTGGCTACCACCACTCATGAATAGATGGAGCATACTAATGGTGTATACTTGCTGACTTGTCATCAAGTATAATATCTGAATCATAGTTTAAAGTATATCTTATAGAAATATACATTAAGTTTGTTGGCATTTATTGCTCTAATAATTTTGATTGATAGCATTGTCATTAAGTTGCATTTTAGGATAAATTTTACAAGACTATAAAACAATTTAAAAAGTAGTTTTAAATAAAAGGTTGACTTGCAATAAGTGGTGTCTGAGTTTAAATCCCATCAGGGGCCTTTGAATAATGGACTAAATGAAATCTACTTTTTTATGTCTTTGTGTAGCAGGATAGGTGGCATTCAAAGACTTCTTGCACTTTGTACAGTAAGTAAAAAGAAACTATATTGACTGGCCTACAAAGACGTTTCAGTTGAGACAGAAATAAAAGTTGCTGCCCAAAGGTTTCACAAATACGTTGTCCAAGTTGATCCACTAAGACAGGTATGTGTTTTTAACAGAGAGATGTCAATGATCTCAGACTTGTGTAACTTCAAATCAGCCCCTTCTGCTGGTTTGCTTCCTGTCTGTCGGTTGTCTGCGTTTTTGTTCACATTTACAATGAGAAACATTTTAGACCATTCCTCTGTTTTTGGTCCCTCACTGAAACTTACTGTTTATGGTATTGCCTTGGACATACATACAGAACAGAAATAAGTTACTCTTTTCTCAGCACAGATAAAGATCGACTGTGAGACAGCACAAGAAATCAGGGAGAACATTTCTCAACCGGGGTCAACTCACTCTGACAGGGTCCATATGCTGATATACAGCTTGATGGAAAATGACTTTTATTCTCGACTTCTGAAATCAGAGATTTACAAAACTCTCCTGGAACATTCTGAAGGACAATGAAAGCAACATCAAGAAAATGGCTGGTTCAAGGGCTCTTTGAATGATTGATTCTGCACTTTAGAAGAAGCTCTAAGTTTAAACTAAATCTGCTTGTCAAAGGGAGCAGGGGTAAAAGAACAGTTTGTTTGAGCCGTGACTGAACCTAAAAGGCAAACAAGGGTCCTTGGAAGGATTTTTGTTGTTGTTTTGAACGTTTGAAACAAGAATAAAGAAAAATGGCAAAAATTGAGTTAGGAAAGCTGATCATCCTTTTTATTTTTTTGTTTAAGTATAAATAATTTATTACTAAAAAAAAGTGTTGTCCAAGTAAAAAGCTTACTGTCATGACCTATTACTAACTAATATGGAGATGCATTGGTATTATCAACCTGAGCAATATATGACTTTTTTTTTTAACTTGCTGCATTGTACAAGCACAAATAATTTATGTGTGGATAAATTACTTGTTATTCAGATGACTTCAGCCATATCGGTTGACATTTTTATCCCATTCTCTCATTTTACCATCAATACCAGGTTATGCCATATCCAGCTGGGAGTCAATTAATGAAAATGTTTCCAAATGTTCAGGGGGATAATCATTATTTTTCAACCAGTAAATGCAGCCCTCTCAAAATGCCTTAGGATCTGTTTTGTACTTATTTTGTGTTTGCTTTCTCTTTCTTTGAGAAACCAGTACAGCTGCTGTGGCTGATTACATTGACTATGTTGTGATGTTTTCATGCATATAACTTTGTGTGTATTTGTTGTAATTTATGAAGAGACAATAAAAGCACTGATTGAAAGAGAATAATTATTCAGAATTTGTGAATATTTTTTTTTCTCCAGCTTCCTCCCACAGTCCAAAAATGTGATTGTTAGCTAAATTACCTTTGGGCATGAGTGTGTGGATGAATGGTTGTTTGTTGGTGACCTGCTTCCCCCTCAATGATCTTCAGACAGAGACAACAGCCTGCAAGGATAAGAGGATATAGACAATGGAAGGATAGATACATTTGTGAATAGCCAAGATACTTTTCTGTTCAAATTCTGGGTACAATTCTTAGATAAGCTCATATTAATATTAAAACACTCCCGAAAATGAGATCAAATGTCATCATTTTTCAGGTGAAGATTGTTTCCAGATAAGCCAAATCCATAAATTTAATTTAAAAAACAATCATTTCAACTTCCATGTGTCTTAAATGATGTACCGTAAATTAAGACCTTCATTAAAAAATTTAAAAAAAAAAACTGAATATTTGATACAAATACCCTTTGTAAAACATAAGCTCTGAAGAACATTTGTGTTCACCAATTGAGCAAAGTCATGTCAAAATCGTCAGGTTAAATATTTCCTTACAGGTGGATAACTAGACAGCTGTCATGCAAACATCTGTGCCATTAGCTTGTTTACATACTGCAGACTAACTGTATTTTATGCATGACCAGATGTGAAATTCAGCACAGCAGACTAGCATCAACCTCCAAGTGTTAGAAAATAAACCTCTCATCTAAAATAAGCTAAACAAAATGTCAGTTTGTCTTGCTGTGCTTCAGTGTCTTCAACAAAAAAAAAGGATATTGGGAATAAAAACATCTGTGAGGGTCACCTAGTGTTTTTAAGTTAACTAAAATGGATGATAAACAGGAACTGCATAACGATTTAACTGTTTTAAGAATCCCTTTTGTTACAGTGGACATCTCTAACCAGCAGAATTGCCACAATTAAAAAGGAAAGGCAGGTTGGACATCAAGGAGTTAACTCAACACTTGATGCAGTAGTGTGTAATGCCTCCTCTAGAACATGTTCCTCTGCCCAAGGATGGGTAAGCCATATAGTGTATGGACAACATCAAGATCATGGGTATTCATGTAAGATCTGACTTGACTTTGTCCCCATTTATATTGACTGATCAATTGAGTTTGTCCCTGGTAAAAAGGGCTCAAAGGCTTTTCTTTCTCTGGAAGGTAAAACAGACACGTCTCACTTCAGTTCTGCTTGAAAACTTTTACAGGGCCACAGCAGAAAGAGTAATCTGTCTTAGTATGACAATGTGGTACAGAAACTGCACAGCTTGAGACAGAAAGACCTTGGCCTTGCTAGTGATTCAACACAGGGGATAGTGGGAAGTTAATTTTCACATCTGGGGACGGTAGAAGCTGGGCAGATCCAGATGTGGCAACACTAGATGGAAACTCAGATTTTGTGGAAGTTTAGTTTTAGTAAATTGCTCAACAACGCCACCCTGGGAATTTCACCCAGAGATTATCACCTCTTGTTTAAGGCACACAGGTTCAGTGATGCAGGGATTAAAACATCTGAGACCGTTTCAAAATTATAAAAAAAAACAAAAACAAATTCTTTTGAAAATGTTTTTTAAAACTAATTTCTTTAAGAATAAAACAAAGGAAATCAAAGAAAATAGAAGAGCTGCAGCAGTTGAGGCTACCGGCCGGAGGGGGGCGCTATGGGGACGACATCCACCAAACACAGCAAATCAAAATAAAACCTTTAACACCAGACGCAGTGAGACAACCCAAACTCCAGAATCGCAGCACACAGACGAGGAAGACACCGTCACCACACCAACACCGCCACCGGACCTCAGCAACTGCAAACAAAAAAAAAAAAAAAAAAACAGTTAACCAATGTAATCTTAAAAACAACAAAATCAGCCCGACTAAATAAACAAAAGGGCTGTAAACAAAAGTAAAGAAATAGAAATCAGACAGTGCAGGGAGAGAGAAGACCTACCACCAGAACATCAGCGCAACATGCACCAGCCAGCAATTTGTTGCTTTTCTGCTGCCAGAGTCCACCGGACGCAAGCCACACAGTGGGAGAACAAAGACGACACATGCCTGAATGAACGCCACAACTCCCTTATATACACCACGCCCACTTCAAGAACCGGAACTTCTCACCTGGAAACTATTTGTGGGGAATTATGTATATGTCTATACCACTACACAGAGAAAGGCCAGAAAAATTGCTGTAGACTAAGCCCACATGGAAATGGACTGTTTATGCTATTTGCTTCCAGAAAGCAGAAAAAGTAACATAAAAACACAAACCACCAGATTGTGAGACAGCTTTTTCCCCAGAGCTGTGAGTCCCCAACCCCCATCACTACCACTCACCTTCACCAGAGAAACACACACACAGTTAGCAAATGATTACAAAAGAAAAAGGAACTTTCCCTTTTTTCATGCACATTACCTCATTTTGCAAAGTAAATAATTCTTGATTATTAATGCCAGTCCTTGGTTTGGAGGGGCTACTAATTAACTTCCACAATTATGCACATTTTTTATCTCTAATTTTGAAAATCATATGTTAATACTATTCTCTCTCATTCAGCAGCAATAAAAATGTTAAGAAAACATCCGTAGAAAGAAAAGTGCAACTGTCACTATTCAGTTATGACACATATTGACAGATGCTTTGTATTATAGCAGTTACATAGGGGAATAAAATGGCAATGGTGGGGTTATGTCACAAAAAAACTCTATTTCACATCTTGAATTCATTTCACTTACATAGAAAATTACTTAACCATATATTTCAATCAGTAGGTACAGTAAACAGAAATTGCAAAAAACTAATTAACTTTTTTTCCTCCTTGGTACTTGTCAACACTTGCCAGTTTCTTTTTAGCTCTTTTCAAAATTACATAAAGCCACAATATTCAGTCACCTATTCCTACAACATTGTACCAAATATATGTTAATCTTTGCCTCCTATACTGATCTGAATTATTTGGTAGTATGCATTTGTCTACAGAATTCCGTTTCCATACTCCCATAATAATCAATCAATCAAATTTTGTGTACAGAACATTTAATCAGAAAGTGCTTTACATCATAAAAACACAAAAATAAAAAGTCATAAAATCAACAACTGAGAAACCAGTCACAACACAGGGTTGACTTAGACAAGAAAAAGACTTTAACCTTTAACAATTGTTTTGAATTAGGTTCAAACCACCATACAGCATTTTGTCGCCATCTAGTGGTCAGTTTTACCAAAATAGGCCTAATTTGGCTAATTTACCAACATAATCCCCACATTTTAGATTTACATTACATTGCAAATTTCAAATAATTACATTTGCTTGATTTACTATGCAGCTTACTGCAAAACTCCTAATAGTTACTGTTTACATATAGGTGTACAAACAATACAGGAAGTTAAAAGATCATTTTTTTTGGAGTCTTGCATGAAAGGAACAATCTTTCTAAACCGTTTCTAATGTGTGAGACAACACAAGATACAGTTTTTAAAAGAAACATCTGATGTTGATCTTCTTGCTGTTTTTATCCAGAGCAGATTACTAAACGGCATTGCTAACTCCTCAGTGCTTACTCTGTTTTGATATGAAGTGTTCATTGTTTTACGTTTCAGTGTACTTCAAGTTAATGAGAACATTTTCTGAAAAAGCTGCTATCTTGCTTCAAAAGCTTAAAAACAAAAGGAGTCTTCTGTACGCACTTTTCCCAGGGTCCTGGAAATATGGACCATGTGAACTGAGAAAAATGAAGAAGGTTACATGACACAGGCAATATTAGGAGTGAAAAAATGTGTAAATTGTTAAATCAGCAAATAATTCTTATAATTCAGTTTTACAGATTATGCAGGCTGCGTATTTTAATAAACTTGCCGCATTAAAGGTTGAAACAAAGGTCATCGGGGATGTAGTTGATAAAACTACAGACTGTAACTTTTTGGATTTTTTTTTTTTTTTGGGAAACACAGTAGCCCAACATTCAAATGAGTAATACCTAAACTAAAAGAGAAATTGATTTGTACATTATTCATTACACTTTTATGTTCCAGTAGCCTGGTCACTGCCTTCCTGTGCAATTCTGTTCAAAAATATGCTTAGGTCTGCCTACTTTAAGACAATATATTGGGCAGGGTGTTCATCAACAGATTCCTTTGTTTTTTTAAAAAAAAAACTTTACAATAGCCCCTATAAGCGAGATCCTTCCATGAGATTTTTCGACGCCCTGTTGTATTGTATTTTATGCCACACAGAAGTACAAGAGAAACAGCAAGTGATGTGTCAGAAGCAGCAAACACAATGTCATGGTACCATCAGTATGCAAGTTTTAAATCTTGACTGTGTTTGAAAATCTGCCTGTTTTTTTTGTGAAATATTTTCTCTGTTCCAACTACCTTGCATATCTTACTGATGTATAAAACATCCCAAACCGAATCCCATACCTTACTTATTCACATTCTTTAAACTTTAATCTTACATTCTACAAAAGGCAAAAAAACAAAAAACAAACAAACAAACAAACAAAACTCAGAAGGAACTCAAGGATTCTGCAGCTTTTCGCAAGAAGCTGGTAGACGTCTCCAACATTTAAGCTATGCAAACAGAGATCAATGCATAAAAGTCATCACAAATGCAAAGCTCATGAATTGTAAATGTCTCATAAAAGGTTTAATGCTTAAGTATTTGGATGAGATCGGGAATGTAAGTTCTACTTCAAAGAGAAAAAAGTAATATTGTGAAGTGTGCTTTAAGATTACAGATTCAGCTTTGAACACCGCTCCCAATCAGTGCGCCTCACCTTCTTATGAAAAGTCAAGAATTTTAACAACAGAGGTTAGACTCCAGCTCTTTGCTTTAAAAACTGTCTAAAATATAGATTTGTTATTCAAACTAACCTGCTCCGGCAACGGTTCCCTGCTTTAAGTGATTAAAGATTATAATATTTCTTAAGAGAGAGCTCATGTTTTTTGCATAAAAAGAACGAGAGAAGAAAAGAAAAGGTTAAAGACAAAGCTGTGAGAAAGTGCTTAAACAATAAGGATCGAGCAAAATGTCTAAATGTGGAAAGAAGAGGCCATACAAAGCCCAGAGAGGTTAGAGAGGTCAAAATCAGTGATTCTGAAGTAATCTGCATAATGGTGCATTTGTTTCAGCTTCTAATGTGTAATTTTGTACAAAATGTAGCAAAAAAGCACATTTGCAAAGCATTCAGAGCCCTGGACCTTATTCACTCTTTGTGGTGCTGCAGCCACCATCACTGTTCTTTTATGCAACATAAAGTAGCATAACGGGGTACAGAAAGATGCTTTTCATTGAAATTTGTAGTTGGAAAAATGTACAAAAAATATGAATGAATTTCCAAGGTGGTGTGTAAATTTCACATGAAGACAGTTTGTTTTTTTGTTTCTTGTGTAGATGTTGCTCCAAATTTCATGAATACCTGTGGCGATCTCCCCAAAATTACATGATTTTTACAATCAGAAACCTTGTTTGCCTTTTGATGCTACAGCTAGTTGCAAGATCTTCTGCCAGCTCAATCATTTTCAACAAAATCGCTGTTGCCATCACATGTAAAACCCACTAGTTCCTGTATTCCACATGTTTTTTGTTCTTTCAAGAAAGTAGAAATTTTAATATTTTCAGGAAACAAACTGCTCCATAATGCATCCTTAAAATCATCTCTGACTATACAGAGAATTTGCAAAACCACAGAATGTTTTCACCCTGGCCAAGGTTTTCTGTGAAGTACCCTGCACTCTCAGTTTAATTGGTCCAGCATTGTCTGGTTGTGTTTTTGTCCTTGGCTAAACTGAGCATGTTTTTTTTTGTTTTGTTTTTTTTTACTCAAGGGAGACGGAATAGGATACAAGAAGAGCAAAAGAAAGAACTGAGACAATGATTATCAGACTAATAAAGGACATTTATGAAAGTAGTAGAAAACGGATAATAAATTGCAGGAATGTCACAGTCAATAATGAGCGAAAGAATATGAAGAGTTTTAAAAAGAAAATGCATCATAAGAGCATTAAGAAATGGGAGAAGTGTGATACAAAAAAGAAATCTTGGATTAAAAAGCTTAAGCGGAGGAAAGAGGCACAGGAGCAACAACCAGGTGAAGGAAGAAGCACAGCAGGATAAAAACCAGAGGAAGGATAGAATGAATGAATGGGGCGGAGAGGAGGAGCTCAGACGGAGCAAAGCCCCAGCATGTCGACGGTGGGAGTTGCTGACGTGGAGATAATGCCCCTGGACTCTGGGCTCAGGGACATGCAGAGGTGCAGCTTGCAGAAGTTTCCGTGATAAGGCAACCAAGTCTTTGCTGACTGCCACAAACTGTTCTTTCTTTCCTGCTGGGGAGGAGGAAACTTTACACTGTCTGAGCTACAGAGAATACTAAAGATTTACTCCTCCCGAGGCAGAATTTTGGTGCTTTAATACATCAGCTTTAAAGGTATGGGAGAATTGATGGAGATTTTTCTCTCTATTATCTCTAGAGAATCTAAGGACCCAGCAGTCTTTCTGTTGCAGCTATCTTCAAGTCTGTGTGCTCCAAGCATTTACGTGCAGAAAAAGGAGGAAAATCAAACAGCCTTCCTACAACTTTCAGAATAAATATTTTATGTTACCTTGAGCACTGAAATCAAAGCCTTTTACTGGTAACATGTAAATGTTTGCCAATTTTCTCAGCTTTTGACTCTTGCACTATACCATGTTAATACAAGAACTGAAACAATTTCAGGCTTCATAGTTTTAATCTTTATGATGGATACATGGCTTAGACGCGTTATAATTAAAGCAATCTGTGTTGTGTTTTCAATTTTCCCCTGGTCAATTTTTGGAGCAAAGGGGCAATGTATAACACTGTACTGTTATAACTTACAAAGTAAGCAAGATTTAAAATAACTCGAGGTCAGCAATAACATTAAACCCCCTGGTTTAATGTTTGGTCTACTGCTCAGCTCAGTTTTGTCTCACGTGGGCAGAACTGCTCAGACGTATCAGAGATGAAACCACTGGTGTGTTTTGTTGTCTGAGCCTGAGTAATGTGTGGTCAGGACTGCATCCAAATAGGTTTGACAAAATGAGCACCACTTAGCCAATCAAAGTATGTTCCTTGCAACGTCCACCCCAACGCACCTAGATGCTTTACTCATTAGTACCATTAGAGGGCGCTGTTGTCATGGGTATGGTTTTGTGGATGCATTTATGGGAAAAGGATGATCCAAATAAACCAAAACAGAAAATTGCATTGAAATAATGGGATTAATAAAGTTGTCTGTCTGTATATTTAATCAGTATGCAATGTCACTCATCTGTGGTGTTATTTTGGCTGCACTGTACATGATATATGAAAATAAATATTATTTGTTGAGCAAAAAAGTGAGTAAAACAGGAAGCTGTGATTAGATTTCAATAGCATTAGTACTAATCCAAGAATAATTTCATTCTAGTTGACATTTTTTCCATAAGGTGGTTTGGTGCAAAAACCATAAAAATAAAATAAAAATAAAAATGACTATTGTTTTCTGTGGTTCCAGTGCTCAGACATAGAGCAATGTTTGCCCATTGTGGTAAAGAAAGAAAGAAAATCAAAAATTTAAATAACATGTCTGCAATGTAAGAATAAAAAGTAAGAATTTTATACAAAAATCTTAACTTTATTCATCTATTTGCTAATTAATTCCCCTGTTTGAAAGAGAAAGTTTAATAATAAACTTAACTCTGCTAGATATGCAAATTCAATTAATATCATTTACTTGGGAAAAAAAGGCCTGTTACACGTTCTGAAAACAATTTGTATCTTTTTTCTCTGATTTGACATTAAGCCTTTGGCACAAAGAGTTGAAGTTGAGGGAAAATCATGTTTTTTTTTTCTTTGTTTTTTTTGTTGTTGTTTTTTTCCTTTAAGAAAAATATATTTCACCACTAGATGGAGACAACCTCTTTAATAGTTTTTTTCCAAAATCTAAATTTCTCCAGTACATGTCACATAGTCTGATTTATTTTGTAACCTTAAACATAATAAGATTAGGTGTTCACTGCCTTGATCAAGAAGGATGAATTGGTGTTTGTACTTATGTTGAAAATTCAAAGAAATTAGTTCTTATTGTACATTTGGGATCGAGGCTTACCATCGAAAAGAAAACCACATTTGATTGTAAAGACGCAGTTGTGTTACAATAATAAGCAAGTTAACAATCATTAATGAAATTCCATTACAATGTCATTAAAATGTGTTTCACTGGCAAAGAAAACTCTCAGACTGGTGTGTTAGGGCCTCGAAGCAAAGTGAAAGACATCGAGGGATGTAACGCTGAGAACAGGGACTTTCGTTCAAGGACAACATGATAGTCTGACTTCCCCTGAATCTGACACGGCCTCACGTCCCTCAGCTACCAAAAGCTGTTTCACTTCCACAATGTCTTCTGGTTAAACATTTGCAACACACATTTTCCACCCCTGCCAGTCTGGATCAGTCCTGCTTCTCTGTAACATTATGAATGGACGATCACAAAGAGGCACGCATCATAAAGCAATGCAACGTAAACAACCATAGGACATAACAGCCTCATCCTCTGAAAATGTGATGATTCAGTGTTTATTTTTGATTGTTTACTCCTGAAATTTATATCCTTGGTTCACTTCCACTACGCTGTGAAAAAAAAGCTATCTGTATGTCAGCTTCCCCCATCATGACTCTGTTCTGCGAAAAACAAAAACCAAGAAAAGAACACTACTTGGCAGATGATTCATCTGACTATATGACAGGTAGCTGCTAAACACTGTTTATTTATTTCTTGCATTCTAAATGTTAAAACATTTCAGAGATAACATATAGTACATTAATACATTTCTTAAGATTATAAAATAGTTGATAGATTTCAGATAAATTTTCATTTCAACTCAAGATCCCTTTGCCTTGCTTGAGTAACTTTGACGCCATCTGCTGGTTTTCTTAAATGGAAAACTCTTTACTCTCTGGCAACTTATGATCAGCTGAATATGACAATTGAATTGCATTGCAATAAACTGGATTAAATTGATTTATTTGGAACTGAAATACATAAGGGGAAGAATTGGACCTGCTTGTAGGAGAATTCAAGTGAACTTGTGCTACACACTGAAAGACCACTTTGGTGGTGATACTGTTAGCGTGTTGCGAACACTTTGGTGTAGAATGATATGACAGCATAAGGAAGTTGTCAACCTCACCTACAAATCCCGAAGGTTTTCTTATTGGACTGAAATTTTATGGTGTACAATAAACTCATTGTCACATTCAATAAACCAGCATGAGAAGATTCAAGCTCTGTGACTTGGTGCATCATCCTGTTGGCTAATACATGTAAACATGAAGCAATCCTCATGTTGGCAGTGGCACAGAAATGACTCTCAGTTGGTTGCAAAAGACCCAAAATGTAACATCTCCCACGATAATAAACCAAAACTGGCAGCAACAAGAAAAAAATGTGTCACTGCTTTTATGTTGTTTACACCAAATTCTGATCCTATTATTGTTAATCTGTAATTGAACAGGGCTTCTTCTGAAAGTGGCAGATAACTGTATGGAGGTTAGCAGGTAAAACAAAACAGAAAGCGTACAACCGTCTCTTCAAGTGGACGATAATGTTGTCTGATGACTCAGATACCAGTAAGTTTCAATTCATCCGAGTCATCCACAGAGACGTGGCGCCAATTTTAGCTAACTCTGTGTTGGCTTTGATGAAAGATAAGCCAAGGGTTTCAGATGTGCCGCCACTTTGCTCTGACAAGCAAGAGCAGAGCACACAGATGCATGAGCAGACAGACAATAACTCCAATTTGAGTAAAACTGAAATTATTTTGTGAAGTTTGAAATGTACAAAAACATAATTTACTAAGCCACGGAAGATATCGCTCTGCTTTATTTTACAACTTTTGATTTTCTGCTTTTACATTGACATAAATATATGTTAAAGTCTGCTCATATTTTATCAACATAATAACTCTGTCTTGACGTCTGGTGTCTTAGGGTTTCTTCAGACTTGTCTGGTAAAGGTACGCATATGTTAAGTGAAAATAATCTTTAGGCCTCATATAGACTAGAAGATTTTTTTTTTTTTTGCAAAAACGAAACCATCATACTGTATGAATACTGCATATTCCTGTAAATACTGTATTTTCTGGCTTTTCACAAACACTTTTTTCAAGTTATTTGGGTTCCAAACAAAAGTGAAACTGCTGTTCTTCAGCAGCCTATGGTGCTCTATCTGTTCATCTGTTATGAGTGTTAAATATCTCTCAAAACCCACATCCTGTCAGTCCATCAAACTTCTACTGTTGAAATATATCATGACTTTCCATTATTATGTAAGACTAATGTCACAATAGCTTTTCTGAAAACATACAAAAGTTGATGCTACACAGTTGACTGATGAAAGGGGGATGTTGCTCAGACTCAGGGGAAATTTTCATGTTAGGGACATGTTGTCAGTATGCAGAAGTTGCTTCTTAGAAAATAACTGAGTGAAACAAATATTACCAAAGAATTATTTTAATTTCTAATCGGTAATGAAAGCTTTTTACAGTCACCAGGTGGTTTCCTATTTTCATTTTTGACACTTTCAGGGTGCAGAATAGAGTGCAAGGTTGTACACTGGATATATAAAGTTGTTGAAAGGAAGTGGGTTTTGCCAGTTTCAAGAATCATTGTAGAAAATATTCAGGTCAATGAGTTGGAAATATTCTTTTTTTTCTGGGCCAACACGCCTTTATTTCGGTCGACTTACTGCTCCCCTCTCAGATATGAATGATTCTTCCGAGACATTGCCTCAAACTGGGGGAAGCTGTATGATCCTCATGACAACATCAGGAAACTGATTTTCTTAACAACCGCGTCACACCCTTATGCCACAAGGATTCTCTTCCTCATTTCATAGTGAGAGAGGAGCTTAAACATTTTGTAAATATGCCACTGGTTAGTTACCATTTCATGAAAGATCAGAGCGTCAGTTTTTTGTTTTCTCGATCCTACTGTAGATCCTTTTTGTTTCTTGTCTGACCTCAATATTTCGTTTGATGAACATGTTCAGACCTGTCTGTTACCAAAACACTGTCAGTTCATATCTGTCTAGTTTACGTATTTTGCACTGTTGGAATTCATGATCTCACTCTGAAACACAAAGGGAAGATAAAAAAAAAAGTATTTTGCAATAAAACAGGAAATATATGCTAAGAAGACCTTAAGATGAGGTCACTTTGAAGCTAAAATATGGTTTTAGCAGGTACTTATTTGTGTATTTGATCTTGATTTGACAAACTTTGCATTAAATGATTGTTGGTTGAGATTTACCATATTATTTTTGTATTTACAATTATATTTTTGCTGTTGCATTCTTGTGATGTGATGGTGTGGAAGCCTCAACATGGACCAGTTTAAGTTGAGACAGACTTTGGGAAAAATAATTATTATTTATGCAAATTAAACCCTGTTGGTCATTATTTGCCTCTGAAAAGTTCTTTCAGAGCTGCATCCTCTCTGTGTAACAACTAACTCTCTCAATAGTACTGAGTGAAGAAGTTCTTCATGGATGTTGCAATTCTGGCTTCACAGGAGAAATGTTTTTATGGCAACAAAACTGAATTTTTTAGTGATTCACATCCGGCACAATATTAAAATGCTTGTTTCCATCCATCAGTACGGTGTAAATATGTAAATATCTTATCATTCTCTTTACTTTTCTCACCAAATGTTATTACCATAACATAGGAAGAGAAAAATTGATGAAGTTAGTTTTGAGTGATAAGTTGAATCAAGCTGCCTTTGACTTTTGATTCTTGCTTTGTTACTAGAAAAGTCATTTTTGTGCACCTTTTAAATTTTCAGTTTTAAGTTCAACTTAGTCTGCCATTGGACAAAGCAATTTTGGTTGGTCTAAACCCATCTGGGTGAAAATGAGAGCTATGCAGAGACATTGGCTCATGTTTATTGTCCATGATGTCTTCCAAGTAGCAGTCAGGTCAATTGCCAGATGGGTTTCTGAAGAAAGATATTCCCAAACCATGATTTAAAGAGTGAGTTGCATTGTTAGTTCTCCTCAACACAAAATTTTACATATTGGCTAAAAGTCTGGAATGACCAATGGCAAAATCAAGGCTTGTAGTTGTGCCATGTAATTTTCCTTTTTTTCAGAAAGTGAACTTTACTTTACAACCTAACCTTGATTTAAACATGTCAGAGATTTGTATGTGCCTGTACGCTGCTGTGTTTATTGTTCTTAATGTTGCTGGGCTGTTAACTTGAAGACAGTTTTATTCATTCAGGCATCAGAGTAGAAGATGCTGAATAAATAAAATTGGAAATAGGTGTTTATAACCCCGCCCTATGACCAAATCTGAATACTCATAAGTGGTGTAGATGTATTACTTTATAATGGGACCAAAATCTCAAAAGTTGTTCATGAATTAAAATATCACTCAACAAGCTAACTACCATTGATTGGTTGTAAGTTCATCTAAATTCAAAGCATACCTCATTAATTAACAGTTTAGTTTTACTTTTAAAATCAAATTTTGATTTTGACGTTCTAGCATTGTTTTAGAAGTTAAGGTGTTGTCTGAAAAACATAAAGTATGAGTCTAAAAATAATCTTGTCAAGGCACTAAATTATCATCTGCTCATGAGCTGCATGTCAGATGTCTATCTTTGTTCCTCCACGCTGTCAGAGGAATGCACTAATTGTTTTGCTGACTCATTTGCAGAGCAGAGTGCAGCAGGGAAATTGTTACTTAAAGTTCTAAGAAGCTTAACGTGCCTGAAAACCTATGAACAAAAATTTTATGGGACATTGTTCAATTTTTTTTACTTCATACCCTTATTCTTGTGAAACATTGAGTTTCTATTTTTAGTAACAGTGGCATATTTATTAAGACTCATTATTGCATTTTTTTAGGTACACAAGCAACCACAGTAACACTTGATGAAGCAGAAGCTCGAAATTCCTTCATGCTCTTCATCTTATAAATGATCCTTAATCGGGAGAAGTTATTTGGACGTTTCTATTTTTAGTTGGGCAACTTTTTGAAAACGAATTATTGCATTTATTTTTAGGTACACAAACAACCATAATGACACTTAATGGAGCAGAAGACATAGTTAATAATTTGCAGGTAATTAAATGTTTTGCAAAGCAGCATTACTTGTAAATTATGAGCACATTAAGGCATTTGAATACGTATAGTAATGTTAAATGTGACGGGGTTTAACTGTCACGTTTAAACTCTGTCAAGTGGCAGTTTAGGTGGACCTAAAGTTTGTGCTGGTGCACTTAGGAAAAAACGTTGGACCCACCAGTGGAACCAGTAGAAAAAAATTAGTTTAGAGCCCTGCTAAAACCTATATGACAACCTGAGGTGGGGAGTGTAGCCACAGATTGTACTCAAGTAAATGTCGCACTGTTCCAGCATGTTTTCATTCACCTAAAAATAAAACTCATCCATGAAAATAAACTCAAGAGTAAAAAACTAAAGGCGATTTTAGTATTTAATATAAAAATGGCATCATCAGATGGACCAAAACATAAAATTATGTAGAAAAATTGGTATTTTAAAGACCAAATGAAAATAATTCACATAAATAACCCATTACAAAATAAGAAAATCAGATGAAAGGAATATTTTTTTTGTTCTTCAATGCAGAACTTGGCACTTTAACAAAAACTGCAGGTGTGTTTCTGTGTCAGGTGATTTTATTTTTGTTAAAACAAGCTTGTTCTTATTTCAATGAAGTTACTCACAGTGGGTAGTGTATCCAGAGATTTTGCTCAAGTAAGAGTAGCAATAGTTCATAATAGACTTACTCACGTGAAAGTAAAAAGTACAGCATAGGTAAACATACTCCTAAAAGTACATTCCTTCCAAAAAGTTACGTAAACGTAAGTGAGTAAATGTAACAAGTTGTCCAGCTGTGATGACAACATCAAGTAGGCTTAAAAATGTCGATGTTACGATTTGCTGGAAGATATGAAACAAAACAGAAATGATCAAATACAGAAGCAATCAATCAGAAGGGGAGCAGATACTGACCTAACTTATTCTTAATAAGTAATAATTAACTTAATAATTAATATTTTATTAACTTAATTGTGGATCTGTGACCCTCTTGGTCTTCCCAGACTTTATGTTTCTCTTGCTATTAACTGAAAACCCATGACTTTGCAAAAATAGTCCTGTACATCATGAACCATGGCATACATGTTGACATTGTTTCTTAAGGAAAATATTTGCGATGACTTCATCCACTATTATGTTTTGGAAACTTCTGGTTCAATGCCATTCATTACACTGGGTAAGGCATGAGGAAGGTACAAGATGCACTATTTCTGTCTTCGGAGGCTTGTTCTGATCTCATTGTTCTGCTGTCATTTGTTGTCGTTGTTTTCCACTACTGAATCAGCATTCATAGAAGCTTCTCGCCCTTCTACATGTTGCCGAGAATTTTTTTAATTTTCAAGCTAGATGATTAGTTGACACTGGATTGACAATAAATGAACATGCACATCTTTTTAAGAAGAAGTTATCTTTATCGTAGCAGTACAGTGCAAAGATCTTCAGATTTGTAGGTTAACTGGCCACTCTAAATTGCCTTCAGACATAAATGTCTGGATTGTTGGTGGTTCTCGGGTGTATCTCACCTGTTCTCCCACTGACCAATGGGAATTGGCAGCAGGGTCCCCGTAATGCTGTGACGAAAAGGCAGATACAGAAAATGTGGATGAAAATATAGGATAACAGGGTAAAGCATTGATATTTGGAATTTCTTTAGTCAGTTATCCACATAAAATTTGTACATATAAAATGAAAACGTCAGAAATAAGGATTTTACTTCAAAACACAGACTGACTTAGCAAATAGGCTGACTGCTACTGTCCGTTTTTATCTTTTATGTGTTTTGGAGCTGGAGGGAGAGCAGGTTTCTAATTGGTTCTTTAAAAACAAAAACACAAATAAAAACCCATAACTGGTTTGATCTTTTCGCAGCACGTGAGCAATGCATGGTGCCAGAACATTATGTCACGTTTATCTTGTCAGAGGATCTGAACCCAGAAAACCAGTTTATCAACCATGATCACAGTGTTTGTCTTTCATTGACGTTGCCTGACTTTCATGTATTATATGGATCCTGTTTTAATCAATGAAGATTTGTGAAGGTTTTACAAAATTTTGACCACAACTTGTGATGCACATAAGTCACGATTCAGTCATGTGAACCAAACTTTTAATAAGAATTTTAAAAATTGCAACATCTTAGTTGCTAATTTTAGACAAAAAGTGAAGGCTTTGTTCCATGCTTTGAAGTCTTTCTTAGGCCCTGACACATGCATTGTGGAATTTTAGCGTTTAACTTCCTGCAGCTTTGGATTGTCCTTAAGTTACTGTGGTGAGCCTGTTTCCTTTTAAACGCCAGGTGTTGAAAATGGAAAAGATTTCTGCAAACTGCAAACTTAAAGTATGCTTGTGTACATTCTCAGCCATTTTAGGCATATCTATCAACAGGCCTGAGTCAAAGGAAACTCAGGAAAACTGATTGAAAACCACATGTTTTTAAAATAATTGGTACAAACAGGTCTTAGAACAGGTCATAGAAAAAAACTGACAATTAATCTAAACCAGAGTATGAAGAGCTCCAAAATGCAAAAGGAAGCCCTTTTTTGGTCATGCAGTGCCATCTGTGAAATATTGTGTTTTCCAATTGAATAATCTTCATTTCTTTAAAGACTAATTGACACACCAAAAGAAGTTTGCCCCGACTCCCCACCACGACACGAACATCCCATCTGCAGTATCAGTTGACCATTTGGTTGGAAGATTGAGAGGAGAAAAGCCTGTTTGTGTTTTCCAACTCAGAACCTGTTCTTCAATACATGCATTTTTTGTAGAAATTTTGCTCTCATTTTAATTTATTTATTCTTCCTTGTTACACACATTTCCTTGTCTGAAATTTTCATGCAAATATGAGAGAGGGTGTTGCAGAGGGTGCACAACGTAGCAACAGGTGCCATACTAACTGTTGTTGCCATGACCAGCAGCTATAATGCCCACAAAAATGAGCACAGTTACACATTTCCTGTTTTAGGAAGGTTTTAGGAGGTTGCTAAAGTGTATAAATAAATATGAGTAGAAAACTTTGTCTATAAGTTTTTGTCATTATCAATGTTAGGTCAGCCATCAGACTATCATCTCATTTTTTAGATGATGTAAAAATAAGATATTGTTTAAGTTTAAAACAGAATCACAAGCTCCATGAACTTTTTCACGATGACATCATGTGCCCTAAGTGATTTGCATTCTCTGAATTTTCCCATGTACTTGTGTAAAAGTACTGTTCTGCCAAGCGTGCAAAATAAAGGGCGTTGGCTCATGAAATGTGCAGTCCACAGTCTCATGTATACATCTGCTGTTGCTCCTGTTTCTCTAGAGGGGAAAGTTTGAAATAAACCCACCAGCCTTTCTCTAACCACAAACGTACTATACCTGACGGTTAAGCCCCCTGAGGGTATTCTTAAAAACTAAACACACACACACACACACAACCCCACACACACACACACACAAACACACACACACACACACACACACACACACAGCGTCTTTCAATTTTCACTTGTCGTAACTCTGTCTAATCTGAATTAACACCCTAACCCTAAACTTAACCGCATGCAGCACCTTTTCTTATGATTACAAGCTAGGTCATGTTTTGAGGGTTTTGAGGAGGAAGACATTGAGTAGCAAAGAATGATTCATTTATTAACTGAAAAACTCACAGAACTCGACAGAAAAGACATAGGATTAAAGGAGACAGCGTCAGTATAACTTAAGCATCCAGCAGTGAGTGAATGAAACCAATTAGTTTAAATGTGATTATGGAGCACAAAAGGCAGAGGAGCTGGGGGAGATGGCAAGCGGGGAACTGAGGAAAGGCAGAATAACTAAGGAAGGAAACACAGAAGGAATCTTAACTCATCTGAAAAATTCAACAATAATGAATACTGAAAAATACATTGAATGAGGCCAGGGGAAACACGGGGAAATCAATTAATAAATAAAGTTGAACTATGGCACACAATGAAGTGTTTACCAGAGAAAAAGACTAACAGATGCACACAAGAATAAAATGAGAAAATCCATACAAAATTAGTAAAACTAAAATAACCTACACAAAAACAGAAGAGAGAACCAAAACACAAACACCCAAAGATCATGACACTAATAAACTCTTTTATAAATAAAATGTAAAATCTGCATCTTTTACTGTTTGAGGGAGATTCTCCAATCTACACCAAGAACCAACTTTTACACAGAACATGGTGCAGCAGAGCTACAAACAGTTTCAACCAACTTCCATCCAGGATTCAGCCGGAAGACTGAAACTCCTCCATAACCAAACCTTGTCTTGTCTCACTTTTGATCATCAGCGCCAACCAGATGTCACGCTTTGATGACGAAGACATCAGAAGATAAAAATTCAAATTTGATCCGATCCTCCCACTAATCACAATCATGAGATTCACCACCTTTCACTCAGTCATAGTCCCAGACATACGGTTACTGCTTCAAGCACCGGAACTGGAAATGTGGCTTCCCCAGCAGGAACATCTCGCTCTTATGAACACACTTCAGAAACCTTCTAAAAATAATTCATCTCTCTTGTCCATATCAGTTTTCTTTTATATTTAGACATTTCGAGCCTCCTCTTGATTCTTTGTTCTCATTTTTTTTTCCTCAAATATCTGAGTCAAATATCAATCTTTCCTCACTGGAATTTTACAGCCGTGAGTCAGTAACAACAGCCTCTGAGTCGAATCTGCAGCCGTCCAAACAGTTATCTGAAAGGTATTTTTTTCTTGCACCAGCAGGCCCTCAACGTCACAGGTGTTTCACTACAGCTATCAAGTTAAAATCCAGATCAGGGGAAACCAAACACCATTTACTTACACATCAGATCATCTGATCTTCTGCTAAGACGATACCAGTGATGTTAAAATGCCCAAGCTTCTGTTTTCCAAGATTCGGTTTAGCGATATAAAGGATTTATTTCCAAATGTGCAACGACCGCGAAGGTAAGCCAGACAGTATGACACTGACTATGATAATGTTTTTTCTCATTGTTGGTTATTATTTTGCATAGATTTAATTTGATTTGTGTGACAGGATTGATATTGTTCTGAATCGAAGGAGGAGAAACTGCAACATATGGTCCTCAGGTCAAAAATTAAATGATGAAGCTTGTCCTTCAAACCTCAGGTAGTGGCTTTCTAGTTATTTGTTATTTCTGTTAGCAATATATTTTGTGTTCATGGCAGTAAAGATCAATAATAAATATTTTTTTCCTACAGCTGGAAGACTGACCATAAACTTGACCTATCTCTGGAAAAATGGCTGAAAGATAAAAGTAAGACATTCTAACTTTTCACAAAATGTACCGTTACAATCCTCCCAAACACTTTCAAACATTAAGGAATTACAAGATAATGAACAAGTGTTTGACTTTAACCTGTACTTTTCCGAAGGGTACAGGGCGGCATTCCGTTCTTTCCTGGAGTCTGAGTTCAGTGAGGAAAACATTGATTTCTGGCTCGCTTGTGAAGACTTTAGGTCAGCTTCAGATGACCTGAAATGGAGAGCTGAGAAGATCTATGAGGAGTTTGTCAAACCTACAGCATGCAGAGAGGTCAGTTTGACAGTAATCCAGGAGTTCATAGTGTTCAACAAGGAGAGCAGCGGCCTTCTTGGCCAGGAGTGGGATACCTGTCTTTTTCATTGCCATTTAAATAAATCTTACATTACTGAAAGAAGCATTGTGCCAACACAATGACCCAGAACTAGAATGAAGTGACGTACAGTGAAGTGAAACACAACATGTAAGCGTTTGAAGTCTCAACTTCCAACTTAATTTGTGCTCCGAATTTCAGTGAAACTTTGGTATTTATTTTAAACGATGCCTTGAGCAGAAAATGTTTCGGCATGTCTTGGCTGTCATTTATTCGTGATTCTATTCACAATCTTTTACTTCTGATCCAAATGGTTAGTTTTTCATGCTTTAGGAATTTGTGTTTTAACATCAGCTTTTGTATACATTTCTTCTTTTATTTGGCTAAGTGGAGACAAAAAAAAACAATGGTAAACACAACCACGCTGTTTAGTTGAGACAAATAAAAAGAAGCACTGTTCTAATAATTTGCTCAGTGTTGTTAGTTCTAAATAAAAGGAATGCTTAAAAATAACACAAGAAAATTGTATTTAAATTTGGGATTCACCGGACAAGGACCACTCAGCTTTCTGTATATTTTTGTTGGGATTAAAGCTAAAGAGATTTTCTTGAATCTTTTATTCCTGAGACATTTTTTTTTTTTGCCAGATTAAGCCATTGATCATTTTACCAGCTCATCACTTATCAATTGCACATTCTAAATTTAAACTTTTTTTCGTTTTTCTCTTTTAGATCAATGTAGACCACAGCGTCAGAGAGAAAATCCAGGAGTCGCTGGAGAAGCCAAGCCATTGCTGCTTTGATGAGGCCCAGAAACACGTCTACCTCCTGATGCTAAGAGACTCTTGTCCCAGATTCCTTCACTCAGATGCTTACCTGAGTTTGAAGCGCAAATCTAGGACCCATTGGTATATTTAGGGAAAAATAGGCACTGCTCCCATTTCAGGGGAAAACACTACGACTCAGTGTCAGGGTGTACAGCCTAAAAATGTTTTGTGTTTGTAAGAATATAAAGTCATTGAAAAGAACAGCTGAAAGAGAGAGGAGTTATGTGACGGCGATGTGCATTGAAGAACGACGTGCATTTTTATGCTCGTTCAGGGTTGCTTAAAGTGCTGCATGTGTTGCTTGAAAGTCTAAGTAAGTCAGGGGAGATTATGGAGAACAATAAAAGATTAACATATGTGAATGGCATGACATTCCTTTGTTTTTAAATGAGGGATTGTTTACTTTTTACAGTTTATTTCTTAATGTTGATTTTTTTTCTTTCTTTTTTTGATGCAAACTATTGCAGAGATTGGGACTTGAGTTTCTGTCAACTACCATAAAGTTGTAAGCACAAGAACTTAAAACTCGCCTGAAACAATGATCTGAGACTTCAGTCTTATAATCAATATTTATCTCATAATTAGGAGTGAAAAAATGCCAGTAAATGTACCTTTCAGCAGATAATTCCTGCTCCTCGCTGTTGTTACGGTGTATACAAAAACATGGTTGTCATGGTGATGTTACGCAATGAGCATGAGCTCAATAGTCAAGTCAAGTCAAGTTTATTTTATCGCACATTTCAGCAACGAGGCAGTTCAAGCAGCTTTACACCATAAAAACATAATACAGTAAGTAATTCTGAAACAGCAATAAACATTACATTTAGTCAAACACCATCATATTGATATATCTTCCAGTTGTCATGATTCATGGGCAACTCTAAACAGGTGAGTGTTTAGCCTGGATTTAGAGGAACTCGGTGTTTCAGCTGTTTTGCAGTTTTCTGAATGCATTTAAGAACATAATGTTTGTCAACTATGCATAAAATCTAACGTAGTTAGTTGCAGCTTCCAAGTTAATTTGTTTTAATTCAATGTTCGCAGTAAGAGAACCATAGGATGAAACTTTGGCTGAGATGCACTCATTTTTGTGCAAAAGGGTGAGTTTGATTTGTTAGCCAGAAAATACTGGGCTGTGGAAGATTAATGACTCAAACTGAACTTTAAATTAGATCACTTTGCATCTTTAAAAAGTAGTATTTTATTTACCTTACTTTCATTTTATTCTTTTGCAAATAAGGGAGTGTAATTAAAAAATAATAATAATAAAGCCTCCAGGTTCTTCAAAAATAAAACTGATTCTATTCTAGAAATGCAATATTCCCTCTTTCTTCATTAACAATTTTGGACCTTGCTCTTATTATTATTTTTTTATGATGTCCTTTGGAGCATAATTACTGTGCAGACATGAAAACAACACCTTTAAGTGTAGATTTAGTAAATGATTTCCAAATATTTTTTTTCCTAATCTGTTGAATTACAGAGAGGAGAAAAGAGCCTTTAAACATGTTTTGATGTTCTACTAAAGTAGTGGATACTTTGAATACAAGGATTAATGTGTATCTACTATGTAAATATAAAAACAATAATGTTCTTTCAAAGTGGAAAAACTTCCTGTTTTATTCATTCAGAAACCTGACATTTACTGGTAACCGAAGAGGGATTTCACAACTGGTTGTTTTTTTACATTTCAAATTGAATCCTCAAAACATAAAAAAGTTAAATGTTTGTCTTCTGCATTAATTGTATTGATGATGATTAGAGTTGATAATCAAGCCGAGGTTCAGGCAACTAGACAGGATCCATTTAAAGTTAAAATGTTAACTGTAAATAATAGAAAATTGCGATTTGACTTCAACTTGAAATCACTTGTTACATCCTGCATCTACATTATTGTGGTGATTTTTTTTTTTTTTTTTCCTGGGTTTTTTGTTTTTGCTTTTTTTCCCGTTGTTCTTATTTTTTTTTTTTTTGATTAAATGACTAAGTGCAGACTTAGAAATGCTCAGGAACCACAAAATAGGAGAAGAGTTTCCACTTCTCAGAAAAAAAGATCCTGTCTTTGGTCTTATGCCTGATATGTTCTCTAATTAGGTTCAGGGATGATTCCATACACAAGTTGCAGGGTTTACCAAACTGGAAAAAAAAGCAATCCCTCTGTGACCTTTAATCGTTCTCCGTTCTGAACAAGGCTTTCTTCCTAAAAAATGAGCCTAAAAAGGAATACTAAGGCAGCTAAAAATAAGTCAGGAGCTTAAACGACAACACTGCTGGAGTCATCAGAAAACCTGAAGCGTAACAGTCAGAATATACTGCCTTGTTAGGGGAATAACCTCATCACCCAACAGACAATGATGGGGCTAAAATACAAGTGCTTAACTTAGAAAAAGAGACAGTGTGGGGAGTTAGGAAGAAATAAAGGGTCTTTTGTTTAAAGAAGTTTTAAAAAAGCTCAGAATATTTAAAGTATTTGCTTTTATATAACTTATCAGCTGCACACATTTATCTTCATTGCTCTGTTTACCCTCTAACTCAAACTTTTCATCCTCATAAATAATTCAAAAAGTTAAAATACTTAAAATGTCAGCATTAGAATGAATGCAAGAAAGGACAGTTAGTTTGGGGATATAGTTGTAAAATATATTTTTTAAAAAACACCACTTATCATTATTTATTTTACAGTTACAGCTTAAAATATGCATATTTGCCTTAGAAAAAGAAGTCCACTTATTTAACCTCCAAATCAAAATATTTTTCTCTTATTTGTAAGACATATATTACTGTATTCTAAGCTAAACCTAACTAAATATATTTATTTTATATAATATGTCCCAAGTCAACTTATTTATTTCCCACACTGCATCGGTTTTGCTTATTAAGATTGCAAAATGAGAGTGAAAACATTTTGTGCTGAAAGCATCAAACACTGCAACAGCAAATACTAAAGCGTGCTCTAAAGGCAATCTGTAAATTGTGCCTGCTTTAACAAGAGAGTCTGACTCTGTAGAAATGACACTGGGATGCATTTTAGGGTCTTAGATGAGAGGAAACATACTGCAGTTTTGGTCAAAAATGATGTTATTAGCTAATTTTAACAATCCAATATCATGAGATCCAGCTAGTTTGGCTCTGAGCAGAAAGTTTTAAAAACAAGCAATATATTATTTATAGTAATTTTGGTGCAAAATTTTTACTATTTCAGCATAAAGCATAAAATCCATAAAATCTACCACAAACACAGAAATGCACTACACCCTAAAAAGTGTTTTTGGGCTGCAGTTCATCTAATGGACTTATTTACATTAATTTCACTTAATTATTTTGCTTTTGCTATGACAACTTACTGTTTTGTGTTCATTTAACTCAAAACTTACAAATCTTTAACTTAAAGGAACTTTTCACTTTGACTTTACTTAAAACAATTGAGTTCAATGTCAGTTTCATACGTCTGACCAAATCAATTTATTATGATCATCCATTTTTTATAACTTAATTCATAAAGGGGGTTTAACATGACAAATTTGAGTCACTCTTACTCAAATCATTTATTTAGTTCTAATAAACATTTAAAATCTCTTTGACTTAATTCTACAGAAAGTCAAACTTTTAAGTAGTTTCAAACTAAATATTTGGTTTGGAAATATTTAGTTTGCAGCCCACTAAGAAATGGGCTGCAAACTTCTTAGTTTGCAGCCTAATACTCTTTTTACAGTGTCCTGTAAATACACTATTTTCCTTAAATGACCTTTTTACTTTGACTTTACTTGAAATAATTAAGTTCAATGCCATATTTGTATCCCTTGTCTGACACCATGACTCAAGCTTACCAGGGACAGATTCCCTGGTAAGCAACCGTGGCTCTGTGGGTGGAGTAGTCATCTTATCATCTTGTGATTGGAAGGTTGTAGGTTCGATTCCAGCTTCCTCATGTTGATGTGCCGCTGGGCACTTAACCCCAAATTGCCTACCAATCTGCATATTGGTGTATAAATGTGTTTGAGTGCGAATGGGTGAATGTGACTCTAGTGTAAAGCGCTTTGACTGGTCAAAATGAGTGGAAAAGTGCTATATAAGTTCAGTCCATTTACCATTTTTTTAAGTAAACTAAATGATTTGAGTAAGACTGACTTAAATCTGTTATCTTAAACATACTTAATCAATTTGTTAAAAAAAACATTTACAAATTGAGTTGGATGATTATAATATATTGAATTGGTTAAACTTAATAAATTAAGTTGGATAAACTGCTTGTTACCCATAGAAGCAATTCAATTAAGTTGGTTCAACTATTTTCTTTTTAGAGTGTAGAAGACACATCCTTTGTTATAAGAGTTTCTCACTCTGTCTTTACACCAGAAACTAATAGCATGTTTTCAATTGTGGAAAAAGAAAAACACAGCTCTGTTCCAGCAGAGCCAGTGGATTTCAAACATTTGCATCACTGTTTGCGCATCGTATTGACAGTAATGTTTGAATGGCATCCACAACAAGTTTTTTTTTGTTTTTTTTTCTATCCTGACTTGCCTGCGTGCAAAGGTTTATGCATTCATGAGACATTTCTGACTATGGCAAAACACGCAGATGTGTTAAAGTCTTAGTTTACCAAAAACAACGGGTTTCATGGCTGAAGTGGAAATTTCCAATCTGAAGTCAAGACCTCAGTGTTTGTGTCTGCTGCATGCTGAAAGTTTGTACGACATTCAATCAGTTTATGACCACTGGATTAAAAAACTGGCAATGACCAAAATAAATAAGTGTTTTAATGGCCAGTTCGTTATGAGCGGCAGAATTTATTCCAAAGCTCTACGTCAGTAAACGTGAGTACACTGGAGTATCAGGGGTTGCTCCTGCTAAATCACACAGTTCTCGGATCTCCATCACACGGCGTACTGTTCCTCACACACAAGCTGCCACTGTTTTCTCATTGCCCAGTTCTGTTACCATGGTAGCTAAAAGGAAGTAAGTAGTGTCAATGGCACTGTGTTACAGTTGTCCCAATTGTGACTGATCAAAGTGCTAGAAATCCTAAATGAATCTATATCCACATGAGGTGCAACACTTTTGTGTAAATGTGCAATTAATTCAATATTTAGCAGTTCCATGTAACAGCTCAGTGCTTACAGCCATGTTTGGGCAAAGGAGGGGAAGCAGCATCAGTGAAGCCAAACTAAAGGACAGGCTGTAATAGAGCGCATATGTCAGCAGGGCTTATTCAATGGTAATTGCCTTCAAAATGTAAAAACAATAAAAAATAAATGCACATTTACAGATGACTACATAACAATAAATGTAATGGATGAGCATTAATATTACCACCAGAAAAAACAACTTCATCAGGGAAGTCAAAGGCTGAATGCACAACTTCCTGTTTATTTTCAAGCAGAAGAATGAAATGGACTGAAGCAGGTGTGTTTTGACTTACAAGAATTTCATGAACAAATGGACGAATAACTTACTCGTTAGAGAAACTGAGTATTACCTCCCTGATTCTATGAGGGAATTAGTAGCCAGGTGCCATTTGATTCATTTGTCATCAGTAACTGTGAAAACCTTTATAAAAACAGACTACTTGTCATTTTGTTGGTCAGGCACGTGCACGTTTGTGTGAAGACAATTCAAAAAAGAGAAAAGCATCGTAGCAATGTGAACCTGAGAAAGCTTTGTAAAGCAGTTCCAAAAAAGCTTGAAGTACTATCATGCCGATACTCCAAAGAGTGAACAGCTCAATGAATTCACCCAAAGGTGGGAGTGTCGATTGTTGAGAGAAACTACCAAAACCCCATCACTCTATCTCTAATGCCGCAGACATAAATTAGCATGCTCAGTGTGTGCTAGCATTCAGGAAGCGGTGAGTGCTGCGGCCACTTCCAAACACAAATTCATTCTTAGATTATGTAACAGCAGAGCTTAGCAAGCAGTCATGCAACCTCACACAGGCTAAAAAGAATTTTAGCCTGTCTCGTCAGAAGGAACTATTTCAGCAACATACATTTCTGAGTGTTTGTGCTCTGAGCAGTTTCTAAAATTATGGGCTGAATAAACTGAGTTTCTAAAATTTGAAAGTTGTTTGTTTTATCTCTTTACTGTAAAGATTTTTAGTTAATAGCGGTGTGACAGGCTGCCACAAGCAAACATAGAATTGGTTGTCGTTCAGGTAAATCCATTGATCAACCCTAACATCTCAGTGCATCAGTGGAAGTTATTTCCTCATTACATAGACTTATTGTCCACTTTATAAGAAACGCATGCTCAATTTCTTTTCAACAAAAGAGTGAATCAGCAAATCACTTAACTCATCTAGACATCTAAAGATGTTATCAAGATACTGCAGGACAAACTAAGCAACTAAACATAAAGGAATGTTGTTGTGTGCAAAAAAGCGTTAGCCTATCTCTGAAGCTACTCAAACCTAAAATACAGTCTCACTGTAATACATGTTGCACCACAGAAGTCAATCAATCAAGCTGATATGTACATCACATTTCAGCAGCATGGCACTTCAAAGTGCTTGAAAACACACTAATGAAAACACAAAAATAAAAAAAAAATCATAAAAACAGCATCCAGTCACCAGAAACCTGTAACAGACGTTACATTTTGTTGAGTGCCACCATCAAAATCATTAAGAAACATCATATGTTGGTCAATGTTCTATTAATTCAGAATGAAAAGCAACTATAGGCAGGTGAGTTTTTAAAAGTAGATTGAAAGGACCTCAGTGTTTCAGCTGTTTTGCAGTTTTCTGTAAGTTTGTTCCAGATTTGTGGTGCATAAAAGCACCCAATGCTGATGTTCCCAGTGTTAATGTCAACATTAACAGTCCACATTTCTAAAGAAGTAGTTTTTCAAAGCAGTTCCATGTTGCAAGTTACATGGGTTCCTGAAAGGGCTGGATGGATTTTTGAATTGAAAATGTTGCTTATTTTGACACTATGTGGTTGTTGATTAAATGTGGTTAATGGTTTTTAAGTACAGATCCTGCTATTAATTCAATGAAATTTTTTTTATCAAGTCTCACCACTAGATATGTTTTATTGAAAATGTGGTTTAAAATGTGGCAGACGACTGGTTTTGATATAAAGAAGGGAGCCTGACCTGATGATTGTTCACATGGGGACTGGTTGGTTTGAGGATTTTTTTCCCATTATAAATGAAATCAAAATTTTGTGCTTACTTGTTTAAAATGTAAAAATGGTCAATGATTTAAAATATGGAATCATGTCAAATAAAAGAAAAACAGAAAAACTCTAAAAAGTGGCAAATACTTTTCTAACAGTGCTGGTGTTGACGAAAATGGCTTTATTGGAGGCTGAGAAATTATTACTTGGTAGTTGACGGATGACATCCAGTAGCCAAAACTCAATGGGTTATGGGAGATGCAAAATGGTTTACAACCAGTCATCATCCTGCTCTAGCGGTCAGGAAAAAGTTTTAGAGGTCATTTTGCATTTAGTGTCAGCTCCAGAGAGATTTGTGGACATCCTGCAGCAGCATTTTTACACTGAGAAAAGATGACTGAATACTCTTCATGTGAGAACATATTAGCTGCTAAACTAACCTTTTTTTTTTATTTCACTACTTTGCTGCAGTATTTGTACATGAGAGATAGATTATCACTGACCAAACACATAAAGTGGTTTCCATTTTCCAGATAACCTCTTTACTTTCTCAAACTAAATCACATGCACAGCAATCGGCTGTTTGATGCATTGTACTTAAATCCTTTCCAGGATAACGTCTGTATTTCTACAGGACAACACGTCGTTCATAATGTAAATTCCCAACACTGCGTTTCAGTTTTCGGTATCTGCTAAGGCACAAGCCAAAGTGTCTGGGACTGATCACAGCTGATCTGAAGTCAACCTCAAACGTCAGCGGTCAGCACCACAGATGCTAATATCAGTTATAGCTAACCTCATGCCAAGACACTGTCCAGTTCACTTCAAGTTCCCAGACAGCAAGTGGATTTCTGGCACTGACTCTGAGTCTCTTTACTTCTGTCAGCTCCCAGTTTGCTGAACTGCTAACAGGGTGAACTGATAAATATCTGAGCTCCTTCAAATAAAAACGAATCCGCTTCCTTTGGCAAACTCATTCATTCGCAGAATGTTCGTCTAGATATTTATAAACTAAAGTTTCTTTGTTTGGAGGGATATCATTATTACAGATAAGGCTGTTTGTGCATTTTGTTGTATGCATGTTTTGTATTGCTCTGTTATTTTATGCTAGTGCTATTGTTCTCTGTTTTGTTGATGCTGTCCACGAGTATTTATTCTATTCTCACCGCAATTTAAAAGATTTCATTTTGTCCAGGCTAAACATTTTAGACACCAACTTGGTGGTTTCCAAATGAGACTGGTCACAATGTGACGTCCTGGCCGTCTCTCTTACTTCCTGTCCTTTTGCTCGGTCTCTGTTGCAATCACTCTGGTGTTTCCTCTTTCTTACAAAAGGCTGTGACCTCACATTGCATGTTTTTCTCGTTGTTTTCTTTTGCAAATTCTATCTTTTATGTGGGATAAATGAAGATTTAAGTTTCTTGCTGTATAAGTTGTTGTGAAGAACCGTCTTTCCATTTGCGCTATCATGAGATCAGAATTTAGTCTGATCTCATGAGCTGCTTAACATGCTGCACGAGATGGTTGGAAATTTGCCTATCACACTCTCTGTTGCTGTCATTTGCATCTGCGCAGCCAGACTAAAAATAATTCAAACACTGTATGCTTTCAGCCTCAGAGACTGCCGTTTGTTTGGTTAGACCAGCAAGGAGGAGAGACTGAAAAGCAACGGCAGACGGGAAAGAAGAAGAGCCAGCGAGACATAATAGGGAGTAAGGCATCAGGAGGAGGAAGGCATTCAGGCGCTGCAAGTGTTGTTTCGAACTGTGAAGTAGGAGGAGAAGCGCAGCAGGCGGGAGGAGGAGGAAGGGGTACTTCCTCTTTAGTCTGAGTAAAGCTGCTGAGGTATCCCAGCAGCCCCAGCCCGTGGCGACAGGAAACCTTCGTATAAAAAGCAGCATCGCAGGGGGAACCCTCCTGAGTACCTCTTAGACACAGCATGACCAGGACCAAGAGCCTGAGAGTGTGGACCTAACAAAACAATGCCCAGCATAAAAGCCGAACCACCCAGCACTCATCACTTCATCATGGACCGAGATGACAGGAACAGAAACAACACGCTGTGAGTACTTTTAAACTGGGATGTGTTGTAGACATGCTGACTCGGTAGTTATTTAAGATATTTGTTAACCACCTGATTTATGTGAAAGATTTTGATTTGTTTTAACTCACGAATAACTTAACGTCGGACAAATATGGAATTTTAGAAAAAAGGGTAATGGTAATAAAATACATCCTTTTGGAGGAAAAAAATAACATTGTGATCACATTTTGACTGTTAAGTTCTTCCTTTTGGTCTACTTACATTCTCGTCATGCTTTCACACACACTCACTGGAGTCTTATTTAAGGACAGCAAATCAATGAAGGATGAACTCATGTATTTCTTATTTCTACACAGTGGAAAGAACTTTATGTGTCGACTCCAGTGCATGTTCTCACAGACGCCTCAATGCTCAGAGAGGTGAGGAACCTTATGTACTGTTTTGCATACATTTCAGTTTTAAAATAGCCGGCCTGCTACAACCATCTCCATCTATGGCATCGCGAAAGGATTCAAATGATCTAGAGACACAGTGTTTGCTTTGGAACGATACATGCTACTGCCAGCTAATCCCAGGGTTCAACATTTCTGTACGAACTTGATAAGCACATCTGCAAAAGGCCTTCCTGGCCTGAATGCCTCAGAGCCTTTTCTGTCCTTGTAGATTTACTTCACTCAAATTTGATTCTGGTTAAGTAATCCAACATGTTTTCTCTCCCAGCGGGCTAAGTTTAGAAGACACCCAACAATGGTCGCAATCTCTGGAAAGGCTTCTTGAATCTAAATGTAAGTTGTTTTCCTCTTGGGAATTAAAAATGCTGCTAAGACAGTAAATTAGGTTTAAGAAAATGAAAGTTTGCGTGCAATAACTGACTTACAGAACAGCTCAAAAGGGATGCTATATGTGCCTTAAACCTGGCTAAGCCTGCTGTTGTTTGTTCCTCCCTCAGATGGACTGGCCACCTTTCGTAACTTCCTCAAATCAGAATATAGTGATGAAAATATTGAATTTTGGCTCACTTGTGAGGACTACAAGAAGATCAAGTCTTCATTCAAATTGTCCTCAAGAGCTAAGAAGATTTATGAGCAGTTCATCAAAGCAGAATCACCTAAAGAGGTAAAGCAAGTTGCGAGATGTCTTTGCATTCAGACACACACACACATGCAGCTTCTGTTTTACATTTTAAGCTCTATGTGTTAGTGAAAGAAACAGCAGCTCAAATGTTGAATCTCCCATCTCTCGCTCTTGGCTCAAATCCCCCTCATACCTATCTGTGTGCCTCATTCCAGATCAACATTGACTATCACACTCGAGAGCAGATCAAAAGAAACGTCAAGACTCCCACCATGCACTGCTTTGACGAAGCTCAGAAGATAGTTTACGGGCTGATGGAAAGAGACTCGTACCCGCGGTTCCTCCGCTCGGACATTTATAGAACACTCCTGGAAAGCCTCGCTGCTGACGCCACGACGGGATGAAAGCACGGTCAGGAGGAGAGAGGAAGGAAGGAGAAGAAAACCCATAACTGGAATCTTTGATGCTCCTTCAGGAGGAGGAACTGACAACGAAAAGGAAGGAGGGTCATCCAGTGTGGCACTAGGACACAATCAGCGGCCCGCGTACGTCGGCGATTCCACTCCTGTTCGACACTAATAAAGGAGCGGATCCCTACATTTAGCACCACACACCTGAAGACTTTTTTTTTTTAAGCAAATTTCCCCAATAATGACCCCGTAGACCACGTCACAGGATGAAGACTGTCCAGGACACCACAAATGCCTTTCACAGTAAACGAATTAGCAAGGCGACGGACTTCTGCGACGACAGCAAAGCCGCAGCATATGCAAAGAATGCACTAGATGCCTTCTGGCCTTCTTTGGAGAGGTGTTTCTTGTGCAGATACAAGATAAAAGATACAACAGTCACAACTGCTCAACTCCCACTCTCTCACTTGTGTGTGTTAGAGAGGGGGGAAAGAAAGGGGCCCCAAGTTGAATTTAAAAAAAAGTAGAATTTTATGATGGCACTTAAATACCATTTACTCAGAATAAGCTGTAGCCAAAGAGCTGGTCAATTATAAATCAGAGCACTAAGAGAGACAGAAAATCCATCGCAGGCTGAGGATTTAATAATGATCTGTCCTTTTTTAGTGAGAACTATTTTAAAGCATCTTTATTTCTTTAATCTAAATTGGGTTAGAAATGCGTGTATATTTTTTATTCAAAGGTGGCCCACGGATAAGTTTTTTATTTCTTTTTTCCCCCTTTCCTTTTAACTTCTTTAGCATTGATTATTGTCAGACTACCTTTTGCAAGTACTGTCTTTAAACTGATATGTACAAAGGAAACGAAATCATGCACATTTTCTAAACTTCTTTGTGGAATCTTGACAAATAGTTGCGCTATTGAAACCAAGAACTTCCCATTTTGAGGACGCCTACGTCAAATTTAATTCGTCACTTGGTCAATGGCTTGCCGAAACTCAAACCGACATCTTACAGCACTGAAGCGTAATGAGTTTTGCATTTGATAATAATAGAATTAGAACTACTATTACACAGCTTGAAAATGTGGTTGAAACTATATATCCTGGGACTGGGCCTTGTTACTGATTGTCAAAGCATGAATACGAGTGAATAAATGCTTATTAGGAGTTTAATAGTTAAATTAACTTAAAATTTGATCATTGTATTATTTATTGCTTACTGTTCTGTCACAACTTGAGTGCAAAGTTTGTTGTAGAGTTGAAGTGCTTCTTTAACTGCTGGTGGATTTAAATGATATTAAATTATTTGAACCGCTTCAAAAAAAAGAAGACTTTATTTTCCTCCTTCACATGGATTTAATCTCATCATCCTGAACTTTTTCAGTCATGTTCAAAGAAGACAGCACACTTTTGGAAAAAGGCTGATCTTAAAAGATTGCGCTATAAGCTGAAGTGATGTTGCCACATAACAGTCTGTGGTATTGCATCACACGACAATACGTCATAGAAGAATGAAAAAATAGTCAGCAGTTTTTATGAATGTGTGGTAAATGATTATGAGTGTCTTTAATTTGAAAATTTGATTCCTTTTTATGTTAAGTTTCAAACATTGTTTGTGTTGGAAATCATGAAAATGATCATCAGAAATCAAAAGAAGTAGTGGCAGTTTAAAAATCTTTCAAATGAGCACAGATATTACAGGTTGGGTTTTTTTTTCTTTTGTTTTTTTTAATAAAAATAATGACAAAGAACATTAACTTATTCATTAGTCCAACAGGGTTAGTGTCCCCCTACTGCTTTGTGGTTTGGAGTCAGTGAAAAGCGTTACTGGCACACAAGCGGAATGTGGGTTTTGACAAACCGGAAGGCTTGGACTTCCAGTTTCTTGAGAAATCAAGAGGTGAGAGAAATGAGATTTTCTCCATTTTATTTTGTGACATCCTTTTGTCTGCAGGGCCAAATGTGTCCAAATGCAACAGAGATTTGACCTTGGGTAAACAAACTGTTGCAAATTCAGCAAACTTTGTTATTCAGCTTGTAGTAGAAACAACAGATTTTACTATAACATTCCGAGTGTTGCAAGAATTTTCACGATTTGTTTTCACAGATTTTTATGTAACTTTTAAAGTAATACATAATTGTAAGGTTTCCAAGGAAAACCATAAATGATAAGAATGTTTAAAAAAAAAACTACAATTTGTTCGGTTTTGCCCCAAGTAGTGAGCTTTTCCATAATCTGCTCTGTTCTTCGCTGTTATGTGCGGGACTTGATCACTCAGCAGGTGATCAACTCTCTGCTGATGTTTGCAGCAACACTCCACAATGGAGAACCTCGAGGTTCTGGTTCTGATCGACTCAAACCCAGATACCTAATTTTGTCTCGTAGAAATTCATTTCTTGCCCAAACATAGCAACGTAGACTCAGATCAGTTGATTATTCCTCTATACATATAGACATAACTATATACTGGCCCTTTATTTATTTATTTATTTTTTAATGTGCAACCTTTCTAATTTAGCTCATGCAGCTAATGCATAGTTTATTTATTTCTTTAAGCCCAAAGGAAAAATAAAATTCACATCACCATCTAATATTATGCAGTTCTGGTGTTTTATACTGTCGACTCAAAACCGCAGCCCCATCAGCATTGCTAAATCATTCATGCTAAAATAACTCATAATTGCTCCTCCATACTGAACAGCTCTCTGGTAGCAGACAGCATGTCCACAGTCCACAGCTAAACTCTAATGTTGTTTGGAGTCTTCAGTGATGTAAATCACGAGCCGGTCAATGAATCCAGCCAGCTGTCCATCAAATCACTTTGGAGCCGTATCCGGCGCGGTCCTGCTAGTACTAACTCTGCAGCACCATGAAGACCAAGAAACATGGCAGACGGGTCTGTTACAAAGGACAATTAGGGTGGAAAGCAATGTTTCGCAACTTTAATCATCTCAGAGGGCAGCAAACAGTAGAAGGTCTGTCCTCTGGTTGGATGACAACCAGTTAAAATGATTTTGGCCTTCATAAATTATGCATCACTCCACAATTATATGTCATTTTGTGATGTTGTATCACGTAAACTATAATAAGTAATGAAATACATTAAATACATTAAAGTGACAAAATGTAAGAAGGTTTAAAGGCTGTGAATCATTTGTAGCGCACAGTAACCGCCTCTGAAGTTCCCATAAAGATATGATCATCTCTACAGACTGATAATGTGCCCAGATGACATTGAAGCACAACAGAAAAGGTTAAGATGACGTATATGAAGTTAGTGTAGAGGGTAAAAATGAGATGAAACTGATGAAGGAGAAAAGGAAGACACTGAGCCTATATTCAATCTGGACCAACTAATCTGTTTATTCTCTATGTGCAGAGACCTTAGATGCTCATGCTGTAAAGAAATAACATATTTTTATTAAAACCCTATGTGTTATGAAGCCAGACAGGCCAGGGTTTGGAGATGTAATCAATCTATGTTATCAGTATGCAATGAAATATGTTGCAAATCCACATAATATAGAAATACAGTGAAACTGCATTAGATAATTCTAAATGTCACTATGCATTTTTTAGATATATCAAAATGCAAAGATAATGAAACAATCCAATCTATTTTCCAAAACATTTTACAGAACAGCAAAAAGAAGTTTCTACAGTGAATGGTAAAACCTGTCTGTCTGTCTGTCTGTCTGTCTGTCTGTCTATTGGGATGCAGAACATTCATGTAATAGCATAGATATAGCAATCAGATAAAGGCCTCAAGCTTTTTTTAAAACAAAACTTGTGTGTAAACAAGAGCTCTGACTTACTGTATTCTGTGTATTTTTACTGAAAACAAGTTTGTTTTTCATTCAGTGAAGTTACTCACGGTGGCGAGAGCATCTAGGATTTTTACTCAAGTAAGAGTACCGATACTTGTATGAGTAAAAGTTAAGGTTCAGTGCAGTAAAACTAGTTCAAAAAGTATTTTTTCTTCAAAAAGTTACTCAAGTAAATCATTAAATATAACTAGTTACTTCCCATCTCTGCAGACGACATGTGAATGCCTTGGGAGCATAGGGTGAGTGCAAAAATAAAGCTGTGAAAAATATATTTCTACTCACAATGAAGGATGATTTTAGTTAAAAAATATATTTATATTAAAAAACATTGAAGCTCTGGGTGAATTTTTGCTTATGGCAGTCACTCAAAACTTCTCAATGAGGCCAATCATGGCACAGAAAGCTCACAACATAAGGTACATTTGATGAGATCTTGCATCTTGCGTGTAAACCCGATGCTGGAAGTTCAAGCAATTCAAAATATACCAGCAAAAGTGCATGTAAAAGTTTCTAGATCCACCACTGGCTCACAGAATGAAAAACAAGACAGTGAAGCTTTTTGTTGTTCTAAAGAGACTGCTGTGAAAGAATCCTAACATTGGAATATTGGAAAAAGTGATGAGACATTACCCACTTGACTTCTTTTTTTTTTTTTTACTTCTAAAAGATAAATTGCAGGAGGTAATCATCCTGGTGCTGCCGACTCCCTCAAAAACTGTTTGACTCTGCAGTAGTTTGCTTTATGGGTTGTGAATTATTAAACTGATCCCCGTCTAACAGTCTCGTCTGTTTCATGTTCTTATTTTACAAGTAGACAAATCGATCTTTTGACTTCATACAGGTTTGTCATACTTCCAGTATCAGATCAAACTTTAAAGTAAAAGTGCTGCAAACGTTGCACATATTCCATTTTAAAAAGTAAAAGCTCTACAGTCTTCACTCTGTGTCACTTAAGGAGGCGTGGCCAAGATGGCCACAGATAAATGCCCCCCCTGATGCGTCTTAATCTTTAGCATCTTTCACTGGTAATTACGGTTTAAAGTAGCTGTCTGTAGAAGTGGGAGGTGCAAGTTTCCCTCTTCAATGCGCTCATTGTGCCTACCACCACGCACTCTCACACTGTGCAAGTTGCAAGTTGCAACACTGAGCAATTTTGGCCTCATAATTGACTACATGACTGCATTTTTCCACAGAAACACCCAAAATATTTAGAAGGCTGAACGTCTTAAGACAGCTTTAACACTGATGCTGAAAGTTTGCGAAATGATTTTAAAAAACATTCATTTTCTGTTAAAACATACCAGGAACATCCGTGTTTACATTCTGTGTCAATGGCAGATTTTTCCATCCAGGATTCAAGACAATTGTAAATGGAAAATGCAAATTTGTGTGCTTCCCACTCACAGCCATCATGCAAATATTGAGGATAAAGTACTTCAAAAAAATACGGGAAGAAAACAAAGTGGTGACAACAGGAGGGATGGAAAATATGGAAAATATTGCATGCTCATATGTATTCTACACATGCAGCCATGTTTATTTGCATCTGTGTTTTCATTCATTCAAATTGCCATCAGGTTTATTATTTATTTCCTGTTTTACAAGACTGAACTCCTCTTTACGGGTTATTTGAACTTTTTGCTTTGCAAGTTGCAAATGTGGCTGGAAAATGTGGACAAATTTTCATAGACTTTATTTCCACTTCTTGAAAATAAACAAGAAATGTGACTTTTTTTTCCATCTGAACTTTACAAAGTTCAGATGGAAAGCCAGTTAAATCTCTTATCTTCAGAAAGTTTTAAGATAAAAATTAGGAAAAGTCAAAGCAGTGTAAGGCACGTAAACATTCCAAGCTGTGAATATCTCACAGGTTAGCTTTATATCTAAATATGAGAATGGAGAAAGTATGCTACAACCGTAACCTTACCAACTCATGGCTGCCAAGATAAACTGAAACACCAAGCAAGGAAAACGTTGATGAGAGCAGCAGCCTGAGGCGTGGCGGTGGCGTACGGGTTGACACTTGCCGCATATTTCCCCCCTCTCTCATAACCTGCTTTCCTGTCTGACCGCTGTAAAACAAAAGCCACTTGAGCTGGAGAAAATCCGATTAAAAAGAAAAAAACAAGAAGCAAATGAGAGAAGCAGCCAAAACACTAATGCTAACTGTGGAGGAGCTGCATAGTTTCATAAATCAAATGGGAGAATCTGGAGACATAACATTGCATTCACGTCATAACATAGATATAGCAATCGGAAAAAGGCTGCAATAACAACAAAGCTTGGGTGTAAACAAGAGCTCTGACTTACTGTATTCGGTGCATTTTTACAAATTTGTTTTCCATTCAGTGAAGTTACTCACAGTGGTGAGAGCATCCAGGATTTTTACTCCAGTTAGAGTACCGATACTTGCATGAGTAAAAGTTAAGGTACAGTGCAGTAAAACTAGTTCAAAAAGTATGTTTTCTTCAAAATGTTACTCAAGTAAATCAGTAAATATAACTAGTTACTTCCCACCTTTGCAGACGACATATGAATGCCTTGGCAGCTTAGAGTGAGTGCAAAAATAAAGCTGTGAAAAATATATTTCTACTTATGGAGACATAACAAGAATATATTAAGACCAGAATTTTACCAATTAAGTGGTTTGAAACATATTCAGATGGGAGGCATTGAGATGTTTGTCTTCAATTCAACCAAGATACAGGTACAAGCAGAGGTCAGAGTTGAAATTTAATGATGACACAGGAAGACCTGAGGAGTCTGGTATGAGGAGAACAGGACATGGAGCTGGCATGAGAGAAACAGAGGAATCCACCAAGGAGCTATAAAAAAAAACAAAAAAACAGGAGCTTAAATACTAAGGAAGGGGAGGAAAATGACAAAGAACCAGGTGAGCGGTAGGATGAGAGCAGGGAAACTGAAGGAGGGGGAATAATTTAAAAAAAGGAGCTGTATCAAGACTCAAATTTATATGTACAAAAAGGAAAAGTCTTGAAACTAACATAAGGAAATACATTAAAAGGCATAAAGAAAATAACACATGGAATAAGTAAGAAACTAAACAAAAATTTAATATTTAATAAATTAATAAGACAATGAAAAGATCAATGAACAAACTTCACATGGCATAACCTAAATATCAATAATAGCCCAGAAATGTTCAGAAAGGAAATACACAAAAAAAAACACAAAAAACTTTAATAATAACAGACAAAACCATAGTTCTGACCTAAATTCAATTGAAAATATTTAGCAAAGCTTAAAAACTGAGACTTTAAAAGGAAGAATTTGCAAACATTTCAATCACTCTGCAGGCTGGTGAAGACATGCGCCAAAGGTCATGCAACTGTCTTTAGACAAAGAAGTTGTATCTGACTCTTGAAGGCTGACTGAAATTCCACATTGTTTTGAATTTTGTTTGCAAAACATAATTTCATAAATGTTTACATTTTGTTTTGCATTAACGTGATAATTAAGTACATCTATATATTCCTGTTAAATTGCATTGAAGTTTGCAGTTTCAACTGGATAGAATGCCTTTGCAATTGTAAGAAGTTGTTTTGCTTTCTGGAACATGTTTTATAAAAAGCCCCTCTGACCTGCCCTATTTGCCCTATTTTCAGCTTGTAAAACAACAAGCTCTGAAATGCAAAAATTCATGACAGTGTTGACTCTCATTGCCTGACTCATTGTGAAATATTTTGCTTGTGGTTAATCTGCTTGTAGAGTCGCCTCATTCTGACAAACTGCTAGCTCAGCCATGCTGTGAGAAGCTCGGTGTCTTCAAGCTGAACCGACTCAAAAGGCTTTCAGCTGCACGCAAGATACTAACTGCTGATAACTCTGCAAAACCCCAAATGAGAAAAATCCACATGGTCACTTTTAAAGGTTTTGACTTTTTAATGTAAAAATTAGAGACATGGCAAGTTTTAAGTTTGCAGCTCTTTAACAAATAAGATCTACTTTTTAATTTGTGTCATGTTAAGGTAGCGCGAAAAAGGAAGCTTGACTCAGAGATCAAAACGTTCTGTTTTTCCAAACCAAAATTGTTCCACTGATCCACACTAAGTAAAAACGTATTGTTATGCAGGTTTTATTATTAATATTATACTTATTTTACATGGTTATTAGACACTATGGCCTGCTACAAGAGCACCACACAAATATGTGCCTCTGTTTTTTGTCAGAGAAGCAGTAAAAGAAGCGACCAATCAGTCTTAGTATCCTTTATCATGTGAGTAAAAATAGGAACAGATTCTGTCAGACAGGATGTTAGAGAACTTGAAAGGAAGGGAATGTTTTCAGAAGCGTTTTGATGTCTGTGACTTTCCTGTCCCTCAAACCAGAAAGACTTCAATCAATCGGCGCACGCCGAGTGTAACATGTTTGACCTTTTTTAACACTCACAACCTATTTTTGTCCTTTGCAAAGGTGTGCCTATTGAAGTGAAACCAAGTGAAGAGTAGCATCAAATCCCTTGGAGCCACTTTTGTCTCTCACTTCTCCTGGTTAAAGACGACTTCAAATTTGTGTGAATATAAGTAAATAGATAGTTCTCGTGGGTTTGTTTCCCCTTTTTTATCCTACAGACATTGGTACAAACTATTATGTTTATACATACACAAATATTGCTGGGTCATTGAGACATAGCCAAGAAAACATTGCTTCTGTCGCTGTGTGGTTCAAGTGCAAGGCATACATATAATGTAGCACTTAATACAGAAAACATTGTTAAACTTGTATGCAAGTCAAGCGAATTAAACTGTAATAAATATTGCATCATATGTTATTTGTCATAAAACTTGTGTGTTTTTGCAGAAAGGACACTTGACAAAACACACATACTTGAAAAATGTGTACAGTGTGTACGAACACATTAGTGACTGCAGATTCCAACTGGAACGACGAACAGTTGGTTAAGTACATAGCATCTACATAGATATGGAGGAAGAAGTCGTGGAACTGTATGTCACAGATTTGTTGCCAGAAATAACTCCCACTTTATAAAAGCACTGTCTGTCTTTACAAAAACACATAACTATTTTCTAACATTCCCTCTGAAATAAGCAGATAAATAGACTCCTTTTCTCCTGCTTTCTTCAAAATTGTTTATGTTTGCAGTTCTAAAAACAATAACTTCTTTAAAGTACTGTAACAGCTGTCTCCTTGCTAACTATAAACCAGTGTAAGCTGCAGGAATAAGCCTTTAATTCAAGTAGCATAGAAAAAAGGACTAATTTACATTTTACATTGTCCTTGTTTAGACTGTAGGTATTGTTTTTTTTTTTAAATTGGCATCATCACAGTCTGGCATTGTATCTTTCTTTAATTCACACCAAAGTAATTCTTCAACCCGTTTGTCTAGTTATGATGACAAAACAAAGGATGATCAGCACCATGGAGACGTGCTGCCAACCGAGTAGCTAGTGTTGCCCAAAACACAAACACATACCTCTGTGCTGGTTGTGACCTGTTCAACATTACAATATGCAAGAAAAATGTCATAATTAAGTCATAAACTGTCACCACACTATTTCCCAACACCTCAGCACGACCAGGTATTAAGCTTGGACTCATTTACCATTTAAAGGCAAAGAGTTTTGCTGGAATAAAAAAAAAAATGGATAAAAAAAATGATCAGCTATGAATGTTAACTACCCACCTAATGCTGAGTTATGCTGGCAAAACAGCTCCAGTCTGGGTAAAACAGGACATCCTACATTTTCTTTTTCTTAAACACATTTTATGAAAAATAAATTTGGAATTGCCCACACAGGTAAATCAGATCAAGTTTAAATTAAGACAACATTGCCTCTCAGCATTTTGAGGTAGGGGTTCCCTATTTAAACCTCAGATATTTACATCCTTCTCATCCTTTCAGGTGTTGGAGAAGAGGCTCCAACTGATTGTCGAACCTCGAATCGATCAGAAACAATGTGACTTTCATTCTGGCTGTGAAACAATGGAGAAGTTTTTTTACCCTCCATGTCAATATGCTTCTCTGGTCTACGTGTTTTGTGTATCTATCTGTTTTTTTTGTTTTATTTTTTTTTGCTTTGTTTTGTTTTCCCCCTCCATTTCAAATAAGAAATTAGATAAATGAACATCATGATCTGTAAGGCCAAATACAGCTAAAAAAACACAATAATTGACATTTCTGATCATTTCTGTGTCATTTTGTCACATTATCCTGGTAAAAGGGCCACTGCCATAAGTAAACACTGTTTACATTCATTAGGGCAAATGTTCAGGCATGTCCATCTAAAATGTTCGTAATGATGAAATCTCTATTTAGAAGCCAAGACAGATAAGTCAGCGCTGAAGCACTTGTACGTGAAGGTGTGTGTCTCACCAGTCGAACAATCCTGCCTCATGTAGTCGAAGGAACCCGTAAAATGTTTGTTCTGATGTCTGTAAAACTGTTAAAGTTTATTAATGAACAATTTTAAAATAAAACATAACGCAACACAATATTTTATCCAAACTATGGTCATTTTAAATTACATCCTGTAACAGGAAAAAGAAAACAATTCTGTCAATTTTAACTTTACCTAAAAATGCTTTGTAAAGTTAGTCTGAATCTATAGTTTATCATGTTTTTAAGCAAAAGACATACAAGCAAAATTCTGTTTAAATTATTTACTTTTACTTAATAAGCCTGTTCTTGTGCTGTTAAATGTTGTGTTTGTTTTGCCCAAAGTTGCAGCAGAAGAGAAAATGTAACTCAGCTGATTTCATTACCTTCCTGTTGGTTGAACTTCAATAAGCTATAGACAATATAGAAAGTCAGTGCAATAGTAATTCTTATTTGATTCTTTTTTTTTTCAAATATTGTTTGACTGCCAAGTTGTTTGAATCAAAAAGAGAATATGTTGTTCTGATTGCTGTGCTCCTGGCCCAGGGCACATCTTTAAAGCCTTTGAAGCATCATGCTGAGCTTTGACCTTTTATTTTGTTGCTCTGTGACATCAGTCCGAGCAGAAAACCCCCAAGTGAAGATTTAGAGGGCACACATCCTTTCTGAATTCTGAAACTTCCAATAAACACAAAAAGGACAAGTGGTGCAAAGCAATGATGGGAATTACCTTCTGTTTAAGATTGCAGATAAAATGAGTGCTTTAGTGGAAACTTGGCTCTGCTCTCCATCCACTTATAAACAGACATCTGCTTACACACAGTCTGCACATCATAATAAACAGAAGAGGTGAACACCATGTTTTTACAAAGCATAGCTTTAAACCCGTGCGAAAGCAGGAGGGAGGCCAAGGCTAACCACAACAGTGTACAACAGGTGACGCAGATACACTATAGCACTGATAACATAGAACAAAATGTGATAATTCTACATACGAGCACTTTGTGCTCCAAAGTGGATTTGACCTTTCAGTTCTGTGGGGATGTGATGTCATAGTGAAGCCCGTAATCTTACTGGAAAGGGTTTTCCTGTGCCTCTTCTTGCTAATAACATTGCTCTAAATCTTTACTGTTTAAGATCATGAAAAATTATTTCAGTCCTGATTAACTTTTTCCATCGTCTGTTTTTTTGTGAAAAAGAGATTTAAGGACCAGAGTTTTACAAAAGGCATAAACGGAATAAAAAGACTTTGTGTTTGTGTTTAGCAAAGATGATGTGGGTGATTCACCAGCTTGTATGCATATATACAAGCTGGCCCTATTCCTTGCCACAGTGAACTCAGTGAACTTGTTTTTAATGTTACTATGAAATGTTGCAGGTCCGTATGTGCAAGTTGGGAAGTCATGCAAAAAAAATAAAAAATAAAAATACAATTTAAGTTAATAAGCTCTTGAAAAGATGTGTTTGGTATGCTTTTAAAGGCCAAACATAATTCACCCCCTCACTTGAAGCTGCATCATCATTGTAAGTCTGTTTTTTTTGGGGGGGTTTTTTGTCATCTAGTTGAGAAAACAAGATTCAGTTAAAATGCCAGCCTGAAATCTTTCTGTGTGGAGTTTGCATGTTTTCCCAGTGTGTGCAGGTTCTCGCTGGGATACCGTTTGGTATGAGTGTGTGTATCTCTGGTTTCCTGTAATGGACATGCGACCTGTCCAGGGCGTACCCAGCCTCTCGCCTAATGACTGCCAGGTTGGGCACCAGCCCAGGTCACCCTGCAAAGACAAGCGACTATAAACAATGAATGGACAATGAAACGCTGAGGAAACGCTGTTCATTATATGTATGCAGTAACTTGCAAATGTATTAAAATGCTTTGAACCTTTCTACATTGTGTCGAACTTTTATGTGTTTTAGTAAGATTGCATAAAACAATATCCCACACTTTGAACTTCTCATTGTTTAGCCTGCATGAGAGTTGCACACACCATCTCCACTTCTCACTGCTTCTCTTCAGCACGTGATCAGTCAACACCGCAAAGTGGAAAGTTCTTACTTTAGATTAGGTCAAGTTTTATTTGTACATTTAAACTATGTATCATTTTCTATACACTTTGCCATTATTATACTGGTCAATTTCTCACATAAAATTCAAATAAAATACATTCAAGCTTGTGGATTTAATGTGACAAAATGTGGAAATGTATGTTTAAGTTTAAACCCACAGCATCCACCATCCTTTCATTTAGGCCATTATCTTTGGATCCCCCGTGTTCCCCTAACATCTCTCTAACAATGTAATAAGCCAGACTCTTAGTTAAAAAAAATATCTCATTTACTACCACTGCAAATTATAAAATATGGGGGCACAACTTGTACTACATTATTCTAGTCTCCATGACTATCAAAAAACACAGAGGAAAATACACAGAAGGAGAAACGGAGGAGAAAATCGACAATTAGCTCATAAACAATACATGACAGCTGAGCAGCAAAAGAACAGCATGTTTTATGACTAAAAAGAGCAAATCTGAGTCAAATCAACATGCTCCTTTTTTCTAATCCCTAACTAATTTAATCATATTCAAAGCAGGGGATGTTTTTATCAGTTCGTTGGTGAAAGAGGCATTGATATAGCTTGAGCTCCAAAATAACTTTGCATCTCAAATTTAGAACTTGCATAATTTGATTTCTATCAACCACATCCGTCACCATCTCTTACATCTCCCGTCAGCTGACCACTGACAGCCAGATATATTCCCAGATAACCGTAGGCTCGCTGGTGTGTGTGGGGTTGGGGGTTATATTTTTTTTTTTAAAACAAGCACGGACCACTCCTAATCCCGTTGGGTTTAAATTTTCAATGTTGACTTAAATGGGTTGCAATATTTGAGTTTGTGTTTGCCAAAGGAGGATCAGTTCCTTAGAGAAGCTTCACAGTTGAGATGAAATCCTCCCGAGAGCTCGCAGAGCAGGCTGAAACTTTATCCACTAAATCAAACTGTGCAACGTCCTTCTAAAAATAGTGAATTCCTTAACATAAGAGTCTCATCTTATCTGATGTTCTGATGTGATCTACGAAATGTGAAGTTGTCTCCTGCCTAAAGCTGACCTGCCTTTTTTATCCATCCCACCTTGAAAGGTGAGAGGATATTGCGTCATCATGTACCAACCTGTCACATCTCAACATACCGTCATCAAGATTCTTCACGCTCACACACCCTTTATGACTAATTTAACAAACATTAAACATGCAGCCGTGTTTCCGGTGTTAGAATGACTCGATTGTTCAGGACAAACAGAGAAAGAAGAAGAACGACACAGAGGAACTAGAAAAAAAGATTTTTTGGCAAAACCTGCTAACGTTTCAGTTTTTGTTGTTCTTTCAAAATCAGTTGAAAAAAAAATACATTGAGATGAAAAAAAAAAAATCAACCTGAAAACAGGAGCTAGCAGGAGTGCATGTAAACTTTATAGAACATATAAACAATGTTTGCCATATATTTCACCTCACTCTTAATTTTGAAAACCGGCAGCATTTTCAGGGAGGGAATGTTTATGCAGGGACAGCCTCTCTTCTGCCTCAGGCAAAGTCACAGGCAGAGTCCATTCAGAGTCTGGTTGGACCGCCCTCCGACACGTCACCCATGATTTCCAGAGCAAAAAGTATAAAGCAGCCTCGCAAGCCAAGAGGGAGAAAGAGACGAGACTAAACCATGAGAGAGAACCTCCGCAGCATGTCGTCCCAAAACATGGCTCTTCCTGACTGCATGAAACCCACTGACCTGTCTGCAGAGCACAGGGGGATAAAGTAAGTCTTATTCAAAGATCTTTTGATGTCCTTAATGAAATTTTACTTCAAATGAAAAGTGATTAATGTATTTTGTGCTTTTTAACAGGAGAAAGAACTGGAGAAACAGAATAAGGTTTCTGTGGACAAACTCTTCCAAGTCGATTCTGCATCCAAAGAAAAATAAGTCATACAGGTAGGATGGCAATTTTTATATATGCACATACATGTATGTGGTTGATACATTGTACTAATTTACTTTTGAGGACTTTTATCCACTTAACTATAATGTGATACGGCCTACTGTCAAAATGACTAAATATATTCAAAGTGAAAGAGATTATTACAGTGTTCAGTGTAGCAGAACAAACTGCAAGAAGAAAGTAAGGCTATGTAGTAAAGTCTAGTGAACAGCTAGCCAGTCGATTGTAATACCATTTTAGCCGTGGTAATCAATTGCAATAATTTACAGTGGCCTACAAAAGTGGCAGTTGTCTCAGCTATAATTACCTCTTACGAGAGCTATGTTCTCTACCCCTCAGGCCAAGTGTTGATGACGTGAACCAATGGGCACAGTCACTTGACAAACTACTCGGCCATAAATGTAAGTATCATTCATCCCGCTGCGGCAGCAGTCTTACATAAAAGCATCTCAAAGGTCACACTGTAACTGGGAGCTGAATAAAGGCATTTTATTGGCCTCAATAAACCAAAGCTCGTAATAGCTTTGCACTCACTTTACCTTCCATTAATGGGCAAAGAGCCTGAGAAAGACGCAGGGGAACGTCTCACAATCCTCATGCTCCGTTTCTTCCTCCCACAGATGGGAAAGCTGCCTTCCATATCTTTCTGAAGTCCGAGTTCTGTGAGGAGAACATCGAGTTTTGGACGGCTTGTGAGAACTTCAAGTCCCTCACGTCACAAAAAGCGCTGACATCCAAGGCCAACAGCATCTATGAGGAGTTCATTAAAAGTGAAGCTCCAAAGGAGGTAAGGACATTTGCTCTTTCGGAAGATACTTTAACCTTATATTATTTTCTTTGTGGTTTCGAGGATATCAAATGTTTAATATTTTGTTTTCCTTTGCCACAGATAAATCTGGATTTCAACACAAGAAATGCTATTGAGCAATGCTTATGTGCACCCACTGCCACAAGCTTCCAGGCTGCACAGAAGAAAGTCTACAGCTTGATGGAAAACAATTCCTACCCTAGGTTTATCCACTCAGACCTCTACAAGGAACTGTGTGCAGTTGCCAGTGGAAATAGCAAGCTCATAAAGTGCTAGTCAAACCACACACCCACTCCTGAAGTCATTTGTTTACCGCTGTGACTGTGAGTTCAGTGCAGATGATGTTCATTCCAGGAGCTGCATCAGGATAACAGACCTGAATGCAAATTTCGAGCATAAACAGCAGCGGCGAGTGTGGAAAATGCGAAGTGAAGTCATTTTTAGGCTGTCCTGCTGCGGGATTTCAACAAGGAAGCTGTGAGGTTGATATAAATAAGCTGCAGGAAAAGTGCAGGGTGTTTTTACAAGGTGGAAGTAAGGTTACATTTTCATCACCGGGTCATTATCCACATTTACTTTTTGATCCACCATTACAATTTTAGGCTATTTCAAGTTTTATGCAACGATACACTTAGAACAGAATAACATTGTAGAGCTGCAGAGCTGAGAAATGAAAACACTGAACTGTGCTTCTCTGCTCCAATGAAACCGACAGTGCTGTAAGAATGTATGTTTAGTCAAAATCCACTGAAAGACTATGTAAAAAAGAGTTTTACACTTTTCTGTAACCCTATTTTTTTATTTTACTCTGTTGCATTTGCACTTGTTTACATAAGGTGTGCGACTTTAATGTGTATGATAATGTCAACTAATAATGTTTTCACTGCAAATAACTGTGAGAATGTAAATACTGCGATCATGCACTAGATATCATATTTCCTGTATATTTAAGCTTTGGGCAGCTGGCCTGCTTGTGAAATAAAATATTTTCTCAATGTTGAAAACCTTGAATGTGGTTCTTTGCAGGCCTAGTTCAACCATGAATCTATAGATTAGAATCTCAGATTCACTGCAAGATCTTTCACTCATGTTAAGGTCATTCTAGTAAGATATTCCTTCATTGCTTTTGTGCATTTAATCCATAGATTTTTGTGGATTTGACCAAGGGTTTTGGAAATTAGTGGTTGATTTCGAATAGTAACTATATTATTTAAGTATCAAAAATATTATCAGGCATTCACAAATTACATTTATTGTTACACAAGATGCCCATACAATGATTCAAAGTGTAGTGTCCACCTTTTCAAATGAATGTACTCAGAAAATGAGCTTCAAGAAGAAGTAATTTGTGGAGTAAGCCTCCATGGCTCATTGTTGTCCCGTCTGAGCTGTGGATCTCTGCAGCTCCTCCAGAGTTACCCACTGACCTCTTGGGTGCCTCTGTGATTAAGTAAACTAAACCAGTTTAGTTTTATCTTGTGTAGAAATAAAGGTGGCTGAATACAAATGTATGCAGCACTCTTCAGATTTTACTGTTTCCGTTATCTCCCCAACTATACATAGTTTTATTTAGGTGCTGTGCATAAATACAAGTGAACTTTGTTGCAGCTTGAAAATTTCAGCTGCAATAAAGTTACAAAGACACATGAATACATCTGCAAGCCACTACATGTGGGAATTCACGCAGAAGGCCATTTCAATAAGCATAAGTCTCTTTGCTAATCTTAGTGGAAAACTGTCTGGATGCCACGCAATCAGCGTCACTCAGCCTAAATTGGAGGGTGTAATTTAAATAGCATTCATTCACCCATGGCAACAGGACAAAGGTCCGCAATGTACTTAGTTATTAGAAACAGTTTTGTAAGTCACACGACAGCATTCCTTATCTTTTTGGAATACTACACCCTTCTTTGGTTGAATATAATAACAATGATGAGTGTTTAGATTGTCAGTGGAGAAGAAGAGATAGTGTGAATCCTCCTCCATTCTGACGTATGTCTGCGCTCAAAGAAGCTGTGAACTCCTTGCAGCAGCAGGAAACAAGCATCCTGCTCCTGACACCTCCTGCTGCCTTTACCTGGAAACATATCTTCTTTTTTTTTTTTTTTTTTTTGTTCTGTGCCTGCAGCTGAGAGCCGTCTATTTCTGGCCTGTGTCAATAAAAGTGGGAGTAGTCGACTGAGTAAATGTGTACAATTTACTCTTTGCATTTGTTTTAAAGTTTTTATGACACCAAAAGAAGAGAGTTTCCTTATGTTTGTATGATTACTGCAGATTCAAAGTGATTTTTTTTTAAAACTCGAATGTCTAAAATTTAGTTCTTATTGGAAACATTTTGAACTATAACCAAAGAGAAAGCCTGCACCTCGTGTCATCTGTGTTGTTTTTCTGACATTTGAGGTCAGGTTACATTCATTTACTTGGTTTATGTTTAAATAGTTTGAACAGAAACGTTCTTAGCAATGGGCCTCTTTGGCTCTCTAAGGAACTGTGTGCGATAATGAGCTTCATAAATAAACTTTCCTTGACCCTCTAAGTTGGCATACCAAATACGCATTCCGTTATGCAGCAGTCTTGCTATTTAGGACTTCATCCTTTTTCATAGCATTTGTGTTTTCTCCGTCTGCCAACTGCAGCACTTTATCCCGTGACCCTTGTCAAACACAGATAATTTTAGTGGATTCAATAAAGAGCTAAATGCAGCGTGATGATTAGGGTATACAAAAACCTCAGCTGAACAGAAAACGTGTTACTTCAGTTGCTCGTCCACGTGTCGTGACGGACAGAATAATAAAACAAAGAGGATCTTTTTTTCCCCTTGGCTGGTAGTAAGACCGATGAGGTTTTCGTCCGTTGCTATGCACCGACCTGGCAACAGACTCCTGGGATCGGGTCCAATAAGTACTTAAGGTGCATATGTAAACTCTGGATCTAAAATTAGAAACCGGCCACGTCTTACTTCGGTCAGCAGACTGCAGATGCGTCAGAATGCGCAGAGTTTTAGAAGCACGCTCTGTTCAAGAGCAGCAATTAAAGCAAATAAGTGTATTTTCAGTAAGTTTCCATTCTGATGCTGATTTGAATGGAAAGAGAAAGTTCAGAAGATCAACATATTTCTGACTCTAAGAAATGGAAAACCATGTGCTGCTTTGGTTGATGTATGAGTGGATTATGTTTTAGAAAATCATTTTGTGTTTATCCCCACAAGTCTTGGACGCAGAAGCCTTGTGGGCTCATTATAAGCCCTTTGATAAACAGACGCGGCGGTTTCACTTTATCGTTGCAATTAAACCAAGGGACAAATCCATATATGCTAAATAATCCAAAAACATATCAAAACTTGGAGAAATTATAACAATTCTAAGTATGAATATTTTTAAAAGGGGCTGCACAGTGGCTCAGTTGGCGGCAGTGTTGCATCGCAACACAGCGATTCTAATTTTATGTTAATAAAAATGTTTTTTTCAGTCATACTTGAATAAAACGATATCTGGTTACAATGTGACAACATATACAGATGCAGGTCAAATTAAAATATCAAATCATCATTTGGTCATCATCAAAAAACTGTTTTACCTAATTAAATCAAAAACTATTAAACTATCACATCATGTAGATTCATCACACTATTTCAAGACGTTATAGCTTGCAGCTAATAAAAACCCAAAAGGATTTGAAATTGCATAAAAATGTAATGTTTGCAATATATTGAGAAATATTGCTATGCTAAATTCAATGCACGGTCTGGGTTTCTTTTGCACGAGTTGCTGCATAAATATGGCGTGCCATGGAGTTTGCTGGGTAATCTGGTCGTGATGCATCATGGAAATTAAAGCAGGTATTGGCACTTTTGGCAGTGTGGGTAGGTGTTAGGTTCTGTTGGAAAATAAAATCTTCATCTCCATAACACTTTTCAGCAGATGGAAGCATGAAGCGCTCACAAATGTCCAAGCACATGGCTATGATTACTTTAGTCTTGATAAAACACAGCTGACATTTCTCCAGAACTCCTTACTGACTGTGGAAAGTTAACTCTGGTCCTCCAGTAATTATACTTTGGTGTCTCTCCTCCCTCCTACGGACTCTGCAACCTTGATTTCCAAATGTAGTGAAAAATTTCATTCCTTTTCGTCCTTAATCCAGGTAAGGGCAATCCTCTGTAGACTATGGCTGCCCTGTTACTTGTACACTTATTTCTACCCCCACTTTTTCTTTGAGCTCAACGATTCATAAATGATTTACCACTCTGAACAGCCAGCATCTTTAATAATGACCTGTAGTGACCTGAGCTTCATGTTGAAGGTGTTAATGTCCGTCTTTTCCAGGAGGTTGTGACGGTAACATTTACTATCCATTTTTTTTGTTTGTTTTACTTAACATTGATATTTGTTTTAATAATTTGTTAGTTTTAATGTCTCAAAATCAAATGACACTAAAAAATATTAGATGAACTAATCGTGGCATGCAAACCACAAACGATGTTTGAGTGATACCTTATATGAATTATGCAGACTTGGTGATCGCTCCAGCAACATTCAAAATGCAACACTTCCAGCTATTACAGTGCTTTGACTGTAGGTGGCAGTAAAAACTAATTTCTGACTAACAGCGCTGAATCTCTTTAGACGAGATTATACCACGGTGTATAAAGAATGTTGTAGACAGTCCAACACTTGGACATTTCTTAGTTTGAAAAGTAAAAACTAAATCCACTTTTCAAACTCTGAAATTGCCATGTTTTTTTTCCTAGAATATGTCGGAGAGTTTTTGGAAGCAATTTACTATTTTCTGTCTACAGTGGCCTTGATATGTCATTGCAAGTTTAAAATATAAACCAGAAGGAGGGTGAAAAAGAGTAAGATGGAAATTAAATCTCCGAAAACCAAAAAATTCACAAACATCTAGACATTTTATTATGAAAATAAGACGAAACAAAATATGACCACATTTTTTCCTTCAGACATGCATATTAGCGCTAATAAAAACACACGGAGACAGCGTTTCGTCAGACAGTCTCTGTGCTGCAGCTGCAGTGCAGTTCTTTCTTTCTGAATAATTCACAGGAAGCCACAGCGTGAGCGCCGCAGGCCGTCCACACTCGCTCTCATGAAGATAACTGGTGAATCTGTACATGGCTCACTGACGAAAGAGTGACTGGTGTTCAGGATGATTGGGTGTTTGTGTCTGATTGGAACCTTCTCTGATGAAGTCAGTGTTGGTGTTCTTCACTTGGCCTCCTGAGCCTTTTTAGCGCTCTGTTTTTCTTTCGCCTGTTCAGAAAAACCCACATTGGCCACAATGTTTCAATTGGTGCAGTGTTAAAACAAGACGATTAAACAGTTTTAGCTTTTTCTTACAAATCAACCTGCTTTGCTTTTGAAAATATAATGTTCACAGGTGATGCCGTCCAGTGTGTAAAAAATAAAAACTGAAGCTTTGGTTTAGTCTTTTCACTTGGTACTTTTCTAGAAAGGAGTGCCTCATCAAAAGTGGTAATTATTTTCCTTTTAACAAGCCTTTTATCTTCCTGGGAAAGAATTATCTCTCATTCTCAGCCCACAAAGAGTACCTGCAGGTCGCACCCAGATGGCTCATTAAGTTAATTGGCATGCTTAATGGCGGACGTTTAGAAATGTCATGGCACTTATGTTCTCAGACTCTGTGAACCCAGAGTCAATAAAGTCGTGGAAAACTGCAAAAAGGAGAGAACCGTTACCTTTTCCACCAAAGGTATTAGCTGTTGGTACTCTGCCAATGTCTTCAGTAGCTCCATGATGAAGGGAAGGTAGTTGTGCTTTCGTCGAATATTTTCAATCTGCAAGAAAGCAGAATTCAAAAGAGCTGGGAAAAGCTAAATTTGTTCTGCGACAGATAACTGAACCAGATGACAACAAATAAAGCAGAGCTTTAAATTTATGAACCATTTTGTATTGTTAACCTTATATCTTTTAAGCTTCTGGTTCTCCTCTTCAATAAGGAGCTGATACTTGGCAATCTCTGACTGGATGGAGCTAAGAAATGTGTTGTTCTGGTCTGTGTCCATGGGCTCCTCCTGCAAACATGGTAATGAAAATAAAAATTACTTATTTTCTTAGAAAAAAGAAGAGTCTAAACAGTTCTTTGGTCTTTCTGATCTTTATGATCTGTGCCTATAGATGTAGACAAATGGGTAGTGCTTTAAAAGATGTCATTCTGGAAAAGGTTACATGAAGTTTGGAAAAGAAAACTTTTGCTGACCTCTAGTGGTGAAAAAAAATCCACAGCAATATAAATATTTAACCGAGATTTTGGAATAAGCTTCTTTGCAGACTTAATTGAATAAAAATGGATTTTGGAAAGGCTGAAAGTTTCAAGCAGCTCATGGTTAACCTGAACAACTACTGATTATGTGCGTCTGTAATATTGTATGGACTTAATTTACTGCTGGATTCCAAACCAACACCTCTGTCAAGGAGCCTGCAGCTTCTTTTTTAAATGTATCTTTGGACCAAAGATACATTTATACAAATGACTGTATGGACTGCAGCAATGAGAAAGAAAGCTGTCATTTAAAATCCTAAATGGCAGACCAACCTGACAGAAAGCAGAGAAAGCTGCTGCATTATTTAACATGTATGAAGTAATTACAATTTCTGCTTTGAGTTGTGCCACCAATTACATGCATCCACACAACAACCCGGTTTGGTGACTTCACACTAAAGGCTAAAGCTTGTTTTATGCAGAAGTTTACTCATACAGCAATGATGATATTTCACTTAAACTAGTGCCACTTCCACTAAACGGGTTTTGTTCGTCCATATTAAATTGGAGGTATGTTTATCAGAAATACATATATTTGTATAGTTTTTCACAAAATCACTACAGAGGTTGTCAAATGGCTAAAAACTCTTGGATAGACATTTTAAAGTGGCGTGGCGTTTCACTAAAGCAAAATGAAGGATGCAGGGACGGAGTGGGGACCTTGGCGTGATGCAAGCTGATGTGGGAGGAGTGTTTCCACCGTGTGAGAACACAAACTAACCCACAACCACGTGTGGAATCTGGTGGAGCTTTAAGGCTTTGCACTTAGTCACATTTTTTAGTTAAAATGTAATTTGGGTTCCAAAAAAATGAAAGAATAAACAAAACATGCACAACAAACATTCCGTCAATTTGCAACATGTCCCGTCCACTGCACACTTTCATCCCTCTGAAGACTCAACCCACTTCTTAGTGGTGTTTTGAGAAGTTAGTGAGGGTAAAGATGGCAACTGAGAGGTGGAAACAAAATGTGAAACGTCTCTCTGACTGGTATAAATTGACACAAAGCTGTTAATAAACGTCTTGTGGTTAAAAACATCATTTCATACCTGAACAAAGTCAGGATGCAGAGGTAGAAAACAGTGAAGGAGCAAAATGATCAGCACTTGCAACAAATGCAGCAGTGGAGAGATGAGCCAACAACAGCAAAAAATCTCGAATCCATGGTTCATTGTCATTTTTGCAAAGCTGTTTCAGAAATTATTTAAGGCAATTTCTGAAAAGGACACCAGACTGACATATTTGTGAATTGACTTTAGGGACTATTAATCCTAAATTCCCTTTGTAATAACTTTTTTTTTTCTGTTTTCCTAGTAGGAAAGTAGAAGGTAAGACAAAAAACATGGAATTTTTACAATTACTAAACTTCTTGTTGAGGCTTTAGTTGGTTAATTTTGGGCTTTTTACTGGGGAAAAAAATTGAAACTGTTGTCTCAAAAGCATATTTTAAAGTAATAAAATTAATGCATGATTTAAATATAAATAGCATTATTTATTTTAAATTCAAACATGCAGTTAAGCCTTCAAATAAGAAAAGTAATATTATTTCTCATTGCTTCTTACCTCTGTGAGCTGAGCCTGGAGCTCTGCAATTTTCTTCTCATACACCATCTTCCTGTCGGACACGATGGCCATCAGGTTGAATCGGATCTCTCCTTCACTGTACCTGAAGAAGAAAACGAGAATTTCTCTCAGCACTTAATAGACTTAAGGTTTTTGTAAAACTTGTTATTTAATTATATTGTTTACTTCTGTATTCTTTTCTCAATTACTGGGCGAACTGCACTGATCCAGTCATCCTGGTTGCAGGTACCTGTGGCATAAAATACACAACTATGAAAATCTGTTGTTTCCACAAGCATGTATAGTACATCACTACCAAAATATAATTCCTATATCTCATGTTAAGATTTTTTTTGTTGTTGTTTTTACAATTTATACAGAAACTTTAACAAACTAAAACATGCATAAAGTGAATCATTCTGTTTACCCAAGTCGATTGGTCCTTCCCGAAGCCCGTCCAGCTCATACAGTCTGCCGTTAACAGGGACATAGCTCACAAAGTGAAAGGCGTCTTCATCCTTTGCTGAAGACTTTGCATCAAATTCAAACATCTGCTGTCTTGAAAACACATACAAACCCAGTCAAAAACAATCATAATGTGACAAATTCTGATGTTAATGTTGGACACAAATAAAGCAAAAGACTTTTTCAATGTAATAGTATAAACTGTAGGGAAAACGTATTCTTTATGTTATTAGATTGAAAAATCAGTCAAGAATGCTGGATATTTTGAAACTGACTTGTATTTCAGAATACACATATTAATTCAGCAGCTAATTTACACATTCACAAGAAGCTAAACAGAAAAGAGCTTGGGGATGACATGGGAAAGCGCTCACCTTGCAAAGCTGTTGTGAACTTGTCGGATCACTTCAGAGTTGCTAAGAGCCAGACCCTTCATCTGAGGAGCAAATGCAGAAGATCATAAAACCCACCGTGAAACGCTGGCATCACAACATGCAGAGGCGGAGAGAAATATTCAAGTCACGTTGTTTATCTCTTCTCTGATCGTAACTGAAAAACGCCAGCAAGTATACAAAGATACCATTTACGTACAGCTCCATCAAAACTCTGAGAAAACTCTCTGAACTCTGTCAGTGTGTCGCCAAGCAACATGTCCGGATGGGAGCAGTTGAGCAGAACGCTGATGATCGCCTGGGTGGCGCATGCATTGTTTATGACCTGAAAATGGCACACAGAACAGAAAATACACACATTTAAAAGCACACAGAACAGCCACTGATTAACAGTAATAAGCATCTGCAGCATCTTCACACTATGCTGTTGGAAATGGACAAGGGCTGTAAAAATACTAAAACAGAAAACTGGTATTGGAGATATTCTTAGTGGTCACAGTTTTATGGCATTGGCATTTTTTTATGTATATATAAACTGTTCATGCAAATATATTTCCTTCGAGTAGCTTGAATTAAATCAACGTTTTTATATTTGTATTATCAACACAAGGAAGATATCATGTGTATCCCTAAAGGTGTTTTGCCATTTAGGGTGTGCATCCACATAGATCTCATGTTTTGGAAGAACAGGAAAAAAATATATATATATATTTTTAAAAAACAAGACCCATTGAGGGAAAAAAAATCAAAACATCAGTTTAATATTTCAGTGTGTACATGAGAGCCGAGTCTTCTTTGAAATGACTCCAAGGGACTGAATCCAGTTTTCACATTTTCTCTCAAAGAAACCGTGAAAACATTTAACCTTTTTCCCCAGTGAATAGCAAGTACCGATGTTATTGCTGTGACATTTCAATTTGAAACCATTCAAATGCTATGAAGAATTGTGTAAACCACTTTATCTTTAATTGTTGAAGATACAAATCTACAGTTTTCTGACACCACAATGAGAAAACTTGTGTGCTACAGATATGTTTTTTTTACAATAAAGTTTTAAATTTTACTTTTATGCAGTAAAGGCATAGCAAAAACATTATCTTTGATGAACTATTTAGCATTAAAGAAAACAAAGGGAAACAATTATTACTTAACCTTCTTTCAGTCCTGGGTTTGTTTATCCTTTGCCAAGTAGGTTTCATTGTAAACACAAACGATGTACCTGTTTAGCAAAGAAAATGTGGTCAAGCCTTGAATCCTGGACAATTGATCCTGCTGGTTCTTCCCCTGGCTGCCACTTGAAGAGAAAAATCAACCCGTGGACTGGCCTGAGGCAGAACAGATTTATTAAAAATTACGTTTTAAGAGAAGGCGTGCGATAAAGTCAAGTAGCGAATATAAACATACTTCAGGTTCTCAAAGTTCTCTGGTTCCATACTCCAGATCTCTTCAACCTGAGCCCCTTTACAGCCTGACAAATAAAAAAAAGCAGCATTAAACTAACATTTAAATAGATGAAAAAAATGTAATATCTTTACACGCGGTCAGACAACAAACCCATTGAAAACACAAGTCCGCTATCATGACGGCTTGTTTTTACGCGCCGTCGTTTTTGAACGCTGAGTAATGCTAGCTATTTAGCTTTCCTGATGAAGTTATCGACCGCTACCCAGTTACCGCATGCAAATGTTTCAAAGGAGCAAAATTCAGATGCCAGATCAAGATTCTCAGCTGGTTATATGTATACACAATGAAGAAAATTACTTTGCACCAGCTAATTTAGAAGTTAGCTTTGCATCAACTAGCTAGCGTTTGCGCATAGCCACATTACGCTGAATGAGCTGTCAACGTTTGGACAGAAAACACTCACCGAAACCTTTAATGAGCTCCGTGAACACTCCGGGGTCACTCTCCATCAGACACCATTCTCCTGCGCTGCCAGACATTTTTCGACCGCACAGTTAAACCCTCAGAACAAATATATTTATCAAATTATTATAGCTTAGCAGTGCACACGCTAGCTAGGCTAATTAATTGTAGCACAGTGACCTCACTTCTGTGCGGTGCAATGTGTTCTAACTGGGTACGCGCGATTTGTTTTAGAGGACGCACCGGTGGGGTGCTACCGCAACTTTGCAAAAAATAAATATATATACGTTGTGGTCTAATATCTCGTCTTGTATGCCTATGAATCTTTGTGAATGTTAAATGCAGAGATGCATCATAATACAGTAGCACATCAATAAAAACAACTTTTAATTAAATAAAAATGTGCGTTATAATTTCTATATTATTGCTTGCAATTCACTGATAAGCTCCAATATTAAAATGTCAACAGAAAAAAAAATAGCACCACCAAAAGAGGAGATAAATGCACACAAATGCTCTGGGACTTGAGGATGGTTTTTCTTTCAAGTTTATTAAGTAATATACATCTGATGTACAGGAATAAAAATATTTTCTCCTATTTAGTTTCATTTGAAACCATAAACACTTTGACATGCATCGGAGATTCTTTATCAATGCTTTTCTCTGGTAAACATTCAGACATTCACAGCTATTGCTAAAATGTCACAAAACAATAAACTACTTAAATACACATAATGTTGTTCTCCAAGATTTGCAGACTAGCAGCATAGCAAAGTGTGTGTCTGAAGTTATAATCAGGTGTTTTAATATTTCCAGGTATCCCAATTCCAGTACATATTAAAGTTTAAAGCTATTTTCCCCTTTTATTTTGTAATTCAACAAAGGAACGGGAGTGCTTTCAGAGTTTACTTAATGTTTTAAGATGGGAGATTTTAATAAATGCATACTGATACTTTCCATGTCTGAGAAAATACAAGCAAATTAGAAATCAACAATCCGTTTGACTTTGATAAACCAAGAGCATGGACATGTTCAAAAAAATTGTAACTTCTAGTATACAATTAAGCAAAATATTAAATAATAGAGGATTTAAAAAGGCTACAACGACGGTTAGTCATTTAGAGGGTTCAAAGTGTCCACTGCCAGATCCCTCGGTAACGCAGCAGGGGGAGCACCGCTCGATGAGGGGCAGTAACTTTCCCTGCTGATGGAGCTGCTTGGTGTCAGAGCCGCCCCCAATGCAGCTCCCGTTCACAAAAACTCTTGGAACCTGAACAAATAAACAATATGACAACATAGGAAAATTTAATGTGTGTCACCTATAGGGAAAGCTTTAAGAGACTAGTGCTTAAATAGCATTTGCAAAAGAAAAAAAAAGAAAAGTTAAAAAAAAAAAAACACCATCTTTCCCCCAACAACAAACATCTTCTGACATGTTTCTGGCCGGATATCTGACCACTCTGCTTCAAAGAATCAGTAGAGTTCATTTAAATTGTTTGATTAACACCCAGCTTTTACTCAAATTTACAATTGTGTTAAGACAAAGAACACTCCATAAGCTTAATTATCCTGCTTTATTCATTCTAACCCCTGTTTTCACATGTTTCTGAACATTTCAAAACATTAATACTACTTCCAGTCAGACGAAATTTGTTAGTAAAATCAAAAGAAACTAAAATCTGGCAGGCTATAAATAATTTTGGGCTTATTTGTGGCTGATATATATATATATATTATCCCAAAGTTCAAATAAACTGTTCATTAAAAGTCTCACGTTAAGATCTAACACTCTTACTGTTCTGACACCAGTCAACTGTGCCAAGGCCTCCTGAAGTCTCTTCCCATCGTTGTGCTGGTCCAGTTCAATCACCTTGTAATTGGCACCAATTTCATTGAACACATTTTTGGCCATTTTGCAATAGGGGCAGGTGGTCTTGGAGAATATGACAACACAGTTCTGTGACACCATCTCCTGAAAGATTGAGGGAAAATAGAAATTAGCCCATTATAAGGCTTTAACTGGATATTTCCAGGATTCATTGTCCATGATTGAACATTAGATACTTTTTCCATCACAATTAGCTTTTTAATACAGGTATCAAAAGTAAGTCATGTCTATGTAGCCAGGAACAATCCCCCAAAAAAATCTAGTTCACTTCATTAATAGTTCTAATTACAAACCGAACTGAAAAACAACTTGAGGTAATCTGTAAGATCACACTGACAGACGATGTGTGTGCAGACAAAAGATTAAAGAGAGCAGAAACCCAGCTGAGAAGCAACTATACATAGATCTGTCTTCAGAGATATTTCAAACACTACTTCTTGACTTAAATCATAAATCTAAAAGACAAAGAGTTATTAGTGAGTTTCAAAGGGCATCCACTTAACAGTAGCACAGCGAAAGCACGAGGTAGATTTGTAAACAACTACTCACCTGAACAAGTTGTACACAGGCTGTACTGGAGAGACCCCCAGTACTGGAGGAGGTAAGATTCCCCATCCTGAAGAAAGAAAAAAAAACATAGGTCCATTTGGCACAACCAAAGGAAAACATGACTATGAAAACTAACACACACGGTAAGGCACATTTAATAACCTTAGAAATGTGATAATACCAAAGGAAGGGAGGAAAGGAAGGCAAAATAGTAGAAAAAAAAACAAAACAAAAATGAACCATAGCTGCAGCTTTAGCAATAACTGCTAGTAGAAGGTAGCAACACCGTGCATTCACTACTGTTGCTTTAGTTAATGGCCTTCCTACAACTGCAGTACGGTTTAAGAGACCGATAATCTAGGATTATCCACCTAACAGGGTTAATAAGCAAATGGTTAAAATGTCTAACTGCTCAGAAGTGTCTACTCAATTAAAAAGACAACAAACTATATGCATGTCAAAAAAGGATTGTATTTAAAAGTGCATTACTAACACTGTAAACCGAAATAAGCTGTAAAGTAATTAAGGAAGGGACAAAGCTGTCCTGCTTGTTGAAAGCAATGTTATGTTGACATTGAACTGGAAGCTTGAACGAGTAGATATTTCACTAATTTTAGGGAATCTAGTTCACTTCATGAGCTTTACTTCAGAATAAGACTTTTTAAGTCTGGTCTAAATTAATCTCTGCTGCATAATTTTTCCTTAAAATATCAATTTATATAAAAGCAGTTTTTATATCACAGAAAATCATTTCCAATGATGACTTCCATGACACGGAATCAGACTTGGTCTGATTGTGAAATAGGACTTGTTATTTAATGTAACTTTCCAAAGCAGGAATAATCTACACTACTCTCAAATTTCTTAGACGTCCCACCTTCCGGAGTTTCCATCCTATTTATGTAAACATGACTAATTTAATAAATATATTTTCTTATCTTATCAGATTATTAAATATGTTTAAATGACGTTGGTTTAATTTAGCACAATCCTGTCAAGTTTGTTGTCTTATTTTGTGTCAAGTTTTTCCAAGATGAATTTTATTTGCACAAACACATTGGAAATGCTTTTCTTGGAATATCACGAAGACATAACTGTCTTTTAAAGCACTATTGTGGGATTTATACCTTCGTTGATTATTTTTAGAATATTCAATTTTTGAAACATCTTTTCTAAGTCGGTCCAGCGTCCTTAAAAACAATGAAATTACACTTTGACGAATAAACGCTGTTCGGTGTCTGGGACAACAATATCTTCACAGCTGCTGAGTGGTTTGCTAATGTTAACGGTACAATTACAAAAAGGACGAGTAGTTTCAAACTAGGAAACGTGGACGTTTGATTAAAGTAGTTGAGCTGCTGTATTTTCTACGTAAAGCAAGCAGGAATGACCTTCTGCAATGGGTCCATATCACTCTATGAAGACAGTCTGCGTGGACAAACATGGTGAAAAATGAACAAACGGCTGGTAAAGACTCGAATTTGTGGCTCGAATAAAACATGCTGTTAGAGTATGAGAAGCTCTGGAGCAACACAACACACTGTTTAAAGCTTTTCGTCTGGTTTTGCCCTCTTCTTTACACCGTTTTCTGTCCGATTCTCACCTTACGAATGGAGCGTACTTCTTCTTCCTATTTGAATAGGTGGCGAATCAACTGAAGTGCACGCTACCGCCACCAACAGGACGGAAGTGAAGCAAAAAAAGTTAAGGTATTTGGTGTTTATAAATAATACAGTAAGGACAAATTTACAACATGAGTAAATAAAAATAGCATCATCAGATTATGTATTTGTGATCATTAATTTGCGACAACTACAGAACATAACATTCATAAGGATCTGTGGCAAAATTGGTATCATGCAACAATATTTGAGTTTTTACAAATCAGTTACAATGAGATACAGCTCGAGTAAAATGCTGTAGCACCTGCACATATTTGAGTGTTGGAAGTAAATGTAAACCGTGTGTTCAAATTCTAACAATGTCATATAAATTTTACAATTGTTGGACTACAAAGGCTGTCACATTAACTTATTTTACTCTTCTGATTTTTTTTTATATCATTCCTCCCCGTGTGCAATTCTGCTTTCAAAGGTTTATAAGAAATACGTCACATTTCAAATCACACAAATGGAAAGGAATTTGTCCTAGTTTCAGTATGTGAAAAGAGGAGCTATGCATACAACATCTTTTAAAAAAAGGTGCATTTCAGTGGCAGTTATCCACTTTCAAGAGGTTTACCAAAAACACATTAACTCATATTTATTTATTGTTCTTAAATGCACTCAAAAGGAGTGCATTTAAGAACTAGTTTTTATTGCTCAAACACTGAATTTCTCTTTTCATTGCTGCAAGGTCTTGAAAAGTATCTCTTGGAATACAATAGCCATTATTTAAATGCAGCAACTATAAAACTTAAGCTTTCTCTTTCCATTTATCTCACTTTGTTAAAACATAAAAACAAGAAGGCATATCATTTAACCTGCATGCCTATTTCCCCTTCCTTTGTCAAAAGCAGAGTTAAATAGATCCATTCTGAATTTCTCATTGACCATTCTGGCCCACCTCAGGCAGAAGGTTCAACCACAAATCCCAAAATACCTGATGAGGCAGCACAGAAATGCTTCAAACAGCTTTTTCAGGAAGGAGGAGATATAAGCATCATCTCAGAATGCTTTTACCCCATCAAACAAATCAGCAGTTCAGACAAAAAAGCAGTCAGGCAGCATTTAGATTACCTTGACCATTGAGGAGGAAACTATTTGTCCAAAAAAAAATAATCAATAAATGCCATGGATATAGGAATGAACTCGTAATTTTTAATTCATATATTCTTTAATTATTATTTTGGCGCTGTAGACTAAATGTCTTAGAATCATATTTGAAGCAGATCAAGTCACAATAAGTGCTAGAGTAATTGAATGACAAATAAGGGTGGTCATAGAGGAAGATAAAAAACTGATTCTCAGTGATTGGCTAAATAGTTGCCATGGTAATGGTCTTTAAAAGGCTTACAGTGCCAGCTTCAGGCCTTTTTTATGGTTTCTGACTAAAAAATACATACAATTTCTATTACTGGGCAAATAAAATATAAAAGGAATGGCAGACTACTTTATAGTACATTTCCAGTGTTTTTTTTGTTTTGTTTTGTTTTGTTCTTTTTAATGGAACTGTACAAAGGCAGGGCTTACAGTAAAATTGAAGTTTAATATTTTAAAAAGAAAATAGCTTCACCAACCTCAACACTTAAGTGACAACAATATAAAACAGCCTAACGTAAATGGCACTTTCAGAAAATGTGTCCCAGCTCCCATGTACCACACTTTGGTAATGACGCATGCAGAAACATTTCAAGCCACAGTGAAGTGCTGACGTGTGGAGCTGGCATAGGGTGACAAATTGTTTGTGGATGGATTTGCAACCCTGAACACAGCAGAAACACATATCATTCAAAAAAATAATAGAGACACATCATTTATCACACAGATGTAATGAATGCTAATTTAATTTCGCTGAACCCATTCTGAAGGGCTGTCATTGTAAAACTATCGGTGCAAGATTTTACAAAGAAGGAAAGAGAGGAACCCAAAACTGTCTACGATTACTCAGAAAATGGACATTGCACTGTGGATAATTTGTCTATGGAAAAGGATGAGCAGTCATTAGAGTGATCTATATCTTCCATCTCATTGTCATTAGTCCTGTGATGCTTCATTGTGACAAATTAGAGACAGCGTGGGGTAAGTTGTTGACATTGTATTATGAACCTGTAGAAGACATCCACATCATCTCGGTGGACTTCATTTATTCATGTCGTTTCTTCCTTGTCTGGGTTATGTGAGATCAGTGCAAAGCCTAGCATACAAAATACAGACTATCACATTCATTCTTATCAGACATTCACTGCCTCAAATCCCCCTGATTTCGTTTGTGTTTAAGCGTGGCTGGAGAAACCCCACATGTGCAGCACATGCTTGTTCTCTGGAGGGACTGAAGAAAAACTCCACATGTGGGGGAAATGATTGTCTGATAAGAACTAATCTCTACTTCTAGGATCCTAATGAAAATTAAAAAAAAGTGTATGGCTTTTTTTCAAAGCTAGTTTTTAGCTAAATGAAAAAAAAGGGCCATCAGAAAGAAGAGATGGATTATCGCTTTAAAAAAATGTATTACATTGGACATTATCAGAGAATGCTGGGATACAGAATCTTAATCGTAACACTGAACCCGTCTGATACACATCACTTCTCTGCTTTATTCCTGATTAGCAATATGATTATGCATACTTTTATTCAATTGATTTGTAAATCTGTCCTGCACTGCACACCAGTATATCATGAAGTATTGATAAAACATAGTTCTGTAGATATTTTTTCTTTCTTTTTTTGTTTCTCTCCCCAAAACCAGATTCAACCTAAAGTGTAAGCCTAGAAATTCTTCGTTTCAGAGAAAAAAAAATAAGAAAATTGATTATTTTAGTATTGCTGTGTCCAAGAAGTAACATTTTCAGTCTCATCTGGTTTAAAAATGTTTTAAATCAAATAATTAGTTATTTTATTATGTCCATTTTTTCCACTTTACAGGGAAAAATACTTCCTTATGCTGATTTGAAAATATAGTATTGGGGAGACGTGGACTAGTCATGTGTGCTTCACAGTTTCACAGTGTTTTTTATACTTTATGTGTGAACCAAGTGAAGTGCAAGAAAATTTCCTTTTCATGTCCTTTCATCTTAAATTTAGAAAAGAATGTCTGATGAGCTTAAAGTTTTTTGCTTTGTGTTTATGGTGTTTCCTGCTGCTACCCACTGCTTCATGCCTGAAAGCTACAAGGAAAAATTTCAGTTCTCGTCTCCATTGATCAAAGTGTAGCTCGTGGCCATAGCTTGATTGAGTGCTGCTGAGTTTCTGCTTAACAGGCAATTAGGAGAGCACATAATATTTCATTTTTGGTCAGTTTATCAATAAACTAATACTAGAATCTTTAACGCTTGCCATGCAAATCTATTAAATTTGTGTCACTGTGATTTTTCAATCTGTGTGAGTTTCAGTAAGGACTGGAGCTTGACTGTAGTTCCTCCTTTGCTTTTCAGCATGTGGAGATTTTCTATTTCGATGTGTTGATAGTACCGTCAGTCAAGAGGGGCTGCAGACAGGGGGGTTTGCACTGAATATCATTTTGGCTGATTAGGGCTGACGGGTTCAAGTCTGAACTTCAGCCAGGGACAGATAAAATTCATGACCTATTAAAAGTTAATGTTGGATATAAAAACCTTAGTTCTTATATATAAGAATAAAACAGTGCCCTCATTAACAATAACGACAATACTATATGAAATTATTATGATTTCTGCAATCTCTTTGTCTAAGTAATTTGCTATTATAGACACAACTTTTTGTCCAGGGTATGGATTTGGTAGGAAACAATGCAATTGGTTTCCTGCTCATTAGTTTTGCTAGGAATGTCAAGATCCATAAATGTTCATCTCAACAGCGATTAACGTACAGAGTCTGGAGTCAGAGTCTTGCACTTCTGAATTTTCTTGTGAAGTTTGGCTGTTTTTTTATTTCTTTTGGTAATGTTTGTCAGAGAAAAATTGGGGAATGCTCCTTTTGAAAAGATGACTGTCACAGCAAATTATTAATTTTGAAAACAAATTAGCTCTTGTTACACTTGGGTTTCCTCTGGTGGTTTCAGGTTTCCTGGCTGCTACATGGCAACTCAAACCATGAGCTGACTCTGTAGAATTTCAAAGAATAGATGTCTGAAGACTGACCTTAATAAGCTCCTATTAATACACTTCTTTAGGTTGAATCCAAAACTCATCTTCACTTTTTTGGTTGAAGAAAGAAGGTTATAATCCAGGATTATGCCATGAATTTGATGGTTGTTTTTTTTTATTTTTTATTTTCTTCCAAAAATGCAGTGTTGAATTGATTCCAAAGAACTCAATAATGGCTCTTAGGTGACCAGCCGTCACTCACGTAAGCCTTCTCTGAGTCATTTAGATAATTCACTATAAAACTTATGATGCCTGCAGATGTGCCAGAGAGAGAGAGAGAGAATATTTCAATCCATTACTGTGCTGGCAGTGATTCATCACCTCTCTAATGACCATCCTCACCCCAAGTGGCAAGACCTTTCATGGAGCTCCAGACTAAGGGCAACTGACACTAATTTTAGGTTTCTTCCATTTCAGAATATCTACAACAACAAGGCAGGAATGTATGCCACTCCAGCCTTGTGGAGGTCCATTCTTTTCCCCGTGATGTTCTTTCCTCGTTGCGATGAATTGATTGCAAAAGATTCCCATATTATGAACCACAGTTCATATGCAGTGGACCTGGTTCATAGTTTCAACTTTCAAACATTTTTTTTTCTGTGAAACTTAAGTCCAAGTTACTGCCAGAAATTCCTAGGAGCAATGAGACTTGACTGGCTGGGATTTTCAAAGCAGCCAATCTGAGAGCAGCATTTATTTTCCTTGGTGCTGATTGGCTGTACACCTAAGAGCAGAAATAAAGAAGACTGCATAGTTATTAGACTCCATGGCAAGTATTAGAATATGAAGTTATAGGTTTACAGATGGTTAGTTGTCATTTTTTCGCCACATTGATACACCTAAAAACAACAACTACCCAAAGTTCTGGAATAGTTGTAGGGGATCAAATACTTATTTCATTTAGACATTTATGAAATGTTAAAATGAAACTACCAGAAATTCAGCTGGACATCAAGTTATAATTGATTGTGTCTGAATAGGCACACCAAAATAAGCCACTTTATTGGTGTACTACCGCCACTATTTGACTGCGGGTAGGAAATTTGGTTAAAACCCTGATAGCAACTTTATTGCCCAAAGCAGCTCAGATAAAACCTCAAAGAGTGTGTGACAGAGTACACACATCCAGGCCCACAGGGTGAGCTGCATGTGATTGGACTCCAAGAGCACCTGGGTTGGTCTCAGCAGGCTCCCTCGCCGGCTCTGCTTCTCCTCCGTAGATTTTCACTGGCACAATAAATAAAAAGCTTCACATAACTAGCTTGGAAAAAGTAAAAAAAAATATGAACTGCTGGGTGTTTCTTTCATCTTTTAAATTGCAGCAAATTCAATTATACGATTACAAAGAGTTTTTAAGAAATCAATTAAAGCCCTGAAAACTGAAACCGCCTTAAGTCTGGTTCAACAATTTATGTCAATTTTAATGGTAAATGGTTTTATTAGTAGTCAAAATAGGATGACACTGGATCCCAAAAATGTACATTTATGGGTTTGCTGGTGGCCAGTTTGAAAGGCAAAACTGTTGTGAGGTCAAGAAGGACAGAACAAATATGTGACCCAATTTTATAAAATGAGTCAGAGCGCAACATGTTAGAAAATGGTCTGGGGACCAGACTGAAGCGCAACTAAAAATAGAGGCAATCTTTGTGCAGGTGGCAACAAGCACACTGTGGGAGTATACAAGGTTAGAGGTGAAATGAGATAACGCTTCCAGATCTTTCCGTATTGTTTGGGCTCAGGGAATGTCATTTCACATCAAAGTTCTTAATGGGTCTGGTTTGCGAAATCAATCTAGGCTCTTCCAATTTCCCTGCATCCGAATTTCATCACTGAATGCATATCTAACCGCCACTCTCAAAAACACAACGGTTTCCAAGTACAAAACAACCGAAGCAATGGAACAATTTGTGAGACCATCACTATTAATCACTGCTGTGAGAAGAAAAATCCCTGAACTCATCTGGAGCCCTTATAGAAATGTAATTCTCCCAATGCCACAAGTGCATATAGCTGTGAGCCGCACATGCATACTACACTTGGTCCAATACTAGCATGTGCTGATGTAATATCTGTTTGCCACATGCTTTAGCTTGGAGCTGTAATCAGTCGGCAAGGTCCTGCGAGAGGCTGTCATGAATTGTGTTAGCAGCACCGTATTTTCCTCCCCTCCCCTCCTCCTCCAGTGGACAATCAGCCGTTCCTGATTACTCTCATGACTCAGGCTGCCGATTGGCTGTCGGGGAGCAATCATGCATGTGTTTTGTTTGGAGGCAGCATTGTCTCAAAAAATTGTGAAAAAAGAAAAAAAACAAAAAAAAAACAATGTGTGATGCTCTGAGATGCTAATTAAGTTCAAAAGAGTTATAGGAAGGATAGGGACAGACAGGAAATTGACAACACAACCTTTTATGATAATTGAATATCAACTTCTCGCTTCATGTTGTCACAACTATGACTCAAAATTTTTAGAATTATTACAGTAGTTCCATTTTAAAAGATCCATACTCTGGAATATTTAATGACTCTAATCCAAAACAAATTATCCTAATGACTTTGGTAATTCCCTTTTTTACCAGCAGTGTCAGAACTGCACCTCTAAGTGAATAATCTGGATGGAAGGCACTGACACAAAACCTTGGAAATTATTGATAACATTAATCTTTCACATAACAACTGAGAACCCAATGGGTTTAATGTGTGTTTTATTAACAATACCAACAAAAGTAGTGATTAATTTTAAAATGGCAGGAAAACACAGATTTGAAAATCTGAAGAGTGTTACAGACTTGACATGCAGAGTTAGTTTTCTTTAACACAGCATTTTAAATGTGGTTCAAAACAGTTCGGTTTTATTCTCATCAAGCCTTCTTCCACGTTTACACCCCTCCATCACTTCGTTTCAAAGTTTTAAAAATGACTTCTTTTTGCTTTTCTGACAAAAAAATGTCTTTCTACTTGCCACAAAATGCTGTTTCTCTGATTAATACTCTCCCATCACAGATTGTCAGCTTAACTGGATGATCATGTCGGCTTGTAATTGTGATATATAAAAATCAATTATGTTATTCTTAGGAGAAACTTGCTCAAGGTTTTAAACTTTTTCAAATTCAATAACATGCCAAACTCTTTAAAATATGAGTCATTGTAGTCAACAACAGTCCCACCATGTTTAATTTCAGGGCAATTCAGCCTGTTGACACCCAGATTTAGGGTTACACCAAAGAAAATCAAAACCATAAATCCCATATTTGTGCAGCAATTTAAATGAATTTTGCGCTCCCCTCCCACTCCTGTGTCATCTCTGGTTTTCAAATGTCTCCGCTGAAAGACCGGACATTGCATGTGTCAGCTGAGATGTGCCTGGCTATTGACGGTGACATTTGTTTTAGGGAAGGTTACGACAATGTGGCGAGTAAGTATTCTCCTGACTGCTGTCAACACGAATAGCTGTTTTTGTTCTTGTCGTTGAGGCGATGGGTAGAAGGACCGCAGTTGACACAAATTGGATTGGTGGCATGTCAGGTTAGGGTTTAGAAATTTAAAAAGGACAGGACCGGATTCTTTTTGACTTTGTGTGTGAGAGATTGTGTGTGTCTGCTTGCGTGAGTGTGTGTGTTTGTGTGCTGGGCTTGAGAGACGGTTTGCGTGTGAGGGCTTTGGGGCAGCTTTTCTCCTTGTTATTCAGGATGGACGCTGGCCAGTGTGTGTTTCTGTGATAGGAGAGGCGACACCAGTTGTTTCAGACGCCCAAGGTGTCCGAGGAGATTTCACAGCTCCTTGAGCACGGTAATCCTGGAGCTCTTCATACAAGATGGCAAATAAAAAGGCCCCCTGGAAGATGCTGAGACACTTCCTGATCCCTGCTTCCCCTGATTTGTATCACTCCACACCATGAAGTGCTTTGGCCCTTTACAAATAAGGTCAACGCCACCTTGTTATGTTGCTTTGTAGTTGCCCAATCGACATACATCCGCAAGACAAGCTTAACCTTAAAATGATAATACATGGCACGTGTTAAATAATGGTCCCGTTCATCCTCCACCCTCAGAATATTTACACAGTTATGTAATGTTTTGGTAGTAACCCTGTGTGTCAGTGTGTCTTCCCAAATGACACTTTAGCACATTGCCAGATGACTGCTCTTTCAAAGGAAGTATTTACTATGAATATTTTAAAGTGTCTACAGTGTTCATGGAGTGTTCCTTATCAAAGGTGTAATATTCATTCTTTTTAAATACTTGACTTGTCTTTTAGAACATCCTAGGTTTTAAATATATAACTGTCCGGCACATTTGATGCTTATTTCTCTATATCAAATTAAATGTATTATTATTTCTGCTTGTGAAGGTGCAATCTGTGCAGTTTCTTCTTTTGCCTCAAGAGGGCAGGGTTGTGCTGTTCTGTCAGCGCCTCAAAGTTTAACATGTAAACGTGACTTTTGAAAGAAATTTGCTCAGCTAAGAGTTGAAATCTTTACCTGCAGCTTTGGACCAATAAGAGCCACAGAAGCTATTGATCTTGTTTTAGATATATTGTCTACAATTATTTGCTTTTGTTTTTATTATTACCCATTTTTTCACTTTTAGCCCAAGACTTTTCTTTTGTCCAAAGAGAGCTTAGCCTAACAGTTTGTAATAAAGCAATAAAACCTAGCAGTACCGCAAACCAATGCCATACATCAGAGTGAAAATGCTGCATTTATCTCTACTAATCTTCGACCCCTGAGGCTCCAAGGGCCAAGGCAGATAAGTAAACAGCCTGTCGCTGCAGCTCTGCCTGTGTGGGTGGCCTGCAGCAATCACAGATGACGTCCTGTTGGTCCTAGAAGCTGGCGATCTATCTCCCTTTTTCTTTCCATACTTCTTTTCCTCTTTTATCTTTTTTAAGAATCCATCCTCCTGTGCAGTTTTATCTGCTGGCTTCAGAACCCCCTGAGCTGAGTTCCCTGTCTCTGTGTCACTTTATCAGAAGCAGCAGTAACGTTGACCTTGCAGCAACTTAAACACTTTATCAGAAGCACAACAATCTTCTTCATGGGGAGACACATAAGCAAAATGGGGAAGAAAAAAAAGGAAGTTATGGGATTGCATGTGTCCAAGTTGGCGCTGTGGGGTTACATCACTAGTGACCAGAAGTCAAATAGACAAGACAGTTTTCAAAAAGTTGAGAATCATTTTTCTCAAAAACTAAAAAACAGAGAAAGAAAAGATTTCTTCACAGGAGTAGCTTTATTCACTGGAAGCTGCTCATGAAAGACAAAATATTAATAATGTCTACAATTTTCAGAAATCAGGCACTGGTTAATAAATGTTTTTTTATGCATCTTATTTATTTATTTTGCAAGAAAATGTGTGACTGACTGAATAATTTCATGTAACCGCGCTTCTATTTATATATGTTTTGGAAGGAGAGCTGTTTTTTTTTTCTTTCTTTCTTTTGAATCACAAGAATTTGATCAGAGCGACTGGAAGCCACGGTTCATATGCCCACTGATAGCTGGCAGATTTTGCAGCTGCTACAGCCTCTCTCTAATGACAGGCTGTTACCTGAAGATGAAGAAAGCCGCCTCAAAACGTAGAAAAAAATAAATAACAGTCCCATTTTCACGGATAATTATTTTTGTATGCACGTACATGGTGCCTCCAAAAGAAGTTTATTTCATGTGCATTTTCCTCAGAAGTTTAGATGCAAGATATAATTATGAATGTAACCCCAAGCAAAACATTGCTTTTAACAGCATTTGTTATTGCAACATAGTAATGACAAAATACATTTTAACAAATCACGTTATGTCAATGAACTACTCAGTGTTTGGTTATAGAGAAAACTTTTTTTTCCAAACAGTCTTTAATCAACTTAGCAGAAAGACACATTTAGTTGTCTACCAGAAATACATACAAATATATGTTGTAAATTACATACATATATAGTGTGTAAAATATTTAATTAAAACTCGTCAAAGAGAACAGTTTTTATATAATTACTTTTGGTGCACAAAAGTAAAATGCTGACCATTTCAAAGTGGACCAAATGAATAATAACTATTTTCCTCAGTCAGTTAAACTGGCTTCTTACAACATGATGCTTGTTGTCATGCTGAAAGCTACTTTCTGATGACTTTGAAAGATTTTGATCACAAGACTGACCTTTAGCGTCTGTTCACATGGAGAGATGGGGGAAAGGTTTGATAAAAGATGTGAGCGCAGACACACAAACAGCTAGTTTTTAACTCTGTCCTGAATCGCCATAAGAGTAGCTACGAACAGGGAGACAAAGACACGTGATCGTGTTTGGAATCAGTAAACAATATGAACTTCATGCACCAGCTTGACATAACACTATGGACATCATGTCTAATAGTCGTTTATTCTGTTTTGCTGTCAAACTGCCTCGACCCATCAAGGCTTAAACCACATTAAACCACTGAAGGTGTGCTGCGCTACCTCACTCCAGGATATCAGCAGCAGATCATTTTGGTCGTGTAAATTGTGAGTCGAGGTCTCGGTTCCACAGAGATGCTCTGTTGGCTTCACATTTAAGAGATTTGCAATCCAAGTTAAATCTTCCAACTCGTTTTTTTGCCTCTCAAATTGGATCTGTAAAGTTTATTCATCTTAGAGGAAGCCTTTGTAATTTGTCAAACTGTGATCATGACCTCTGGTCACATCTGATTCATCTAAATAAACTTCTGAATAAAAAGAGGTTTATTGAGAGTGGAAAAAAAATAATACATTTTCTTTTTACAGTTTGCTATGGAAAAGCAGTTTAGGTCTCTGTTACTCATTAGTAAAAAGGGAACTCACTCATCAGTGGTTGAAAAGACAGAGCTACACAGCAGGCATCTCATTACTGTTAGAATTTAACATAATTTGTGCAGCAAAATATAATGAAGATTCTGAGCATCACATCCTGGATGCGTTCTTTGAAAGTACATCAACCGACCATGAGTTTAGATACTGAAATGAATTCTGCAGTACAGATCCAGTACAGGCCTGAAGAACACTAAGCACATGGTAATTGTCACCCTGACAGGTCTACCATCATGCTGGTACAACAACCATCATTACAGTAATGACTACATTTGCATGAAATGCTACACCTTTGCGTTGGTGCTTCTGAGTCTTTTATCCTTCTATCATTTTTATGCATTCTCAGAGGGATACTTTACAAGTTTTGCATGGAGCTAAATAAAAGAGCATTGTGCTATCTGCATTCTGCGTCAGAGAAGTAAAAATGAGGTTGCTGTAAAAGGTAACTCCCTTTTCTGCAGCAATGACATAACAGTTCCTCTTCAACCACTGCTCTGTGAGAACAGAACCTTGGTATTGTGGTCATAACAACATCCTCCCGATTCATTACCTGTGTAGGTTTATGTCAGTTAAATTTATACTTCCTTGTCCACTCTCTTATCTAAAGTTCGTTGTCTGTACTTGTATTTGCATCACACTTTATCAACTCCAGAGGACCACAGAGCGTTTCACTCTACAGTCAGTTATCATCCACCCATTCACCCACACACTCATACACTGATGGTGGACGTCATCATCAGAAGATATAAGTGGATGGTAGCCACAGTTGCTGTTGGCAGTCTGACAGAAGCTGCCATGCAGCCCTCTGACCACCAGCAGGAGGCAAGGTGTAAGTGTCTTGTCCAAGGACACAACGACAGAGACGGGTGGAGATTGAACCGGTAACCAGCAGAATGAGGGGTGAATGTCTACCATCATCACTTTTACTGTCTGGCAGCTTTAGTGACAGTAATAATAATTACTCAAGTAAATGTGTTCAGTGGTAAGACTGCAGAAAGAAGGTCCTGAATTTGAATCCCAGCCTCCCATCCTTTATATAATCAAAAGCCATGTTCTCTAAAGGTTCTGTTTCCTGATATTGAATGCTGTTGAAAATGCCAAGAATGATATGCACTTCTACCAGAAACTCAGAGTAACTCAGAAATATCTAACAAGGTCACCCCTTGTTCATCTGTTTAGAAAATTTGCCTAGAAGCTGAAACAATAGATTTAAGATAACATTTGCCCCGGCTAGTTTTCACGTTTTGATTATTCATTTATTTGTATTCTTGTCTTAGCTGTGCATAATGGTTTGTTTTACTACCAGTTTTGTAATAAATGGCCTTCCTTGGATAATAGAGACAACCATCTCACCTGAGTTCCACTTTTTATGAGGAATCACCTTCTTCATTAAATAATGTGGAGCATGAAGCTTTAATCATAAACCAATATGGAAACATAAACTCTTCTGGGACGCGATCATAGTCTCAGAATGTATAGATTTACTTAAATCCTCATAAGCCTGCTTGCTTTATAACATTACGGTTTTCCACACAATAAGCTGAGAACAGCAGATCACATGAAGCAATAAAAGGCTTCAGTGTTTCAATGTGTCCTCACAGACTTTAGCCAAACACAAAACACACTACATGCTGTTTTCATTGATCCCTCCCTCGGCACATCGATGCAAGCCTCTATTAGTTGTTTTTCTCACCCACCATGCCATTGCTTTCCCTCCTCCACCACCGCTTCTTCCCTATCATTAATATTCTCTCTCTCCCTCTACTTAACACAGGGGATCAATCACCTGATACCATGGCAACAAAAGCCACCCATGCAGGTGCATGCGAGCGTTACGTTTCCTTTCTGTTTGAGATTTCTGTACACCAACTGTACCTGCTTCCTACCAGTCGGAGCAGCGAGGCCTCTGGTGGTGACGCTGCTCTCCCGCACTGCCCTTCCATTCAGAGTGGCTTTGACAGCTGTCTAGTCGAGATGCTCTCACCTGCCACACTTGGCTTCCTCTCAGCTCTGTGCAGAATAATGACCAAATTCAAAGGAAAAAAAATACCCTGAGCGCTGTCAGGCTTGTTTTGTTTCTGTCTAGTTAAAGACACTGTCACATGAGGACTATTTATTGAAATTTCTCCAACTTGCTGGCAGAGGCACAGGAAGGATACCGTGCAGCATAGAAGTCTGTCGTCATAAAACAAGATCTTCCCCCTCAAACAATGCTTCTTTTTTGTTTAAAGTAGAGCTAGCAGAGATTTCTGAACCCTAAACCAAATTTATTAACAACAGAAATTTTCCCACAGCAAGTCAGGAATTAATTGTTCATTAAAGCATACAGTAGAATATCTTACCACGCTTATTCATTGATGTGTAGCCTAGGTTAGTATTATGATTGTGAAGCACTTAGCTCTCTGGATTTTGGGCACTATAGTTTCCCTTGTACACTTTGGCATGTTAGCAAGACATATGTTGTCCCAAAATATATATAAACATGCTCTGCTATTTTAATATATTCTTCAAATTCAGGGATAATAACATGAAGGAAACTGCAACTAAACATGCATCTGATGTGACACATAGCCTACAATTACAGTCTGCAAAAAAGTCAAGTTTCATCTCTGGAAAAGATGTTTTCATTTGGTTTGGTAAGGAAAAATGTTCAAGATTGTTACCATTCATGATTTATTATATAGAGCAAAGCATTGGAATGAAAAAAGATAACAATTCGCAGGACTGCAAATACGTGTCTAATTAACACTGGTATTATAACATCTGCATTGCTTTGTTTTGATGTGACTCAATCTGATTTATGAAATACTGCAATGTCATTCTGTTATTTCTGTGTGTAAAAAAGTCGTCCTTCAGAAACCTAACATTTTGAACATTTTGCTGTTTCAGCAGATCTTTCCCACTTTACCAAGGATGAAATGTGATCAGCTTTTAAAATTATTTCTAAATATGTGTTTAACTAAACACTTAACACCAAAGTCTTCTATAAATTCACGTCTTGCGCCTGCAATGATGTTTTCGTCAGTATAATTTTCAGTATTGTGCTAAGATCTAAGGTTGTTGTTAGCATTTTCACTTTCCATTTACTCAAGAGACCGTTAGCATTTGACTTAAATGCAGTTCTAGTTATTATACGTGGGCAGAACCATAAAGAAAAAAGGTTGTCCTGTTCAATAACCTTGAATAAAACATGACTACTAGAGCTTCAGCAGAGCTTTGCACACTTATTCCCAACACTGGAGGTATTTGAGCTACATGTTCTATGTAAAGCGTGCAAATTTGGTTATGTGACAGTGACAGAAAACAAACCAATCCAATTTTTGGCTTCCATCACCTTTGGAAAAGGAAAAATGGGTGGGGCACTTTGATTTTAGGTGAAAACACAGAATTGTTAGATCAACAAATTAATCTCGATGCACAGTGATGCAAATTCACAAGCAACCCATGGAAAATAGTTTTGCCAAGTTAAGCAAAACTGTTTTGCTTAACTTAAGGTGTCATACTTGAGCAAAACTTAAACCTATGACACCTTCAACAGCTGTCATAGAAAACTAATACTGATCATTTAGAAAAATCCGATCCCTGGGGTGATACCTGTTTGTAGGGTACATAAGGTTGGAGTTTAGGAGTCTTTCTGCAAAGAGTTCTTTTATGTGGCCAGATAAATTAAAAAAAATAAAAAAAAAAAAAATATTGTGCCAGAAAAGTGAACATAATTTGAGTGGAAAGTGCCTCCTGCTTTGGTCCTGCATTCCTCCTTCATTCTCTTTTCTCTTTCATTCTTTCTCTCCTCTCCTTGCTACATATTTCCACAGACTTCACTGCGTTTCTTGTATCTCCTCTCCCCACATGCTTCCTTCCTTCATTATTGCTTTCCTTGCTTTTATCCAGATGCCTCACTACGTCTCTTTCTTGTCGTCAGACCTTTTCTTTCTCTTGGCTCCCCCTTCCTGTCTGAACCACAAGGTATTCACAGGAGGACATATGTGGTAATTAAAAACAAAACTTAAGAACAAATATGACTTTATTATACCTTCAGGGTGGAAACGTAGAGCTGTACCATGCAAAGAGGCTGACCTTGTGAAAGAGAGGTTGCTGTGCCTCAAAACAAGAGTTACAATAGGAACCTAAGGAAGAATGGAAGAGAGGGGTGTGAGGCTATTTTTATGTGGCCTCAGTATGTGCTGCACCATCAACCAAAACAAATTAATCATGTTTTCTAGATAGGAAGGTAGTCATCAAGCATTAAAGGTTGTCAGGAAAGGAGCTTCGGAAGCTGATATTGCTAAAAAGAACATGATGTCTTAGACATTGAATATATATTTAGCTTTTTAGCAATGTCTTTTTCACTGTAAAATAGGTGAAGCAGTTTGTTGTGAGACAGAGCTCAGATTTAAATTAAAATAATATTCCTTCTGATGGTGGTGGTTGTCTTATCTTTAGCCCATCTTTTGCTGAAATGCACCCACTGATTTTCAAAAAGTGTTCACATTAAAAGAAAAGAAGCAGACCTCATGTTGGACAAACACAGAGTGCAAACATAAATTTGCCTTTCAAAAGGACAAGTCTAGTTAATTTTTCATGATGTCTGACGATAGCTTCCGCTTTACTTCTGATGTGATATGGAATTATGGAAACCCTACAAAGTTCCTAAAGAAGCCCATAGGAGGGTATATGGAGGAACAAAAAAAAATGAGAAAGGCAAAGGCATATAAATAAAGAAAAAGAAAACCCTCCAAGGTTGCAGACGCAGCCTTTTGTTCTTTGAGAGATGTGAGATTGATGCCCACCTCCCTCCAGAGGCTAATATCGCCTCGACCAGGAAGCAGCCAACCTTGAAAAGCTGCATCACTTCTGAAGTTGTCTAGCTGCAACAGCTGCAGCTGTACTTCATAAAGTGTTACAGTGGATGGAGAGCCAGTGAAGGATGGACTCGGTAAAGACTCTTTGGAGGTTGAACAGATTGTTCTGCTGCACATCAAAGTCTCAGCAAATTAAGAAAATATGTTGGTATTGTTAGAGACAAAAGGAGAGTTAATATTTTGCAGTCACTTTGGAAAGTCTTATTTTTATTCCGCAGAAAAAGGAGAAATGCCTTTTGCAAAGAACTTTTCTGAAACAAATGTAAATAAAATTGAATCTGAGGAGGTTATGCCACTTAAGATCATTCCCAGAAATAAATCCAATATTTTATAAATGCTGGTCTACCATTAATATGGCTGCAGAAATTCAACAAATTTATCATGAATAAGCCTCGTAGTTAAACTTCAGAGATCATGTCTAGAGGTTTGAGAGGAAGAAGGACAGAAACCCAATAAAATCCACTGGCTATTTTCCACCCATCCTAATGAAAAGCCTAAAAACCTGAACTCCTGCTTGTTGGTGTAAAGAAGCAGCAGCTCTGATGGAGCGCCACACCTTCCAGGTGTAAGTCCAGCCATCTCATGGAGGAAACTCATCACAGACGATTTTATCATATCAGGAGTTTCTGTCTTTTGGTTATGATCTGCCTCTCAAAATCCAGGACACAGACTAGAGTTAACCTCTTCTGCTCACCACAACAGACACCATTTGCATTTCCTCAGACGGGGTTCCAATTCAATTACCCCGCCTATCAGTGCTTCGTTCACTCGTGAATAAAACAGAGAGCTAAACCGCTTTGCTAGAGGGAACTTGTGGGCCCTGACTTGCATGGAGCTGATCACCTTTTCCAGCTGAGGCCCATTGCTCAGAATGACTCTTGCTTTAAAATGTGTAAAATACTTTTTCTTTAGTGACAGAACATGCTGTGTGCAAACCGCTGCTGGTGACCTCACTAATGTTTCCCTTATTTAATATTTCTTCAACACTGACTTGCAGATTTAAAAAGGGACATAATTGTTACCTGAAATTAACCGAATTAATTACAGTTAAATCATAATTAATTTGTAGAGAATAAGGACATTTTCAGTCTTGCACAAAGGATAAAGACATTCTGGCTTTTGGGAGCCAGGTGGAATAACTTTTTAGCCAATGATGAATAACATCCTGACTGCAATGGGGAACAAAGAGAAAAGAGGCAAGCTGTGCAGTAAAATCTGAACAATGCAGTGTTAACTCAGCATTACAACAGGGTTTTGAATTTGCTCTCAGCCAAACTTTAAAGGAAGAACAAACTTTGTTTATATGTAAGGAGTATCATAACTTAGTTCTGCTTTAACTACAGTACATCACATCTTTAGTGAACAAGTCAATTTTTCAAAAACATTACAAATACCATCTATGTTTAACTTTTCAGCCAGTACCTAACCCTTAAATAAGTCAAATTAACTACCCAGTGGCTCTTAGACTCTCCTGCACTTGTCTATGTAATGTAAATGTGTGTAAATACATAGGAAATTATATTAATTATTTCTACAAGGTAAGTATAAATGATCCAAGTCTTTCATCTGTAGATGATAGACTGTAATACAGCATTTATCTGTATAATCACATTGGCATGAAGCCTATAAATGCATATTGTACGTATACAAGATTTTTACTGATGGAAAAACTCTGCAGGTCCTTTTGAGTCTCTTCAGTTAGTATAATTCTGCAAACATTTTGGTAATCATTTACTAAAACATACATATTGCAAAATGAGGACTTTATTTTACAACAGGAAACCCTACAACAGGAAACAAATATCTACAGCTTACTTTTTCCCAAGCAACTTAAGTAATTAAGTAATTACAGGGAAACATTACATATCAAAATAACAAAACTTATTGGTAGCATATTAGAAGAGGATGTGAAATAACAAAGGTCAATAGAAAAACAAACAAAAAAAAGATCTGTGGCTAGATGAGTAATATAATTTTGTGGTTGGCAAACAAGACTCCCTTAGTTTTTCTGCTGAGCAGAATTTAAATATGATTTTGATATTTAAATGTTGTTCCTCCTGCACCGCTCTGGCATTGACAGTATTTTATGTATTTTATTTTTTTATCAAACTTTGGGATCTAAATTTGAATTTCATTGCTTCCAAATGTACCAAACATAGACAACTTCTTAACACCAGATGTGGTTAATGATCAGCAGCCTCTATAATCATTACTGTTTAAACTTTACCTTTAATAACATAAAGTTACCTAAGTTTTAAAGTGCAATCAGTAATACTTTTATCACAAATTTATATCAGTAATGATTTCTTGGTTAATGTCAAGTTGTCATGACAAAGACATTTTGAATAATGTCAGCTTTGTATTAAAAGTGCCATAATTTACCGAATGACACTTTATGACAAGTCATAAATATTCATGAAGGCTTATTCATGTTCATGACATGTGTTTATGACAGTGTCATGTCAGTCTTCAAATAAAGTGTTACCCAACTTTTTCACAATGTCTTACCATTGGATAAATTATTAACATTGTAACCTAATCTTATCTCTGACCTTATAACCCCACTGTCACTGAGCATGTCAGGATGGCACAGATCAGTGTGAACGACAGCTTGTGTCAGGTACTGGTTATAGTTTTATTAGTATAGTTTTATTCCTTTGTCTCTTTCTCTGATTAGAGCAGCCTTGTTTCTTTTTAACCTTAGTCCAGCTTAATTTTTCTAGTTTATTATGTTTATTTCTTCCTTGTGTCTAACTTTTTGTTGTTATTCTGAGATCCATTTTCTTAGTCCCCTGTCTGGTCCCACTGTCTGCTCTCTCCGTTCACACCTGCAACCTGTTAGCTAATCAGCCCAGGACTTTTGTTCCAGCATTCACCCTCACAGTATTTAAATCCTTATTCTGCACACACTCCTTGCTATTTCCTCCCACTAAATTACTGGTATATCCCACTTACTTCCCTGTCGTTACTCTGCTTGCTTTTTGCGTTGAGTTTTTGTTCTGCTCTGGCTACCTGCATTCTGTGTGATTTTTGTAAGTTTTCAGCTTCTGTCCATTCTCAAACTCATACTTCGTAACAGCATGTTCCAGTTCCTACCAGGGAGGAAGAGTGAACAATCTACAGGCCACAAGCAACAATCTGACAATCTTTATGTGAAGAAGATGAGCTTCACTGCGTCAGATACTGACTGATTTTCTAAACCATTTAGACCTTTCTGTATAGCAAAACTGCACATTTCAAAGTGGCCTTTTATTGTGATCTGTGTAATAATCAGATGTGCCTTCTTCATTTTCAGATGCTGTCTAATCAGCATCTTGATATGCCACACCTGTAAGGTTGGAAGGATTATCACAGCAAAGGAGAACTGCTCACATTTAATCACATTTACACAAAATATTTGAGATAAATAGTTCTATTTTGTATATAGAAAAAGGTTTGGATGTTGGAGTTCAGCTCATGACAAAATGAGAGCAAAAAAAAAAATGTTGCCCTTATACTTTCATTATTCTCTGTATATTTGAGTCGTTTTTTAAATTGTATTGAAAACTCTATTATTGTTGGCTGCTTATCAAAATGTCATGCTGTACTACAAGCTGTGCTTTTCCCGTCTGATCTAATCATTGGACATGGCAATCTGTGGTAACGCTGCAAGTTGTTGTCAGAGTTAATACAGTTTTGCCACAAAGTATCCCAAAATCCCAAAACGTGGGTCCATAAAAGCTATCTATTTTTGACTGATTCAATATCTAATATGATTTCATGTGAAACTCAAATTCGACAAGAGTTGTCAAAGGAGCAAGCACTTGTTTAAGGCATTTGTCTTATCAATGATGCAGTTGGATGAGGTTCGTACGGACATTTAGAGTATATATCTACAAGAATGACTCAACTCATGGGAAAGCCTGCACAGCACAGGGTCTGAGCAGCTCAGCAGGAATCATGGCTCTGCCTGAGGGAATGTGTTACAAGTTCAGCTTGTCGTATTGAATATTAATGTGTAAATAAAAAAAAAAGCCTTTTTGAAGACAGACTAGTCTCAGTAAATAACACTGTTGACTTCTTTGTTATTTCACGTGTGACGTTCTGTCACAGGCGAGAGAGATAAGGAAGTCAAAAAACAGTGTGTAACTCTAAGAATAACATTGTTGAATAGTATTATCTAAAAGGTTTTCTTCTCCCTTGTAGAAACTCTTCATATAGAGCAGGTGCAGCTGATGAGCAGAGATGGAGCTGCAGGTGAGGGAATCCAGGAAATGAATGAGAGCATCTGGGTAGTGGAGTACAGGCTCTGGGTGACTGGTTGTAGTCCATAGAAACAAACTTGGTATCACTCCAAAACATGCTAACATAAGTTAGCTTGGGCAGTGTTTCCCAACCCTGGTCCTCAAGGCACACTGACCTGCATGTTTTAGATGTTCCCCTGCTTCAACACACCCCATTCAGATGATTGCAATTCAGCAAAACCCTGTTGATCAGCCAACAATTGAAATCATATGTGCTGAAGCAGGGCAACATCTAACACATGCAGGTCAGTGTGCCTTGAGGACCAGGGTTGGGAAACACTGATCTTGGGAATACAATATTAGAGAGGATACATGAAGACATCACCAGCTTCTACACCAGCAGAAAGAGAAAAACAACAGAGGAGATGCGATCAGTTAGTCACCAGCCATGCTAAGGTAATAAGGGAGGGTGGTAGACTTACTTGGAGACCTGAGGCTGGATAAGGACATACAAGAGGACCGACAATGGTTCTGGATCTAGATGACAGCTGGAAGAGTTGGTCCAACAGGGTTAAGCAGGGATCTAAGTCACTGAATCAGAAACTGGGTCATTTTTTCTTCTCATGGAAATACTGAAGGAAAACTGTGGTGATTTTCAGACAAATATTACCTAGAAGAGATCAAATTAAGACGTTTTGTCAAACTTTGATGAGAAGTATAGACCGGTGACCTCTAAATGAACTCTACCCTCTTCCTCTGTCACTTCCTCTGCACAAATTTTAACCAGAAAACATCACTCAAAGAAAAGACTACAAAATTGCTGGGTAAGAATTTTTTTTCTTTTTGTTTTGTTTTACAAAATCATGCAAAGCTGGTATTTTTAATGGACTTTTAATGCAACTTTTAGAGGAACTTTGCATTAAAAGTGTCATTATCTACCGAATGACACTTCATGACAACTGTCATAAACACTCATAAAGACTTCTTTATGTTCATGACAGGTGTTATGTCATGTTTGACAGTGTCATGTCAGTTTTATGCACACCCCTTCAAATAAAGCGTTGCCGAATCTGTTGTTAGACCAGTTTGCAAAGTGCTACGTTTGTTGTAAACTACATATAAAAATGTTCTCCCATTCTCTGGTTACGGGAAACTAAGCGAACACTGGTAAATCATTTCTATTTAGACTCTTCATGTTTAAATTACACATGGACTCAGTGATAGTGAGATGGACTAATAAAAAAGAACAACAAATATTTGAGGAACATGAGATTAAGCGTCATCTTTACCCGGTTATCTCAGTTTTAAAGTCCACTGCTGAGCAAGATTTACTGGGGATTTAAAGTTTGAATAAATTTACTAAAAAAGGCCATTTTACTTTTATTGCTGGTGACCAAATCATTGGACGAAAAGAATTATAGACAAACACAAAATATAATTTTTACTCAGGTGCTAACAGATTAACAGTAAAATAAAACCTACTCCTAACTGAAACTTGCTGTAATGTTGCGTCACATGTGTTGCATGCAGTGTCTGAAGATCTTAATTCAACCTCTAATCCCGGAAAAAGAAGGATCCACAAACAGAGAAACCTCACCAATTCAATGAATTAACAAGATATGTGTGAAACATTACATATAAGGCATTAAATACTAACACCTGCAATATTTTCCAAGGCCTTCAGTTTCATTGATGCCCACATTAAAATTGCAATGATGATATTCAGTAGCTCTTACTTGAAAATGTGTGTATTGTTAGAAAGTACATTTGATGCAGTTTTTCTTTTTAACTTTAATCAGCATTGGCACACATGCAATGGTGCTGATGAAGTTACCCAAACACAGAAATATGCAAGATTTCAACATTTTCAAGGGTCAGTTTGGTACATCTAAAAGTCTGGATGAAAAGTGATCAGATGTAAATTAAACTGATAAAACCCTAAAAATGTCAATGTCCATGTTGGTTTCCTTGCCTTTCATTTAGAAAAGTAGCTCAATTTAGAGTCATCAGCTTTTGAGCAACTAAATCAATAAGTAATATTTACAACATGACAAAATATCCAAAGAAATACAGGATAATAATTTCATAAAAACAAAACAGGATTTTTAAAAAAATGAAAAAGCAAATTGTCGTCTCAATTTGTTTTGTCTATTGTTTGTTTTTTAATAGTTTTATTTTCTCCCTTTCCTACTCTCATTGAAATAAACTAATCAATTAACTAACAAATTAATCAGTCTAGTTTAACTAATTCTTAAATTGTGTGTTTTTTATTTGTAAGCTTTTCTAATTCCAAGATTATTCAAATGCTGAAAGGACATTAACCAATGCTGATTCCTGCTGTCTCATAAAATAAAAAAATCAAAATGAATTCTGTTCATAATAGTCATGTTTTGTGGAGGTTTCAGGTTCAGGTGTAACCGCTCTCAGCTGCACAACTGCAGTCCAAATTCTGTTAAAAAAATAAAATTAAATAAAAAATACAGTGAACTAACATCCCTTTGGTTATTGCTTTGAAGTTAATGGAAACTCTTAACGTTGTTAAGTGTTAGCCTGCTCAGTGACAGTATTCTCAACTGTTCAACTGTTACAAACTGTTCATATCTCATCTGTCTGTGGATCGTTTTTCAACCGTGCAACCAAAATGCTGCCACAAAAAACATTTGCGTGGCAATTTGTGGAGGCGTTTTAAGCAAATGCTGTCAGCCAGTCCATGTGCTGTTTTCAACTGTCTCTATCAACACAACAGGGCAACAACACAAATACTACTTCCCATCAAACTTCAAAATAAGAGCCTGAAACATAGCTACACACTGTCAGTCTTAGAGCAGTCACCTTCCAAAGTATCCAAAACAGGAGATTGGCAAAGAAAAGCTACTTACTAACATTCTGTTTGACATGTTACAATTCTGATGCAAAATATTGTAAATTTTTATATCTACACACGTGGTGCCAGGAGTGCCTGCATGGTTCAAAATTGTAGATGTGTAAACTTCTTGAGATATACATTTATACAAAATTGATTTGATTTTGGGGGGATTTTTTTCTTGTTTTTGCTTGTACAATTTAATTTATCTTTAAGTAATCACCATCAAATCAATGCAGGAACTTGAGGTGTATTTTTTTTCCCCCATATTTTCAGATATTCCTAAGAACATCTCTATACTACATATGTGTAATTAGTTTTTTCACAGAGCAACTGTTTTCTTCACAGACAAAACATTTCTTTTTTTTCAAAGCTTGACTTGTACTTTGGTATACATCAATAATTTACAATTTTGCCAAGTGATTCTAACAGGATAACATAAGTTATTGTCCTCATGATTTACAAGCTTTGTAACAACAGCAGAACATTCCCTTATCAGAAGGTTTTGTTTGAAATGGTGCAACAATCGAAGACAGTCAGATAAAAAATCCACGGAGCTGAAATGATGACATTCTGTTCCACAAATCAAAGCTGATTCCAGTCTGTCTCTGTGTGTCATTGCAACCTCCACTCAGTCATTGATGATGGCAAACTTATTAAAGGCGAAATATGGGCAAGGCTGCAAATAAGCTGCTTGGTAAGTGTTTGCGCTGGGAATTAATTGAAAACAGGGGACCTATATCTGCGCCAATTTCGAGGTTGCCATTTTTACTTAGGTCCCATGTGTGCTTTCAAGAATTTAGCATTTTTTAAATGAAACTCAGGATGTTACACATTAGTGCACAACATCAGTCATCTCAATTAGGCAAGAGGGAGCTGCGGTCCAAGTCTGTGAATAATTTATTCCCTCATATGTGCAGGGATTGTAAATAGTTGAAGCAAAGTTCAAAACATGTTCCGTCTTGCTGTCATTAGAATAGTTCCTTTGCAAAAACAGAGCTTCATCCTCCAAACATTGGAGTTGTTCAATTTTTCTGCCTGGATATTGTCTCCTGAATTTCTGTCTTTTTTTTTTTTTGACACCAGACAGCCATGCCTTTTCACTTGCTGCTCTTAACCAAAGCCATTCAACACATAGCAGATCCAACCAAGCACATTGTGAGATTAACAGGAGACAGAAACAATTGCACAGTCTGGTTGTGGTGAAACGTGGAACAAAAGTGTGTATCTGTTCCTTGTCTGTGTGCATTTACGCTCAGCGCAAGAAACAGTGCCAAGCTGATGTCAGCGATAGGACTTAATTTAGCAGCTACTGGGAGTGTTGCATGCCAACACCTCTGACCGCCACTTTATCTGACAGAAATAAAGGTGCATAGTGTTCAGTAAGTCATTATTTGAATGTCAAATGAAATTGAAAAAGCCCTAACTTGCTTTTGTTGTGGAAATAAAGCTAAGCATTCCCTGTCTGGACATGGGTCAGTTAAAGTTGCTGACTCAGACAATAGTGTTTATGTAGCTTTATCACAGGAAAAAAAAGAAGTGAAAATAGAGGAAAGCATAGAGGTGCTGTATTTTCCACACAGAAAAGTTAAGGTGTGTCTTTGAACAGCCATTATCCAGCTCTTATCAGCAGTGCCTGCTACTTTGTTTATGTTTATCATTTCTATATTCTGCTACTGTAGACATGCATTGGAGTAGAGCGAGGGTTCATTCATCCAGGTGCTCATAAATGGGGATACAGTGGAACTACAAAAACTCAAACTATCTGAGATTGGACCCTAACAGATTTAAAAATGTGGTTGATCATGATCTTAATGAAAGTAATCCGACTCTGTGCAAGTAGATTTTATTATGTCTATATTGCTCCTCAGTCACGTGACTGAAGATGTTGGAAACTGGAATGTTGGAACTATTCCAAATTGTAAAGTTTATACATTACTTATCTATTGGGTGTAGTTTATATAACATTTGTCATATATGTAGGTGACAGAGAACAGGAAGAAGACCAGGATACCGTAAAGTTATTTCAAGACCAGCAAGGACTGTGGTTTCAGCAGAGACCCTGCAAAGCACTAAAGAACAGGATGTGGTTAAAGGTGACATCACAAACAGCTGGGTCTTAGATTACTGATGGTTAAGGTTAGTGCAAACAGAAACTGTGACAAGGGCCTTAAAAATGGAGACACTATAATCAGCTTAAACTGTCAAATTGTTTTTGATTTCATCATTCATAGAAGGCAAAGTTTTGTGTTAGAACATTCCAGTAAAATTCAGCATATTGCTTTAAATTTTGTGTCAATGAATACAGTCAGGTTAATTATGTTGATGTTCATATGGTGCCATGCAATACTCAAAAGGCAACAAACTCTTTGCCTTTCAGATTAGAGGAAACGAGTTCAAAACTGTCTTTTTACAGAGGGTGGTATCTACACAGCGCAACCACAGACAGCAGACAAGGAAAGCATGCCAATAAGAAGAAAAAAGGACGTGTTCCCACAGTAAATGACAAGAATAAGAGCATAAGCATGCACAGAGAGTAATAGAGTGAAGAAATTAGCTTCTTTCATCTCAGTAACATTTAATTCTGTGCTTGATCATATCAAATGCACCACTGAAAAGTTCACAAGTCCATTGTCTGAGATGATAAGAAAACCTTCTGGTTGCTTTCATCTCTGCAGCTCCTAAAGTATAATAAGCTTTTATCCTGACCATAATTCTCTAATGTGATTATTGCCTTTAAATTATCATTTGTATTCATTAATACAAAGCTGCAACTATCTGTTTGAAACACAATATACAAGTCAAGTCACTTATTATTAGAAACCGGAGTCTCAGTTCTTTATTCTTGGAGCTTTTGTGATTTTCTTTTGAGTTATTGGATAAAGCCAGCAGCACAACAGACGCTGAAGGACAGTAACTCTGTCCCTTGGACTCAAACCTCTGTTGTCATAATTTTGGATCCAGACACAGGAAGAGATTTTACTTGTTGTTATGATAACAAGTCATCCTGGAAAAATGTTCTTGTTTTCTCTCATCATCAACATCTGCAGTGATGGAGGTCTCAATTAAATTCACTGTATGCTGCATATTGAGCTCTGTGGAGCACCTACAGTTAGCAGATGGTTAATATCTCCACAGGAATATTGTGTGCCTGCTTTGTGATGCTGTACCATATTAAACTGCCACATATTTTTTTGTAACATGCTGAAATATTCTAAAGCCAGAAAGCTACAACATGGAGACTGAAACCATACTTAAATGCTCTTTCTACACATGTAACGTTTCAACTTGAAATCTTTGAGCTTCTTATGTTGACTCCAAGTGACACGGGGCTTCAGTCCTGTTTTTTGAAAGGCATTCATTAGCCCCTTTCAGAAACTCTTCAAGGTGGAGTTGAGGCACTTTCTGTCACTTCTATGTGCTTTGAGAAAGGGTAAGAAGTCAGTCTAACTCGCCAAGTTAGGTATCACATGGCAGGAGTTGATGTTTCACAAAAAGTGCCAAATCTTTTTCACATAAAATTCATTTTTAGAAACACTGACAATGTGTGACAGCAATTATAAAGCTATTCAGCCTCTGATCTGGGAGAAGTATTTTCTTAAGAAGCTAGTAGAGAGCACAGTAGATTTACTTTCTGGTTAATTAGTTATTTTATTTCCCAAGGTTTTGCTCTCTATATTTTGAGGACATCACTTGCTTGCTGCACCAATATGATCCCTCAGAGGATGCTCAGTTTATGCTGCAGTAAAATCACCACAGAGCAGAACAAAGGATTTATAGCAATAGCTTGTTCTAATATGATAGGTAGCTCACTTAAAATGATAAACTTTTCCAATACAGCCCATAGATTTTTTTTGGCGCTGGTTCCGAAAACCTAAAGAAAATAAAAGGGCAAAATCCAACACCAATGCAAAATTGTGTTTAGCTCTTCAGGACTGTGGAAACATAATAAACTTGCATAGTTTTGTACTCATATCTTTACCAAAACAAATTAACATTTTGATACAAAACAAATGTACTCTTAAATCAAAATTCTTCACACACATCACTGGCACTATTGTCGCAGTCCTATTGTCAGAATGGTCTAATTGAAATCAGCACCTTGGCACAGATCCCATAAGTGCATTGCGGGACTTGTGCCCAAGGCACAAAGAGGCATTGTTACATAGCAGGAGCTCTGCTTTCTACTTTGGAGAATGACACTTCTGAGATTCGCCGGGAAAGGGCATTTTGTCAGGCTTATATTTTACCGGCACATAACCCAATAACCCTACTAATGCACCCTTGGCCTGCAATTTGTTCTCGTTTGTCATCTCAGAAAGTGCAAGGGTAAACACCGCACTGAAACATGAGCCCGGCAGAGGTGGAGGAGCTGCATTTACTGCCGCTGCCCTCCACAGCCTCTCTTCAGGGAGGAGGCGCGCAGGCCTTGGGAGAGATAATTAGTGTCTTATTTGTGCAGATAATTTTTTTTTCCCCTTCTTTTTAGCGATGGTACTAGAGCCAATCCCACTTGATGGCAAACTATTTGAAGCCGATCAAGCATAAATACTTGATATTTTACTATGAAAGGTTTTCGTGTTAGTTCACAAACAGCTTTTACCGCATTAATTGAGGAGGAAAAATGTTTTCAGATTCCTTCATAGTCTCAGACAGATTAATGCATGACTCTCAGTTCATATTCATTTCTTCCACTGTGGATAATGCTATGCATGAGCTGCTTTTTCTTCTGTTGTCACCATCTGTGGCATTAATCACTCTTTGCTGTGGTGCTTCTGCACAGCTCTTGGCAGCCAGAGATCACCTGTCAATCAAAGAGGATGTGCCTTTTCTCTTCCTCTGATAACACATTTTCCCAACATACAGCTGATCCTAATGGACCGGTGTAGCCCATCCCAGTTGCGTTATCAGTAGTTTAAATGCGATACCGTTTAAAAAATGACTGCCTTTTAGGTGGGGAGTCACATGAGTATATTTTTGGATGCACTTGGCAGGTTTATAAGCAATAGATCTGGAAAGATCTTGATGAGATTTTGGTGTGATGACAACACATATTTTAACTACAGTGAAGGCAGATTGCAGTTATCAGAGGTTTTAAAAAAAGAAAGCTTCCACCTGTCACCTTAAAAGGAGCTTGATAATCAAATTTGCACCGTTTGGAAATGCGAAAATCTGGTTGACTGGGTTTGAGTGCATGAGAAGAGCATTTATTACATCTAAACACTCAGGTTAAATATTTATTATCTGAAATGAGGAAATCAGGAAATAACTTTTGACAATGCAACATTTAATCATCTGGGAAATGATCATATTTTGTCAAATGGGTGGGTTATATTAGATTATGAAAGATGAGATAGTGTTAATGATCTTTGGAGGCAGATAATATGATTCATCCCGAAGGCACATTATATGCATTACAGTTTTATGCTCTTTCTCGGACCCATCAGGTTTCTGATGCTGCTTTTACTCTCACATCCGAAAGCCTTTTTCTGTAACTTGAATAAGGAAGTTACTGGTTTCAGTTTATAAAATGTATTATTATTGTTTTAAAATCAAACACATGAGCTGAAGACAGTGACCAAAGAGAATTAAATCATCATGTAAACCTTTGCACACCGGCTGTCTAGAGAATATTTGGGTGTAAGGTATAAAACTTACATTATATATAGACTTTTATACCTTTGTTTAATGGCACTCATGGATGATTTTAAAAGGAGATCAAATCTGTTTGTATCCAATAGTTTGCAGTTCTATAGAGAGGGTGCTTTCCTAACAGATGGAAAATGCATAACTGGGTTAGATAGATAGATAGATAGATAGATAGATAGATAGATAGATAGATAGATAGATAGATA
>NW_006800055.1:1106549-1209776 GCF_000485575.1 Poecilia formosa | reverse complement strand
GGTTGTCCACAGTTTGTTCCTCCATTCATTAATAACATACATTTAGCTTGCTGCCATAGGTAGTTTATGCAAATGAACACTTTAGGGTGAGACTCTAACTGATGTGAGGCCATTGCAACAGGATGCATACGAATTAAAATCTTCCCAAAATGGAAAATGTATTTCTCTTTTACTAACCGAGGTTCTGCTTTTCCTTTAGTTTCTTAATTAATGGGATCACACACAGTCAGTGACATTCACTAAGATGCAGACTTGGGCACTCATTCATAAAGCTTGGCTAAATACAGCAGGCACTTTTTCTTTTTAACAAAGTGTGACCCATATCCCATTAATGCTGCTGAGAACATTCTGCAGACCAAGTAGATAGAAAATAATTGACCTAAAAATTCAGGAAAATGTATGCCAGGGTAGTTTTGACTTGGTTATAATTTGTAGGATACTCTTTATGTGTTATGCAAGTGTGAGCTGTAAATAATTCAACTACTGGCAGGTGTCTACCTCCAAGTTTTTTGTTTCTTTTCCCTCCAGTTCTCACCTGCTATCACACCAGGTTGCATTAAACTTGTGATACATCAAAGTGCATAATATACATTTGATCGTTTATGGCGAAATACAGCTAACAAATAAAATTGTGTGCTAAGCTGTGCTTTGATTTTTATAAAATAATAAAATCAGACCAAAACTGCAGCTACATTCCTACAAGTATGTGTCTTATCTTTTTGAACTGAAATAATGTCTTTATCTCAAATGTTTAGCACATTTCTGATTAAAAGCTAATAAACCTGTGGTTTTATTGGGAGACAGTTCTACTGCATTTATAAATATTTAATGTTTGAATTAGTACCACGTACAGCAGCACCTGATAAGTCAGATTCAAATTAGACAAAAAGAAATGCTGACGTTCACTCAGCGCAGTAAGGCTCTAGGTCAGCACAGCAAGTCGTCACCATTTCAACTCGTTTTGAAGAGGGAAGCATATTGTGCTCATCACTTTCTTAGTTTTTTTTTTATCTACGTATATATATTTCATGAATACCTAATGAAAAAAATTAAAAAAAGGTAATTATAGTGTAATTCGCTTATGCAAAGAGGTGTCCTTGACTTTAGATTCTAATTTCACGCAGATTTAGATTGAGATGGTGTTGATATTTTCCAGTATTAGTTTGATGTTTTTAACATTGTAGCTTTTCAAATGGTGGCCAGCATAGATATGGCAGGAGTTTAGGTCAGAATCTTTGTTCACAAAAACTAATGAAGTAAAACAATTTGAAAATGGTTGAAAATGTGCTGCAGATAGAGCCGTAAGTGTAGAAAGAAAAAACAAAACTTAACATTTGACAATAACACATTTATTATTTATATTGGAGTTATTTCAGGATAGATTATTAAGGGTGCCTCTTGAATGTGAAGAAATATGTTTTTGTCTGAAATATTAGCTGGCCTGGACACTCTATGTTTATTAATGACAGATAAATATGTTTCCAAGGTCTGTGGTTAAGGTCGTTTTAGCTGACGGTCTCCTTAGACATGGGAGGAAAAAGAAAATGTTGACATTTCATTTTTGAATGAATTCAAAGAGCATTTGTTTTCTTGTACCAGGTCAGAAAGACACTAAATCTGAACTGTTTCCTAAAGGCTATTCGCCTTACAGTATCCTCTCAGTTCACACGACAATGTGAATGTTATTTTTTTTCTCTGTCAGATAAAATGCAATGCTGAAATAGTGTGTGTGAATGACAGTGACACAATTATAAAATATACATTTCATTACTGCACATTTTTCTTCTTGTTTGAGTTTTTATTTTTTTTGGCTTTTAACGCTATTTTGGCTGGTCCAGAAATATCTTCCTTTTCAGCAGTTTTACCCTCCTGCACTGCAATCTTTCACAGGGGGGTCAAAGACCTTTGAAGCACAGCACATTTGCTTAGCTAGTAGATCATTTCAGATATACTGCTTTAAAACCGCAGCTGATATCAGTAAGGATTTAGACACCATGTCGCGTGTCACTCCTTTCCTATCTCAATTGTTAGCATTCTTGCAGCCTGTGTCCATTATATAACAATGCCTTTCTTCCACTGGAACTGCTCTCCGCGTGGCTCGCGGCCAAAATGCCAAACAAACACTACCACACGCCTAGAGCTCTTTAAAGTGCTAAAGAGGGTTGGATTTGTTTATCACCGCCCTGGCAGGTTGGATGTCCAACAGTTCTCCTGCATTGTGGAGCATCACTGTCAAATTATATTTATAAATAGCTTTTTGGCTCAATGCAGCCGCATCCTTTTTACAGAGTCCTTGAGTGTTGGCTCAGTTCTGCCATCTGTCTGAAAGCATTACAGAGCTGAAATTAAAGGGTGCACTTTCCTACTTTGCATAGCGTTGCAGAAGATTTGTGTCAAAGTTCCATTAAATATATGGCTTTGGATGTCATATTTTTTTGGTTTGTTTTATTAATAATGCATTTGATGACGATGTTTATGTTTGGGTTTGAGTTCTACAAGGGAGCAGCAGCAGCAGAATTAGAGGGGTTCATTTTATTTTTTACACTGCCTTTCACTGTTGGCACACTTTAATACATTTCAGTGTATTGAATTTTATGTCAGAAACAAACATACAGTAGCATATAAAATCAAATTGAAAGTAATTGCTTTAAAACTTTAAAAAAGTAAAATAAAATAAAATAAAATAAAAAACACTTTTTTTGCAATCTTTACTCTAATGCCCTGTATGCGTAGTGAAAAAGTGTTTGCCTACTTTCTGATTTCCTATTTCTTTTGCATCTTTTTCATGTATGCGCTTCAGAGCATGAAACTAATTTAAATGTTTGTGAAAGATAAGTCAAGTAACCACAAAATTACATTTTTACATCAAGATGTTTATTTTTAAGGGTGAAAAAATTCATAGATGGATGGCAAGTGTAACAAATACAAAAGAAATAGAAAATCAGGAAGGGGGACAAACACATTTTCACACCACTCTAAACTAGTGCACCAAATTGCCTTCAGAAGTCACCTTATCAATAAATGTGACATATGAGTAATTTAATCAAATACATCTGTTCTGGCCTCAAGGGATTTGTTTAGGGAACCTTTGTGAATTACCAGTGTTAGTGAAGCATTAAAGTGGTTGATGATAATTCTGTACAAGCTGCAGAGAACCACAACTTAGGAGGTCGATGAACAAACTGCAGAACTTTAAGGTGGATTCCCTGAATCTGACCTTAATGGAAGTGGAACGTCAACAGGTAAGAAGTAAGCTGTTGTTGAAAGAACAAGAAGCCATTCTTGGTTGCAGTTAGCCACCAGCCATGTGGGGATACAGCAAATTTGAAGGTGTTATTCTACTGTGGGGATTATTTTTTGTATTTAGTGGATGGATAAGTAAATCAAGGCTGCAGAGAGTTGAGAATGGGGTGAAGGGCTGCCGTTCAGTTGCATTTCAACCTTAAACACACTGGGGTGATCACATGTGTTCGAATGACCCAGTTACATTCTGTGGCCTTATTTGACAAGCTTCAGATGTCTCTAGATGTGTGAAGATGATTGAGGAAGTTGGTTCTACAAAGAGAGGCTGCTTCTAGATAACTGTGCTATCTGGTTATAATCTAATGCTTTTAAAAAATGAAAAATAGAGTGTGCATTCTTACGCAAGGCAGGGTAGTCTTTAGAGGCAAATGGAGTGGTATATTATTCATATTGTGAGCATTTTAATCCCAGATATAATATTCCAAAACTACTTAACAGTTATGATACTTCCAATGATGGTAATATTTATATGATCTCTGGTCATTACATCTCTTTTTCAGTTCTCTGAAGACAGAAAGTATTGTTTATAACGTGCTAAAATCTGGAAAGTGTATTGTTTCACAACGGAGCATTCAAGCTCGCTCTAATATCCCTTTTCTATGTTAATGCTGATGGACTCTTCTTGCTGGCACAATCCAATCATGTCCTGTATTGACATTTTCAGTCCCCGGAGGAAGAATTATCTTTTCACTTCTACCGTTCTGTTTTTTCTAAGATGCCCAACTAAAATATGAGCGTCATGTTCATCAAATGTGTGCCAAGAGCACAATTTCTGAGCCTATTTACAGATGTATTTCCCACAGATCTGAATGCAGATTTAAGGTTAGTCACTGAACTGCTTTTCAAAAGTCACTTTTCTTTTCCTCTGGCAACTGATGCGAAATTAGATTCAGCTGTAAAGGCTGAGCTTTTATGTAAGATACAGAGAAGGGCATCAGCAAGGATTTATTTTTGTTTTTCTTAAACATATTGTCTCTCTGTGTTCCTTGCACTGTAATGCTAATTGACAAGAAAGCTGTTAAGAAGCTCATTGAATGGTAACATATAAATTACTTTGGACTTTGACCTGTGAAGTTGCACCAATTTCAAATTTACAAAACATGCAAGTCAAAATATAAACATATTTGTCACTTTTTGAAAATAGTTGTGTCACATTTCTGTTTGGCTTAGTCAGTCTTTACCTTCTTACATGACAAAAAGCTTAGCACTTTCTAAATGCCATGTTATTGTAAAAACAAAAAAAGAGACAAATAAAATATGTCAGATAATTACAATGATTTTTTCTTTTTTTTTTTCAATTTGAAGGTAAAATGTATTCTGTATAATTCAAAACCCAAACAAATTAATTCAAGGTGCATATAAATAATCAGTGGCTGTAGGTGCACGCAATAGCTTTATTGAATCAGCTTGTAATTCAGTTTTAGCATTTGGTCTTCTTAAGTAGAAGACCAAATGCTTAAAATCTAATTTCAGTAAATTAGATTTTTCTTTTTTTTTTCTTTTTTAAATGTCCAAATAAGATTTTCCTTACATTTTCTCATTTTCAGTCTTGAGGTAAAGCTACAGTTTGCAGAGAGAAATCAGAAAGAGTTCAAATGTATTGCTCAGAAGAACAGAAAACGTCCCACTTACGTCAGGGTGCAGTGAAGACCTTCTGTCAGGATCTGTGTTTTTTCTTTGTTTTTGGTTTGAGTTTTATTTTTGTTGGAGCACCATCATTCTTCTGGGCATCCACTAAATGTCGCCAGATGCGAGCCCCTGAGAAGCTGCAGGGGTAACCCCGTGGCCACACCTGTAGCTTGTTTGGAGGGCGTGGATTGCAGATATAAGCAGTGGCTGAACAACTTCTCATCGCCTGAGTGTTAGCTTACCTTGGTAACTATCGTTCCAGAGAAAGGCCCTCTGTGATCTGCTCGTTATTAATTCCTTCCTCCTTACCAGGTTATCCTGTTGCCTCCTCGCTGCTCCTGTGTGTGCCGTCAGCCCTGGGCTCAGAGAGAGCTCTTGATCCTCGCTGTCTGTGAGTTACCTTCCTCATGTGTCCTCCCTCGACGCTGCCGGTGTTACCGGTCGGACGCCACCCCTCGTGTGTTCACCTTCCCCAGTCTTCGGTCCGTCTCCAGTGGATTCCCCTTCGGGACGCAGAGACGCTTACTCGTTGACGGTAAGACGACCGGTCATCCGCTCCAGTACTCATTCCCTTCCCCCTTCCCCATGAATCATTAAACTCATTATTATTGTTCATTTACTCTGACTCTTCTGATTGTGTTCTTGCATGTGGGTTCGAAATGTGAACACCATCATGACGCCTTCATCATCAAGTCCTGAAGAATATAGTGGATAGCAATGATGTAACACTAAATACCTGTGTGATTTTTTTTTTTTTTTTTTTAATTATTTAAAATATAAAATTTAAAGTTGTCAGGAAGGCTGGTAACAGGCTCTTTGTAATATCAAAGGAACTGCAGGAATTTCTACTAAATGTAGGTTGTGTTAAACTTCTACAAAAAGACATTCTCCATATGTCTGGACAAATCAGATTTAATGATTTCACAGCATTGAAAGAGGAGACAGACAGTCTACAGATGGACAAGAAAGGGCAAAGAGCAAAACACATTCTTGTGTGGAGGAACAGACTGAGGCCCTGAGGTGTGGCATCAGCTCCATCTTGTCTGTCTCTTCTGAGTTTAGCAACTCTATGTAAATGAAGAAAAGTTCCGCAACTCTATGTAAATGAAGAAAAGTTCCGTTTTTTTCAGCCACACACACATCTGCTTGCTGTGTTTTCTCATGTTTCACTATGTTTCACCAACAATGTCGATTTTGAGAGACTGATGCTTTATTGCATACACATGAATATGGATGCTTGTCCTCTGAATGTGCACATACTGATTGCCTCATAAAAGGCACTACTTGGTTAGCAGTGCAAATTGAAGTGTAAGCATTCTTTGTTAGGGAGATCATGCAAAGGTTTGAAAAACGAGAAGAGTCACGTAAATAAGAAAGAGTTACGTTTTTTTGGTCAAAGGACCGTACCTGTGGAGTTTCTGCACCTTGCAAAGTCGTTCTGTGTTTCTCTCTCAATATATGTTACCATAGGGGACACAGAGGACGACTGCAACAGAGGGAGAGTTATAACACCTTCAGTTCCACTATTTAGGGACAGAAAGAAGTCTTATGATTCCTTCATTATTTAGCCATTCACTCCCCAACGCCACATGGTGGATGTCAGCGCTGAAAGCTGGTGTGTTCCAGTTTTATTGAGAGAAAACTGATTTAGCAGTAAGAAAGTTTTTTTTTGTTTTTGTTTTTTTGACCAAAGCTAAATTTTATTTGGTACTTCCATAAGTACAACTGGAATCAAATGGATAATGTCAGTGGAAATTGTAGCTTCTCAAGCCAAATGTGGCGCATTTTAATTTCAAAGCACAATGATAATATAGTTAGCTAAACAGTGGTCCTTATGTATTTAAATATGTGGAACCCTTTCTTTTCATTTTATTAACTTCAAAAATCATGGCTTTAGTGAAGAAAGCTGCAGATGCCAAAGTGGCTCTGTTGACCTATATACAGCATCCGTCACAACAGAAAGGTTTTCATTTCAAATGAAAGTTACTATAATAGTTAAAGCTGGTGACAAAGATCTGTTGTCTAAATTACAGGCCACTATCATAACTTTACCAATTCTCTGAAATCCAGGAATAAATGGACACCCAGAGACTTTATTCCTTCATCAATAAACCCAAACATATTAACAGATATTCAGTTTGGTTTTAGAGAAAACTGATCCTCATCAGTGGCATCAATGCACAAGACAGAAGAAATAAAAAAAAAATTAGTCATCAATTTTGTAATAAACTAGAGATTTGTTTGTTGTTTTATAGAGATTATGTAATGAGCATTGATAGCAATGAGCTTTGTTCATAAGTTCATCAGATAGTGTGTTTTGGTTGTGGTATGTCATAAAGAGTAACACACACTTTTCTGGGTTGTTCTGTTTCTCAGCTACACTTATTGCAAAATAGAACCTACAATTTGGCATGTATTCTTTTCTCTTTTTTTCAGCACAAAAGTTGTAACTTGAGAAGTTAACACACCCCAGAGTGTGAGTAACACACCCCAGGGGTGTGCAAAGGAGGTCTAGGTATCCTTGACAAAAAAAAACAACACAATAACTTACAAGGTTTTCAGTGAGTGCCATTAATGGTAAACACATCTGGATATTTTGTATAGCAGTTTCAGATTAGGTATGCTGAAGCAAAAAGTGTTGTAAACATCTCCAGTCTCTCCAACATCTCCACTCTGCCCAGGGGACGTTTTGGCCGTAGTTCCCCTGTTATATGAGCAGAGTGTGCTACTTAAAGTTTGAACTGGAAACCAGCCTGCAATGGCCATACATGGTTTTAGGAGGGGCAAATCTGTGGAAAGAGGACATTTTGATGAGGAAACAAAACGCAGAATGACATAATACCTGCTAAAGCTGTGTAAAATACTGCAGTTGGTTGCTAATGAATTGATCCACAACTGTGTGTTGAACTATTTCCTTGTGTGCTAAGAACTCTCTTCAGATCTCTGTTTTGAAAACCACATCTTCTGTCAAGCACTGATTTAATGTGTGGTAGTTCAGGCCATCTCGAAATAAAAATCAATAAATCTCCAACATGGGTGTGTTCTCGGTTGCTGTGGTTCTTTTATATTTCTCAAAACTGACTCGTAAGTACACATCGAGCATTTTGCGAGATGTGGCAAATGTAATTCAGCGTTTCACAAAACATTTGCAGGTTCTCCCAAACCATAAATTATTTTTATGGTTTTTCAGTTGAATAGTTGAATAAATTGTTGACTCAAAGTATTATAGATTAGTAGAGGAACTATTTGTCGCATACATGTGGCTTTATTGCCTTTCTGAGTAAAAACTATATACTACTATGTGTAGCAAACCTGGACAGACTCTGGAAAAGATACTTATTGTCAGCAACATAAATTTTAATATAATAATAATAATAATAATAATAATAATAGCAGCAAAGAAGGTAACGTGCATTAAAGTAGATTTGTTGTATACCCTTAAAATAACAAAAGTGAAAAAATCTAATGAACCTCCAATTTTGCCTCTCAAAGCAGCAGCCATTATCGTTCAAACGACTGAAATATCTTTCTTTGCAGCAAGAAAAATTCATGACGTTTTTTGTCAAATTCAGTTATTCTTCACGTAAAACTTCCATTAGGATTCATCAGTAATGCCCAGAGAGAGGTATTAGTCAGCTCTCAGGCCTGGCTGTTTCAGAAAGGTCAGGAAATTTGTCTCTTCCTCAAGTGTATTTTCTCTTCTGTGGGTTTCTGAGGAACACTGAGTCGTGGTGTTAAAGCCATGCTGCAGCCTCCACTCCATCATGGCAGACACCTCAATCTGTTTTCACCATTTGCCTTTTTTTTATCCACGTTTACAGCAACATAGGTTTTCAATACTAATCAGTCACTGCTCCTTTTTGCTTCATTCATCACTACTTCCTTCTCACAATTTTCTCTTTCTTCTTCATCCTTCTTCCTGTTACCAGTACAGTTACCTGGCTTTTCTCGATGTTTAACTTCTTCATGTGGTCATGCCTCTTTCTTCTAGTAAGGAGAAGACTGATCTCTCCTGGCATTTTTGCTCTCTTTAACATTCTTTAGACTTGTTATTCTCACCATTCCTGTTTCCATTTTCCTTCTCATTTTTCATCTCCATCATTCTTTAAAGGGCTAAATGGTGCCAGATGCTGTTAATCTGCTGCTCTGATTGTGCAGTGCATGCATGAATGATATCCAACCGTATTCCTAATATCCTCTTGCTTTGGGTCATGGCTTTAATCTTTGCAAATGGAAGGTGATGAATACCAGGGGCCAGTTAAGCATTTTGTAAATTGCATCATTATGGAATGAAATGGGTATTTCAGAAAGAGATTCATTTTTTTGTTTTCTGTGAGGTTTCATAAAATTTGTGTCGTTTTCCTTCAAAAGTTGTTTAACCCATTACAAGTCAATAAAGCATTCAATTACACGCTATTTCATAATGTACACCCGTTCAATTGCCTGTTCATAGAAATCAGTCACCATAATGTATTCTGGCATCTGGACATATGGAAGGTGATTTACTGAAGATTAAAGCAAGGATCAAAATGAGGGAAAAGAGGGATTTACACTACTTTGAACAGGAATCATCAATATTACAAGACAGTCTGGTCTGAGTACTTTAGAAACTGCTGATCTAAAGTAATCTTTAAATTAACCATTTATAGAGAATCAAACAAAAAAAGAGAAAAAGCCGTCTAGTGAGTGGCAGAGGAGAATGAATAGTCTGGTTTGAGATGATGTAAAGACAACAGTGCTTTAACTAACTTGTTCAGAATATCATCTCTGAATGCACAAGACGTAAAACCTTGAAGCAGATGAGCTACAGAGAAAAAACACACCAGTAATCATGCCTGTTGCTTAAGAACAGCACACCATGGCCTCACCAAAACTGGGCAATACCACATTGGAAAGACATTACCTCCTCTGATGAGTCTGGATCAAGCCACAACATTCAGATAGTGGAGTCAGAATCTAGTACAAACAACATAGCAACATTCCTCCGTTCTGGATGAAACCTAGAGTACTGTAGCATCTCAGGATCATTGCCTGAACTCCACACCAAACCTACATGTTGTCTCTCACCATGTTCATCCCTTAGAGACCACAGTGTGCCAGATTTCTGATAGCTATTTCCAACAGGAAATAGCTGCTGATAGCTATTTCCAACAGGAAATAGCTTCTGCCTGTCACAAAGTTCAGACTGTCTTATGAGCAGCAGGCAGAGGCACAAAAAGTCCGCTGTACAACGCCCTCACCAGACTCCAATCCAAGAGAGCCCCTTTGGGATATGAGATGGTGGAATGGGGAGATGTGTAGCTGACAAATGTGCAGCGACTGTGTGATGCTGTCATGTCAGTAGGGACCAGAATTAGCTTGCGAGTGCGTAGCATTGTGCAAATATCTAGAAGACCTCCCTGTAACGCCTTGCTGTGGTCTAGTTCATAAGGCTTTTCCAAGGTCTAAAAAAACACAGAGAGGATGTTTACTAATCCTCTCTGTGTTTAACTGATCCTCATCAGTTAAACACAGAGTTAAACTGCTACAGGAAACGTTGTTTCCTGTAGCAGTTTTCACTGTCAAGCCACATAAGAGCTCATGTTAAAAACCATTGGCATTCGAACTAGAGCTGCTTGCCACAGTCAGTTGATATACAGATGATATTTTACAGATATGTCAACAAATACTTGCTCACAGGGAGTGGATGTTTTTCCTAATAAAATTGGCAGGAGAGCTGGCACAAAAACAGAAAAACTATATTACTATCTTTGTAAAACTCTTGTGGTAACTGTTTAACAAGGGCTTACGAGGGGGTTTAGATTTGCAAATGAATGTGCACGGACTAAGAAAAAAACATAGGCAGCTGTCTTCTTTGCCTGTGGCTCCTGCATGAAGTAATTACTTGCTGCTGTGCAGTTTATCTTAGATGAACATCTTGATATTTTCCCCCTATACTGTCTTCACCATTTTAGCTCCCAGCTCCCTTAAGACTCTTCTGCTTAGTGATTAATAGCTTAAAATATCGCATTGTGTGAACTATATCCATTGTACACCGCCCCTAACAGAATCACTCATATGTATAGGTGATTAAAACGAGAGTGACAGGTGTGTGTAGTGAAGTCCCGGCTCTCCATTAGTTTAATTAAATTACCTTAATCTGATATATGCTATTTTGAGCCAACACCCAATTATATACGTTCCTTTTGTTTCTGGCTCAAAGCAATGGAAGATGGGTTTTTTTTAATTAATTTATTTTCCCTTCCTTTCTCCAGTATACACAAAACCAAAAACAAGCACCTGTTTCTGCAAGGAGAAAGTCATTTGAAGCAACATTGACTGTCTTTTCAAGTCTTGTGAATTCATTTATAATTAAATAGGAAACTATGGTTTTTCAGCTGAATATTACATATTCCTTGGGGTCACAGTGGAATTCAACATTTTGCTAATTTCCCAACAGAAATTTCTTGTCTCCATAATGTTTCAATTCACCTGCTCAGTGTTTTTGCTGTGGAAATTAACTGAGGGCTGTTTTAATACAGCATTAGGATTTTGTAATGATCATTTGTATTCCTTTCACAAACATTTGCCTAGTTTGTCTAAAATTACTCACGGACTGCTGGTAGAATGAACAATGACACCAAGTTAATACCGCAGAAAAAAAGGATCTATGTTCTCAAGGAACTCATTTTCTATTTAGGGTGCAAAATTAACATGTTAACAGGCAAAAATTGTGGTTTAACAGTAATCATAAATTACGCTTAAGCCTGCAATTTGTGTCAGACATATCTATTATCTTAATGGTGAGCTATTGCAATGCACTGTTTTTCAAATATTTCATTTTGGATATTAAAATAGTTGTGACCGCAACATATAATTCACCCAGTAGTATAAATTTTGTTCTGAAAAGTTTTCAAAATTTATGCTGCTGGGTGAATTGATAAATTCTGTTGACTTTATACAATCTATTCCGATGCTTTTGGTCAACCTTTGATGTTATAGATCCCAAGTAACTTATGTCAGGTCTCATCTCCTGTCCTGGTAATAAGAGGGCGATCCATAAATCATTGCAGTCATACTTTACTAACTAAAGGATTTTTTTTTATCCATTTGGAGAACCACCAGCTCCCCAAGGCTCCGTTTTAGGTTGCTTCTAATTTACTTTTCATATAAAACCTTAAAAAAATATTTGACCATTTCTGCTAAGCCATTGCCTGTGGTTATATCTAAATTCAGGTGCTGCGTAATTACTTTAGGGATTTACAAATATGGATGGTAATAAACCTACTTAACCTGAACATGAATAAAATGTAATGGCTTATATGATAGCAGATTAATTTTATCATTTGGAAACAACATTTGTGTGACAGTGCCTTTAAGTGTGAGAGCTTTACTCAATGGTTAAAATGAGCTTTTTCCTGCTCAGTTCAACATTTATTCACATTACTGAGTTAGTCATGGTTTCATTACATCTCTGTTGATTTACTGTAATTCTCTGTCAGATGGTTTTGATCATTTCTCACTTAAACGGCAAAAAGCTGTTCAAAATATGCCGTGGCTGTAAACCATCAGTAAAGAAACGACATGATCTCATCAAAGCTGCTACGGCCTCTTTAATCTGGCTTCCTGTCCATTTAGTGATCCAGTTGAAAATGTTATTGAATGCATTTGGGAGTCTTCAAAGTATGGTACCACCAGATTTATATTAGTTTGTGTGTGCATATACTGCAGCCAGAACAACACATCAAGTGTTATTGAACATTTCTTAATTCAAATTTAAAGGTAAAATGACAGCGCCCAACCTGAAATTGCTAGTTTTAATCTTGACCTCACTGTACTATATCCTTTCAGAATTTTGCAATTTACACCATTCATATTTTTATGGAAAAATTTATTTATTTTTGTTTGTTTTGCTTTTCAATTTTCTACTGACTTTATTTGTACAGCAATTTTGTGATCCACTGTTTCAAACACGCTATGAAAATAGACTTATGATTGGTGAAATACACAAATGACGATTGTAACCCATTTACAAAATATGTAATAAAGGCCATAACTTTACTGCTTTTATCCACTGAAAATAATTTTCAATGTTAAATTTATCTTCTTTCCTCCCACCCCAATGAATAACATCAAGAACACCCGCTGTGATCCCACTTTGCTTAAGGAGTAGACAAGATGCAAGAACTACACACAAAATGAATTCAGTACATTTATTTTTTTTTTTAACTGAGTCATTGCACATTTACTTAGGTGCAGAGTAGTACTCAATGTAAAGCTTTAGAAAATACAATCTCAGTCATCTCTGATGTGATTGTGGTGCTTCATGTGAATCCTTTGAAAAATAAAATACATTAGATGACAAGAAAACCACTCTTAGCAGTGTACTTTGATAGATCTGTAAAGTAAACACTGAGAAACAGGGCAGCATAACTGGTCAGTGTTAAAAGATTTATATCATTCATTCATATTTAGGTAGTGTAACTTTTCAAAATAAATGTACATTTCCCTTTGTCTGTGTAAACACAGTGGTGGGTTTTATTTTTTAACCCATCTCTTTAAACATCATAGACTGACATACTGCACTGCCCTTGAGAGAAGAGCAGGAATTGCCACCCAACTGTTGGCACCTGAATTATCCAAAACCCCACTTTTGAGCTGCAGCTTTCTTTGTGCATCGCATATTCATGTCCCCTATTCTTCCTTTCGGAAATAGCTCCATAGATTTACAATAACTCTTTCAAAAATAAAAAAATAGGTTGGTTCATAAACTGTACACAATACCAAAAACAATGTGCTTTTATAATTTTTTAAATATAGTGCCGAGTTCAACGTTCCCTTCTTTGCACAAGATCCTTTACTTCCTTAAGTGAGCTGTTGTCACAGGATTCATCATGGAAGCCTCTCCCCATGGAGCTTTCGATGTCTGTGTCTGCCGTTCTTCTCCTTGGCCGAATTGACACAGGCATTGTGCTTGTTGGTCTGCAAATGGTTCCAGTACTTGATGAGTTCATTGGGCTGAAACTGATGGGATGTGATCAGGTGGCTGTACTTGCAACTGGAATAAGAGACGCGCCAATGGTTGAAGAGGAACTCATTGGGAGGGGGTGCAGGGTCAATGCGTAACTTTGCCAGGCAGATCCCTACATACACGTCCTCCAGATGCAGCCTGCGTATGCTTAGCGAGGCCTGATAGATCAACTCGGCCATGTCCCCTGAGAACACGTACCCCGTGCCTGAGCAAAATATTGGGTAGCGCTCGCTTGGATAAAGCTCTGGTGGCATGTACCACTTACTGTCCTTGTTTCGGTTTGGTGCATAGCCCCTCATTAGATAGCCTGTAAAATACTTCTGTTTGGGGGGCAATTCGGGTTTTAGCAGCTTTTGGATGAGATACTCTGTATTGATGAACATGTCACTGTCCGTCTTCATCACATAGGAGACGAGTGGGCAGTAGGTGGCTACCCAGTTCATGCCCATCAAGGTTTTGGTGGTTAGGTTGTAGTAGGTGTCCCGATAGTCCTGTTGAATGATATCATGGTAAACACGGCTCTCTTCTTCAATGCTACTTTGAAGGAAGGCATCTGAACTCTTTCCTGTGCCAAGAAGAAAAAGTCGGATGAATCCCAGGCCTCCTGCTACACTCTCATTTCCCCACGTCTGCCGGATTGCGTTGCGTGCATCGGCCTGTCTAGGCTCAGCAGCAATGAGGAGGATGAGGAAGGGCGTACTGTCCCTGCACTTGAAAGGCTCATTCAGGATGTAGCGGTAGGGCTGAGCACTAAGCTTCTCCCCAACATCCATCTCCTTCTGTAAACTGTTGTTAGAGCTCATGGAGTCCCCAAGCCCCACGATGCCCGTCCTGGATCCTCCTCCAGCTCCTCCTCCTCCTCCTGGCTCAGCTGCTGTTCCCTCTGTCTGTTGAGAGCTGAGGTTGAGAAGAGGCTTTGGCGCGCCATACCCTGTCTCCTTCCACAGGCTCCTCAGGGAGCTGCTCTGGTTGGCCTCTCCCTTGGGAGCCCGGAGACCCCTGATGGTGTAAGCCAGCGGGTAGTCACGAGGCCCACTGCGCCCTGGCAGCCATTCCTGGTGGCTGAAAAACAGAAAGACTGTAAAGAGAAGAGCCAGGGAGAGCAGACCAGCCACATGTGTCCGAAACAGGGAACGTTTGATGGTCCAGGTCATCTTGATGGAACACAAGTGCCGACGTCTCCACTGCATGATGCAGATTGGGGTTGCGAGACACTGCTCCTTCTCGAGAATGGGCGGTGGTGGTCACATGCAGTCACCTCAAACATGTGGTTGCCAACAATCAGAAGGTTATCTGAGCTGGCAGATGGGTTGGAGCGAGGCTCCTGGTGGAGTCAAGGGAACAGTTGAGCCCCTAAGTGTAGCTTGAAGCAAGGTTGAAAGGGCTCCTGGTGGAAAGAGGAAGGTGGCTATTCTTTCACCAGCGACGCTTCTCCTTGTCTTCTTTGGCACTTCAGACAAACAGGGTCACGCACTGGGTCTTGTCTTCTTCAGGTTATAATAAGGGTCACCTCCTCTGTGTCTGCTCCCTATAATTTAAAAACAGAGAGAAAAGAAACTGAGGAAACATTCTGCAAAAGACTTCCTTTATTCACTGGCACTGTGCGAAGTGTCAATTATTTTAGCTCCAACTATGCTTTATTTTTCTTTTTACTGTTAAATTTGTCAGACTTGTTTCAACACAAATAATCTGAATTAATTTTGTCCAGATGGAAGAGTCCCAATTAAAGCTTTTTATAGATACATAGCCTAATATATTTTATTGTAAGACGATTTAACACTTTGAAAAGAACATTTTTAAAAATATTAAAGCGCCGTAGCATATTTGATTAGACAGGGATGAAAAACACAGCATGGGCCTGTAGCTTGTTGATAGAAGATTAATAAAACATGACAAACACATCCATGCCAATGCAAAAAAATAAATAAAAAAGGAAAGAAAAGGGAAACCGTTCAAAAAGGAACGCTAACAGATCAATTAAATCAGTTTAGCATTTTAAAATCTCACAGCAAATAAGTTAAATAGTCAAAAATGACTAATGTTCTGAAAATGTATTGAAATGCAAAAACCTTGCAACCAGTGGATAGTAACATTGTGACTCCTTTTTGCATACAATTACTGGGCTTAAGGCCAAGGGCTTACAGATAAACTATGGCTTTGCTCAATGTGGGGCCGACTAAACTTGCTCTAAACTACATAGGCTGCTGAGTGTCATCAGCCCCCCACCGCACATCAGCAGCAAGAGAGGAAATGCATCTGTCAAAATGAGTTTTCAGGGTCCAGCAAGCAGTGGAGCTGCACCCCAAGCCAGCCTCTGGCGATGACAGCCATTGCTTGTCATTCACCTTCAGCCTATCAAGGCTTCGTACGGTCTTGTTGGGATCAACCGGGATGCTCAATCTTCGAGGACACAAAGGCATGAATACAGAACATGCAGGGAATTATGCACACATGCAGACACACAAATACAGAAGAGTGTGGATAAAATGCAAATGATTGTGCCTGGTGCCCACCAGAGAGTTGTCCACTGAGACAGACATACTGCCGGTCATGTTCAGTCTTCACTGATTCAGAATGTCACTAAGCCAAACAAGCACAACATTTACTGTGCTCTGCATTCATGAACACAAACATGCCAACAGATTCGTGGTCCAACAGGCTTTTTTGCCTAATTACAACGAACAGCACTTACTTATATCCAGACTATGTATGTGAATCATCTCTGTTACTGGCTGCAAGAGAAACGGTTGTGATTTTGCAATATTTCTGGGAATACTAAGATTTAATTAGCATAAAACAATTTGATCCAGATTTGACTAGTTCATATGCTGTATTTATTTCCCTTGCTTAATTCTAAGGCACAGGTGTCAAACTCGGGGCTAGCGTATCAATGGTGGTCTGCATTTAAACAACCGTTTATTTGCCATGACGTGAGCTCAAAGTGGGACACTACAGCTAGCTAGGATTGTTTTAAAGATAATGATAGAAAACTGGCTTAAAAACAGGTCACTCCAAAAAAAAAGCTGCAGATACCGGTGGAAAGAAAACACCTTCAGGACTACTAATGTGATCAGAGGAAGCTAATTCATAGCTGCTGAGTGTTGATGTGTTGTTCACTAGCGAGTGGATTCCTTTGAATGGTTAGCAATAGGAATCGCTCCAGTTAGACAGAACTGTTCTTTGTTTTTTTATGACTTTGTTTGGTAATGAATGATGTTCTGCTTTCAGATCAACAGCTATTGTTATTGTTTTATTTCATTAAAAATATTTTAAAAATACAACAAATAAATACAATTGATAGAAATGGGTTAATTATTTTTATATTTAATGGTGCAGAAAAGGATTTTTTTTCTCAAATATTGTTTCATTTTAAAAAGTACTCACAGAATGGAGATAATGCTATATTTTAACAGTTTAATGAGAAGTTTCATCAATAGATTCTGACACAACGGCCCTTTCAGGACTTTCATGAATTTGATGTGATTTAACAAGAAAAAGAGTTCGACGCCCCTGTTCTAAAGTGCTCCTCATGCCAAAACATCATTAATGGTGCTCTCTTTCTGAGTTCTCATTATTCTAAATCTCACATTATGTTTCAAAGGTATGACAAGGAAATCTCAGTGAATGTTTTCTACATGACAGAAAGGAAGTTTTTCTACTATGGTCATAAGCTAATTTTTCATCAATGGCACTTAGTTGGTTGTTTTTTGTTTTTTTTAATACACTTAGTGGTCTTAAACTTCACTACATCAGCTCACAGAGACATTTTTAAAATGTTGTCTGGTTGTATTTATTTTGTCTTTTGCTTCTATTTCTTATTTTTATCATTCGGAGCTCAACTTACAGTTGGTTATAAGCCAGTGGCGTGTGCGAGTATTTGTAACATTTTTCATTGTCTCACAATTTTGATGGGGAGTGTTTAAAAGTCAAATAAATGTTAGACAGAAATATAACCCTAATATTAACATATTTTAGCAGCAGTAGGAAAAAAGTGATGTTTGAGGGGCAGAGGGAGCATTTAGTGCAAATATTTTATCGACCTAGTCTGAGAATGATTTCCAAAACTTCCCGTTTTAATTTCCCGTTATGTTTGCTCATTCATCATGACAACTGACAAGGAACACGATAACCTTTTCAGGCGAGTGTGCTTACCCAGTGAAAGCAATTACAGGGGAATGAGAAGGGCCAGGGCAAGCTTTGTTTTAAAGGTTAACATACTTTACATCGGAGCACATTGAGCGCTTGAGAGATTTCTGCTGTCAACCAAATGAACATCTAGTTACACAAACTCTTATCAGGAGAACACACATGGAGGCACACATGGATATGAGTGCAGGGAAATACACAAGGAATAGACGCCCCCCTACGTGCTGGCGCCCACCCAGCCCACAGTCATTCATGAATCGAATTTGTCTAGTTGTTCTCAGCATAAATGCAAATTTCAGGATCATCAGGGATCCATTTTTACTTTTAAACAGTACTATTTAGTGTGCCAATGCCTCTCCTCATTAATTCATTTTCTTGCCTCCCATCAATGTCACTTCTATGCAGGCCAATTAGTTACACCAGTGCTAATTAAAGCCCCAGCGATTCTGCAGCGGTCAATAATCAGAATGAAGGCTGTGGGAGTGGCGGACTGGTGACATTATTAGGCGTGCATCAGTGTTGTCACTAGATCAGCTTCAAACCTGGAGGTAAAAATAGAGATGACAGGCGTTTGCTTTGTTTCGGTTTTATCACAGGAAATATGCAAAGAGCATGGATGCAAAACAAGCTTTTGCAATGCTAATGTATGCATGACACTCAGTAAAAACATTCCATTTCATATTAGTGACACATTATCCTGAAGAAAAGTACTGCTCCCATTTATAAGCTATTTAGAGCAGCTTCTCGTTGAAGATAAAGGTTAAAATCCACTTTATTGAAAAAGCTCTGACTGATATAGCTGACTGAGGATCTCATCTTACCTAATAACGCTATCCAGAAGCAGCAGTCCTCAGTGAACCACAACATGTTTGATTTATTTTCATTCTGATGTGTTGTTGTTGTAGCACTTGCCGTTTAGAGTCAGAAAAGCACAAATTTCATACATGAAAGGAAACCTAACTGTATACATCCTAAAGATTAGGAAAACGTTGTGGAAAAACAAAAGATACATCTCTCAGTTAAACCATTTTTTTTAAAAAATTGATCATTATAGTTTTGTCTTTAGAATGATACATGCAATTGAAAAATGATAGTTCATTTAACCTTCAATCAACCGATTAAGTCCTAAAATATCTAGATTCTAAAATCAAAGACAAAAAGAAGTCAATCCTCATTAACTATCAACAACACCTTTGTAACCTCTGTTTGAAATGCATAATTTTTAAAATTGTATGCTTTTTTTGTCAAGAAACTATCCAATTATTTAACATCAAACCCTGTGTGTGTTTGAAGTTCATTCTTTTAGTTCCTCCTATTTGTAGACAATTAAAAGACCAGTTTTACATTCATCAACAAAAAAGCCATGATCTAAAACTGCAGCAAGACTCAGAACTGGGACAAAAAAGGAGCTTACATTACTATTTAAACTGTCTCTTCTACTAGACGTCTGTTCTTTAGAAAATTCCAGTTTTAAGTCCTCAAACCAGTCAAGTCTTTTGATTTTACGTTGTCTTTAGATATTTTAATTGTATACAAAAGCAGCTCAAGACATTCTTACTAAAACACTTTTCCTTGAGGTCTTAAATATTTCATGTTTAGTTTTAATAATCTATTATTCAATTGTTTTTTCCCCTCTTATATTAAATCTTATTCCTCTTTGAAGATTTTTCATCTGTGAGGTGCTACACAAATTTATTTACCACTGCTTGCAAACTGGGTGGAAAGTGGGAATGTCATGGTTGCACGCAACCATGGCATTTCTCTTCTCTTGCTCAGACATGTTTTGTCTGTTTCATTCAGCACAGAAGCTGGCTGTTAGAGATGTATCTATTACTGATTTTATAAAACCAAGTTCTATTTTAGCACTAATATTTAGTTAATACATTTTTTAAAATGAAATTACTATTGAACCGCTAAGTGGTACCTGAGCTACTTAAACCTCTGGGTTCACCGGGTGGTCTTCAAACACAATGACTGAGCTGATTCAGCGCAAATGTAAGCTGAAGGTTGTGAAAGTAAAGCAGGGATATCTCAGCAATCACAAGATAAATGTCACTGGAATTTGGAATTTACAAAATGTGAAACAAAGGCTTTTTGAAGATGTTTTTGTCTTCACCATCTACAAGGAAATAACCAAAAGCCTAGTGGATGTCACTAAGAAAGTAATTTTTACCTTTATGTTTTTAGGGTTCAAATGGTCTGGTTTGTTTGTTTAACATCAATAACAAAGGCCAAGGGTCTGGTTATACTCAGCAGGAAAGCCAAAACATAAATCCAAACTAAATTGGTTATATATATATACAATATTGTCGAGAAACTCAGGCAACTTCCTTCAAACCTTCACAATAAAAGCCAAAACATCAAATATCACTTTTCAAACACAGAGTTTAGATCAGGCCCATGGAGGACGTGGCCAAACCCGTGCCAAGCCGTTCAGCTCCCATGGTAAATCAACCACTTCCATGTTTTTAAAATCTGCTACAATAATGGTTGTACTGTTACAGTTATCTACCGTAGCTTCCTACGACCTTAGTCCCGTAAAATAAAGAAATGAAATGAAGTGATAACTCAAGTTCTTTGATACCGAAACTCAGTTTTTATAACCTCAAAGAAAGGCGTGTCATAAAAATCTGTTTATGCACCACGATTTAATCTTATCCTGCTTGCATAAAACATTCCTCTGTCTGTACCTGCCTCAAGGACAATTACAATGCAGGTAAAGGATCCATGTCTCTGTTGTGAAAACATTTTGTACTGTGTGCAGTCATGTGGATCAACAGTTCTGTGTATATTTGAGTTGGATTAAAACTCAAATATGCCAGAGGATAAAAGGATTAGTTGAGCTTAAATCATCAACTTCCATCTTCAACGTTATGATTGTCAGGTATTCAAAACAATCATCTGGTTTAAATGATCAACGTATTGTAGATTTACAGGCTTCCAGTCCCTTAAGTGTTGCCGAGCAAACTATTGAAACGTCAACGCAACCCTTTAACTGTGGATATCGGTCAGATGTGGGTTGGCCACAAGAGCCCGTTTATTATAGAACACTGCCATAAGGTGACAAAGGGTCAGTTGACCCAAATAACAAAAGCAGTGGTGTTATCTCATGTTTGAACGGCTCTGGGTTAATACAGAGCCAAACCTTCCAACGGAGGGCGAGGAGACAGGATTTGTTTTGTTTCTGTGAACTTCTAATAAATATTCCTCCCATTAACACCATTTGAGAGGAGTTGTGATCATATGTAGGGCTGCAAACGTTTAGGGATAAGTGAAATATTGTTGAATTCTGTAATATTACTTGAGTTGACCCCATATGTTCTGTTTTCTTTTCCCCACCAGACCATCTCAGTCAGAAAGATCATCCAAGCAGTGCTTTATGTCCAACACTTTGAAGACGCACGGACAATTGTGATTCGATACATCCTACTGTTCAAATTTTATTGGATTTCAAATGTTGTTTAGAATAAAAACTGGATAATCAAATTTGCTGTTATTATTGTTGCTAAAGAAAATTATTTTAGCAACAGACTAATGGAGCCTAAATTAGGCCATTTAAAGTCTAAACTGAGAAGGTTGACATAATGACATTACAGACATAACATTTAGTCAGCTCCCATAAATATAGTCCCTGTTGCCTCTAGTCTACAAGACAAAAACGCCAAAATCTGTATTTTATGTAAAAACGTAAAATGAATGCATTTAAATACTTGACTTTTTAAAAAGAAGACTGAAACATTTTAAAGCTTGGCATAAAAATAAAGAGGACCTCTGAGAAACAAAGGTCTGGCATACAAGCAGAATCATTGTTGTGATAAGGTTCTTTCTACTTGGGAAGCAATATTCACCTCTTCCAACTTTTTCTCCCTTACTCTTGTTGCACCCTTAAGCCAGGCAGTGCATCATGGGGTTCTTTATCTTAGGTGGACAAGGACTCTAGATGAACAAGAAATTTTGACATAAATTCACAGATTATTGCAAGCAATTCTCAATCAATTACAAAGCAAAGTGTTACGATACAGAGAATCTGTCACCGTTTTTTGGATGAGCCAGAACAAGCTGCAGACCAGGAACCGAATCGCAGTTCTTATCCTCTACACTGCATCTCCTCTAAGGGGTGTCATCCTAAAACCATAAGCCTCAGCAGTGTTCAGGGGTTGGGTGTGTGTGTGAGCTTGCACCCGTTAGTGGGAGTGCAGGCTAAAACCTAATTCCTCTATGACGATAAAACTATATTTGAACTAATGTCAAAAGGTTAAACTTACAGCAATTAAGCTAAAGGGAAAAAGTTTAATCAAAAGCTATAATACTAACACTTTAAATGTCAGAATTACATTTTAAGGCAGTTCAAACTCTTTGCATGAAAGTTTTCACAAAAGTGAGAGGTCAAGCACTAATGGTTGGGAAATTAAGCCCCATTAACGTGTGTCAGTCTGGTGGTGCAGAATGAATACCCAGATGGTGAGGTTAGCATCCGTTTCTTCTTTTTTTAAGCCACTTCCAGCATCGTAAAGAATGTAGAGACTTGGGTGCCAACTAGATCAGGCAGCTTGGCACAATGAAGTGGACATAAAGCTCCCGAAATCAATGTGATCGATAAGAACTCAATGGCTTTGCCTCTTGGCAGGGATATGGAGCGGGCTCCAAAACTGGAATGTGTGCAAATGAACGCAAAACAAACTGACCTCTATTTCACATTCTTTTTTTAACCATAAAAAAATTCCACAATAAGAAAATAAAGCAGGAAGTAAATTATTTCTTACTAAACAAAGGTCCACCTATCCAAAAGTCTAAGGGCTGCTCTGTCAGTGTAACATTTTAAGGAGCCACAAAGTGATAAAGCGGAGGTAAATGATGTTGAGTCAAAGGTGGGCTAAATGGAGAAACTGATTGATGGGTTCATGGATCCCAGTCAAGGCAGCCGAGGAAAGGTGGATGTAATGGAGTGGAGAGGAAGGAGGGGATGGCTAAATGAATAATGAGGATGTGGAGAACCGACGGGACGTGCAACGCTGCGTACCTCCTCCACCTCATGCTGCGGCTGCTGACAGGGCTGCGGTCGGCGCACGGGTGAACTGAACCCCGGTACTCTCACCCGCCATCACCGCCTCTTCTGACCGGGGCTTCAGTTGTGCCCTCCGTCCTCCGCCTCCCTTTTCGCTAATTGCACGGTCACCTTAGATGTGGAAACGACCCTCCTGCTCCTCATGCCAGCAGAACCTCAAGTAACCTGCGGGGAATGTTTTTATTTTTATTTTTTATTTTTTTGTTCTCCTCCTGGTGCGACTCCCTTTTACCCCTCTTCTCTTCCCAGGGTCCGTTATATAATTCTTTTTTCAAATGCACATTTCTTGCTTTACGATGCAGTTCCCAGTTGTTTCCTTGATCTTATCCAAGTTTGTCCTCCTCTACAGAGACGTTCTTGTCATTTAAAAATGAAAAAGCGTCCCCGCACTTTCATCTGGAGCCAAACCGCTGGAAGGAAACGCAGAGCGGCGGCAGAGCTGCAGGTATGCGGCTGCTGCTCCACGATGCTGAGCCCGGCTGCTGTGCAGTGTATTCGCAGTGAAACGCGATGGATGAAAATAGAATTATAAAAAAATAAAATAAAAAATCAGCTCCACCTCTGAGTCCCGTCACAGTTGAAACATGTACCCCGACTCCTAGAGGGAGAACAAAAGCAATAACTCATCTACCTTCAGCTCCTGGCTGTGACTGGACACTCCGCTTCTTCTCCTCTGCAGAAGCATTCTTCTGATACGTCTTGGACCGACCCCGACCCCTGCCGGATCTCTCATCCAGCCGAGACAGCTGCTGGCCCGTGAAAGCTGTCTGTCAGACACCGCTACACTGACGGTGCTCGACCGCGTCACAGCACTCTTAGAGGAGCATCTCACGTGACCCAGTTACTCTGTAATGAGACGTTCAAGGGGTATTGGTGAAAAATTCATGGTGCTGCCAGAACTCCAAAAATATTTCAACTTTATATTGAACCTGAAGTAATGTTATTGTGGGAAAAAGACAACTTCCGTTTGCACTGCTGTTTTAAAAACTCATCTGAATTTATACGGACTCAGATTTAGGTGAGAGAGTGGATGTGAAAAGTCTGGGAAATGATTTGAAAATTGAAGTGTAGTCTACTTACAGAGCTGTCACAGTCCAGTCATCGACTGGCGGTGTCTTGCGACTTTTTAATTTATCCAGTCGAACATGCCTCAATCAAATAAATACTTCGTCATGCGCTCATGTTGCACAGAGCCCCGATCGTGACCTACCGAATTTTCCGGACTGTAGAGTGCACCTCTACAGTCCGGTGAGGTGCACTCCGGACTGTAGAGCGCTACAGAGCCGCATCTACAAAGCCGCAACTTTGTAGATGCGGCTTTGTAGATGTAGCCGCATCTACAAAGATGCGGCTTTGTAGATGTAGCCGCATCTACAAAGTTTTTTTTTTTTTTTTTGTTTTTTTTTTTGTATTAAAAGAACTGGAAACTACAAGCCGCACCGGGCTGTAAGCCGCTGGTATCTCCGCCGCTCTCGGTTTTCCACAAGGACATAGCCCTTTTTCTAAATGAAAATTAGCGCTTTCTTCTTTGATTTTCAATTTTGACTTCCAATGATTCACTTCCTGCTGAAGAGCCCCATGGCGGCTGAAGAAAAATCCACAGAAAAGCCGCACTTGGCTACAAGCCGCATGGTTCAAAGCATGGGGGGAAAAAGTAGCGGCTTATTGTCCGAAAAATACAGTAACTATGTTCCAGACAGTGACGTGCGGTCAGGGGAGGTAGGTGAGGCAGAGTCTCACCTGTCATCATGGAAAAATAACATATAATAGTAAAATCATTTATAAAGATATTTATATTTTCATCCTGTGGTTTGTACTATAAAGTACCTATTTTTCATTTAATTTAACCAAATCTGATTTTTGTTTTCTTCTAAACCGCTGAATTTTCGCATTTTCCCATTCAAATGAGCTGTGCCTCACCTGGGATTGCGCAACCTCTGGCTAACTGCACTGGCTGCCATTCTATGAGAGCATGCTCTTCCTGTCTGTACATCGCCAATAAAATGGTTAAAGATATTTAATATATGAACTGATTTTCCATAATTTAGCTTATGTATTTAATGTACTGTGTTTTTATTGTCACCAACTGTGTGTGTAACGTGTTTTGTGTGCTGAGGAGCGATCATAAACGGCAGAGAACAGATTCGAGGTGAGGCAGGCAGTTCTCGTGCCTCATCGCTGGGGGCGCTCATGATCCCAGATATTGTGACTCCACAAATGCAGAGTAAGAGACAGTAACAGCAAGCTAGCCATACTGTAGCTGCGCTGATACAGAGAGCGAGAAAGAAGTGGTTTTGAGTTGTACTTTAACGGTTTCTCCCTTTGCTGTTAAGCACAGCACGAAATTAATAATATCTACATGTCCAAGTTTGATTGAGATAATGGAATTATTCAGCGGCGGCGGCACAACTAAGCATCACATGTTAAAAAATAGTCTTTTTGCCCTCCAGCATTGTACGCATGTGCGAAATTTCCTTCCGTAAACAATAACATGCAGGGGGTCTAGATTCATTCATTCATTCTAGTATTGATAGTGATGGGCAAATGAAGCCTCGTGAAGCAATGAAGCTTCCCAGCCCATAGCTTTTCCCAAAGGTTCATTTGCTCATTCATGTCTCACTAGTGACATCTGCTGTTGAAACTGTGGCAGCCTTGTCACTCAGACAGTTTTTGTTAAACTCATGTTTAGTAACAGGAGAGTCAATTAAATTCTATTTAACTAATCTTTTTTAGTTATTAAAATAATTTGTAGCCAATCCTGGTATATGTTGACTGGCTTTTTTTCTTTTGTCATCGACTGATTTGACATTTGCTTTAGTGTATTTGGAGTGCAGTGCTTGTTGGGGCAGACAGTATTCGATTTGGCTCCTGAAAAACTAAAATTCTTCAAAAAATTCTCTTTTTCTTGGATTTCTAGTTGGCTCTCTGATCTGATCCCTTATATTTTTACTCATCAGGCCAGAATTTTACTCTTCCAACAGCTTTAAGTCTGTTTCTGCTGCTCAAGACTGATATATCTTTGCAGAACAAAGAAATAGTGGACATTTCAAGAAGGTGAGAATTTTGGAGGTTGAAGGGGTTAATTATTTTTATTTAACAATCTTGTGAGCAATCATCTCCAAGTATTTCCAGATGTCAGATTGTTTTCTTTTTGCTGGCTCCATTTCAATCTATTTATTTGTGTAGCACATTTCAGCAACGATGCAGTTTCAAAGTGCTTTACATAATAAAAACTCACAAATATAAAGTCATAAAATATACCATAATCAATAATTGAGAAAAACGGTAGCAAACATTACATTTGATGAGTGCCATCATCAAAATCATATGAACTATGTTGGTCAAGGTTCCTTTTATTTCGGCCACTGCTGAAGACAAATACTTTTCTGATGTGTAATCAAATACAATAACCCATGCCATGAAGCGGGACGGCTCATCACGCTTTTATTTTGAAAACCAACAAGCAAAATGAAGCAGTCACCTGAGTGAACATACCCTTTGTTTGTATCAAGGGGGCTGCTAATGATATTCTACGGTCTTGATAGCGTTTTAGCTGCTTTCGTGCTAACACAGTGGTGTCCAAAGTCGGTCCTCGAGGGCCGGCATCCTGCATGTTTTAGTTCTCCTGGTTTAATGCACCTGGATCAAATGATGGTTCATCAGAAGACCCAAGAACAACATTGATATGGTGAAAAAGTTGTTGCTACCACCAGGGAGAGAACTAAAACATGCCGATCCTCAAGGAAACCACTGTGGGCACCAATGTGCTATCAGTTAAACTAGAAATTGTCCCTTCAAAACAAAAGCATCACAACTCAAACAGGAAGTTAACCGTAGTTAAAACAATGGGCGATATAGACAGGGAACTTATAAGTTAAGTCCAAGTCATTTGTACATAGTACATAGCATTTTATTTATGTACTTCTCAGATGATGCAAAAATGTTCTTATATTTAACCTTGGCCTGTAGTCATATTTGTTCTTTATAACAGATAAGATGTGTAAAAAAAAAAGGGGGGGGAGAGTGACGTGAATGTCACTGACAACCTGTCAGATTCACATGTTACAATATTTACTTCCACTATTCATTAGTACTTTTAAAGTTATTTGAGCAAGTCACAGGACTGATTACGCCATTTTTAAGAGCTGATTAACAGAAAAAATAAATGACTACAATGAACAGTAACTAAAACATGCTGGGGGACATAAGCAGTGACGTGCGGTGAGGTTCATTGCTGGTGAGGCACTGACTTACAGACACCATGCATGTTATTGGACGTACGGAAATTTTGCGCAGGTATACAACGATGGGGGGCAAAAAGACTAATCTTTACATGTCATCCATAGCCGCGTTAACTCAGCGAAACTTTGAAATGTAGGTGTTAATTTCGTGCTATGATCCACAGCAAAGGGAAAGAGGTATTCTCCACGCTGCACGCAGACTCGTTGCCATAGCAACTGACAACAATGCCACTTCATGTTTTAGGATTTAACACCAAAAAACATTCAAGAATTTTGCACACAGAACAGAACATTCAGTCTGTTGTTGTAGTACGTTTTAGGCTTAATGTTTTATTAATAAATAATTGCTGCGGTAGATTAGTTACCGCTTCTACTTTACTGAATTATTTAGACATACTAACTGTGGCCCACAAAACGCACATTTCATAAAAAAAAAAACTAAACAAAAACATCTTATTGCTGTCTTACTTATCAATGAAATCCACGCACCGATAATTCTGCACAAAAATATCCGCTCATCCAAAGCCAAGTCTATCCTCGGCATGTCTTTTCTACTCCGTTTAAGAATCATCAAACTGTCTCGAAGCAAAACTTTCAGCTCCGGTGTTGGTCTTCTTTCAGTTATTATCTCCTGCTTCAATTGAAAAAACACTTTAGAAAACTGTTTAAGTGTAGAAATGTAGTCTTTCATGTTGATGTCGGAAGAGAGGAGAAAACAAATATATCGCTGTACTTTACTTATTTACTGCATAGCTAGCTCCATGGCTAGCTCACTGTGTCTTACTCTGCAGTTGTGGAGTCACAATATTAGGAATCATGTGCGCCCCCTGCCTTGAGGCAAGAGAACTGCCTGCCTCACCTCGATCTGTTCCCTGCCGTTTCTGATCGTTCCTCTTCACACAAAACACGATACAAACACAGTTGGTGACAAAAAACACAGTACGTTATATATATAAGCTAAATTATGGAAAATCAGTCAATATATTAATTGTTTTTTTAGTCATTTCATTGCTGGCGTACAGACAGGTCGAACATGCTCCCATAGAACGGCAGCCAGTGCAGTTAGCGAGAGGTTGCGCAATCCCAGGTGAGACTCTGCCTCACCTGTCATCATGGAAAAATCATGCCATCATGCCTCACCTGCCTACCCTGACCGCACGTCACTGGACATAAGATATAATTTACCTACCATGTGTAAAATAATAGATTATTATTTTCTCCCTAGCCATTCCACTCAATTCGTATCTCACTTCACAGCTGTCTGGGCTTTCTCCTATTGACTTGGATTCCTCCTGTAGAATTTCAATCCAGTCAATCAACAAACAGTAGGAGAAGCTGTAAACGATGCACCAATTGAAGTGGACAAAGTCATTCAGTACATGTTGGTCACGCTTCCAAATTCTGAAACACACCCACCAGTTCAGTTCAGCATTTCTCTCTTTGCAGTGGAGGATGGTTATTTACAGCGCAGGCAATTTGCATTAAGCTTCATAGCATCACATTGAGACATATGTCATGGGCAAAAGTTGGGTAAAATTTTATACCTCAACAGAGTTCATACCTCCAGGTAGTGGTCGTTCCTCCAAAGCCAAGAGTCCAGAGCCTCTGTATGATGCAATGCACAGAAGGAGGGTTTTTACTTGGATACCTTAGAATTAGTCAACCAAACAAACTGCAATACATTATCCCTGCTCAAACCAGGGATAATTCATGTCACACCGATTACATTCTTTTCAAACACAGATTTTGATTTACAAAACCTGTATCCAATTTGTAGGTCCAAAACAGCAAACAAACAAAAAACATTGTGACTTGTTTGTTAAATGAGCATTTAACAGCTAACTTCTCTGAATTTCCTCTTTAAAAGAAAACAAAACAATAATTCTTGTTTCACCTACTTTCCCACTTGCACCTGAATGCATCTTTAATCCCTCCTTCCCTTACTCCTTTCCTACCCCTGACCCAACCCCTTTCTTCCCCATCTGTAGGCAGAAAAAGGGGGATTTAACTCTGTGAGAGCATGGTGGCCAGCAATTCTCTGGCAACAGCTGGATTTACAACCATTGTTTGCTTTGCAAAGCATTGCATGCAGTCATTCTCCCAGGACAGCATCTTTCATACAGTTCCAAATTGAAAACTGTCGTAATATTGTGGCTTGTCTGCCACATTAGTGATGCATCATTATGTACACAAAATTGCCATCTATATTTAGTAAGCTTTCATATCTTGAATGAAAGAGACACGTACTTCATGACCGTTGAAACCAGACTTTCTGCCTCCACTTCAGAATGATGATAAAACGCTACCTGGCTCATTAATGTCTAAAAAAAAACAGTGCGGCTCCTTCATCAGCCGTCAGTCATGTTTACGCTCAGTCTCCTCAAGAGACCAGCATGTTTCTTGATAAGGGATGAAAGCAGCTTTTCTCTTTTGCTGTCTCAGTAAAAGGGGAGCAGATGGAATTGTAGCTCATGCAAAAGCAGCTCACCACCACAGGGACTCCAAGCTGGTGGGATAGCGGCCTCTTGCAGCATTGTAAATATTGTAAGGTTGCACCACAGCACAGGTGACTGAATAATTAATAGGAGCTGTGTCTTTGACAGAAATACTTTGGAGGCCATTAGCTCTGCTACCTGGCCTCTGAGAGTATATTTGTCAGAAGAAAGCAATGCCGAGGAGGTGATTGATTTCATGTGGCTGCCAGGTTAGAGGCACCGTACCTTTTTACATTAATATCATGTGGCATCTGTTAGATAGGTGACTTCCCCAACTTGTCTAGCGCTGACTGCTTGGGCAAAGCCCAGAACATCAAAATTTAAATTGTCATCATTAATTGCAGGTGCTCTGGGAGTATGTTGAAGCTGCAAATCTGCCTCTTTAGCTGCAACTCAGGGGAACCAAACTTGCTGTAGACAGATAAACACAATTGCACATGTCCTTGTGTACAGGAGCATAGTATAAACCAGCTCTCTGTCCTATGGTATTTGTTTCAGACAGAGGGTTTTGGACTCTTGGCTATTGAGAAATGATTGCTTCCTGAAGGTGTGGACTCTGTTGACTCATTTTGAATTTTGACATGAATTATTAGTCTAAGCTAGGAGCATTTTGAGAAGAGAGCGAATCATTGAGAATACAGGCCCAGATATGTGACAACTAAAACTACTAATGTGTGAAATGGAGAATATTTTGTCTGTTTTCTTAGTTTTTCTGTACAGTATAGAAGTTCTATAGTTTACTCATTTATGACTAGCATTTATGGCAAAGGATTAATGACTTGAGAGGAAGACTGTGCATACTTGAGTACGAAAGGTTAGCTGTTTTCAAAGCATAGCTGCTGATGTTCCACAAATTTCTAAACCTAATGACCTCAGCTTGGTATGATTACATTAAAAGGGGGCGGGGGGAACTGTTTTTGAATAGTGAGCAAAATATGAAACACATTTTTTGCTATGTGTAAAGTTTTTGGAAGTCAGTGTTCTCTGAAGTAAATACAAACCTATGGCTGAGATGTGCACATTTAATCATGATTTGCTGACCAACAGTTCTTGTATCCAGATCTTCATCAGCAATGTAATGAGTGCAGCAAGTTATACTTTGTATGAATCATGCACAAGAGCATCTTGTTCTATTTTAGTAAAAGTGGTCCAGTTTGCTGACAAAACACAACTATTACTTTCAGCATTGCTGTTTTTAACAAAGAAGTCACATGTCAGTGTAGTGGTTATAAAACTATTTTAGATAACTAAAAGGGACCTGGTTGTTTGCAAAACCAATCATGGATACAGACAAAATAATCGATCTAGAGATCGATTATTTTGGTCTTTCAAGTTCAGCGCTACAGGCCGATACAGTAAAAAGTAGCCTAAGTTTAACTAAGTTAAACTTAGGCTACTTAGGCTATGTATTTTCTTTAATGTTACTTTTCCGGTTATGTTTGTTTATAATTCTTGAAAAGTTCAACCTTTTTAGATTTTACATTTTGTTTGACATTACAGTTTGTTAATCGTTCGAGTCTCGATTGGCTTTGTCTGATCGGATGTAGTGGAACGCGACGCTTCTGCTCCTCCATTACAACACTGGAGACGAGAGCAATAACATCGTGTCCGTGTTTTCGTTATTCCCCTTTACAAGTAAAGCAACTTACATATAAGGTGTGACTTTAAAGCTATTTAGTATGTTTGTTGAATGAACAGGGAGCGTTGTGGTGGCTGTGATAATTGTAGTTTTTTTTAAAGAGCTACTATACTCACCTTAGCTTCCTGGCTAGCTGTGTTCTGTGTGTGCTAGGTTTGTTTTACTGTGCCAGCATATGTGACAGTGTAACGTCTGAAACTGTTTTGAAATATCATTACAGTACTGGAGACGAGCAATAACATCGTGTCCGTGTTTTTATTATTCCCCTTTACAGGGGCGTAACATCAGCTCCTTCGTGTTGTAGCAGTTCCCAAGTCTGAATTTGTCAGCAAGAGCGTGTTTGAATGCTACATGCAGCTTGATTTTTGTAAAGCCTGTCTTCACTTTGGACCAGTTGTGCTTACACGGCGTTACAAGTGAGTAAACTATATCTGATGTAGCGCTAGTGACATTTGCTATTGTTGAGGTTTGGCTTTGCATTCAGCCAATCCATCTCTCTTTCATTGTTGTCAGTGGAGAAACCTCGATGTTCCCAAACGTCATGCTTTAACGTAATGTGCGTCTATAAGCTTGGATTTGCTTTTAAAAGTAAACAGACAGTTCTGCATGTGCAAAGGGTTAACACAATACCGCAATCATGTAGTAGAACAGTGTTTTTCAACCTTTTTTGAGCCAAGGTACATTGTTTTAATTGAAAAAAATCTTGAGGCACACCACCAACCAAAAATGTAAACAAAGGTACTCTGTAGCCGCCTATATTACAATAGTCATTTTTATCTAAGTGTCTTGAATAGGAATCAAATAAATACAAAAAAATATTTTTTATCATATTTTACATTTCTTATTTCAAATTGCACTTAACATGTCCACTTCAAAAATACACATGAACAGTAACACAACACTGCATTATTTGCAGATAATTAATTCGTTTTCAAAAAATCTTTTAAGACCAATTACCGTATTTTCCGGAGTATGAGCGCACCATACTATAACCGCACCTTCACATTTTTTGAACACCACCCCCCCCAAACTTGCATGTATCAGATGCACCAGGCTACAGGCCGCTGGTATCGCTGCCGCTCTCGGTTTCCCATAAGGACCCAGCAGAGGGCTGCGTCCTAATAACTGCTGGATATATTAAGGACGCAGTTCTCCGTCTCCAAATCCGGTTTGGTTCATGCCGAGTTTACGTGCAGCGCTTTATTTCTCTCCTGTACTGCCAGATCGATACTCCTCAATTTAGAAGCTGCATCATATGAGTTTGAAAACATTTATCCGTCGTGCCTGCTGCTGCCACAGAAAAGCCGCATGTTCAAAGTGTAGGAAAAAGGTAGCAGCTTATAGTCCGGAAAATACGGTAGGTGAAATTGGATAATTTCCACGGCACACCTGACAATCCATGGCACACTAGTGTGCCGCGGCACAGTGGTTGAAAAACACTGTAGTAGAAAAGGTTCATATTGATGATCAAATGTCAAAACACTTACACAGCTAACATAGAAGCTACTGTTTTATCCATAAGGTAAAAGTTAAGAAAAACGTCCTGCATTTGCATTTAGATCTAGAGGTGGAAATTTGATCAAGTCAAAATTTGGGTTTTACAATTTGAGCATCATTCAGTTGCTGCCACTGACCTGTCAGGGGGCAGCATGGTGCCTAAGACGCCCATAGACTGTTGCAAATAGTTTAATGAAATTTGACTTCTTAGGTTAAACCAGTAAATCATTTGGCAGATACCAACAAATTTTCTCAGCAGCATCAAAGCGACTGGCCTTGTTTCTTTGCTGCTTTTTAACAAGAAGCAACAACAACTTACAACAGTGAGTGATGTCACTGACTTTGTTTTGGACCAGAGCAACCGGTTTTGTTCTCACTGGGTTCCCGTTGGATGCTGATCATTTTCATTTGCCTAATGCATTTTTATTAAGAGACAGATTAATTAAATTGAGATCTGAATTATGATCAACAGAAATTAAGTGTATTATTATGTGAAATTGAATAATTTTAACAATTTCTTTGTGTAATTAATCACAAGCACAACACTGCTAATTAAGAGAAACTGGCAAAGTACATGCAGGCAAGCTGTTTATTTTAGCGTATGAAATGGACAGGGAAGGAGACAAAATTATACTTTGTGGTTATAAAATCAAGGTATGAATTGGCAAACAGGGACAAGAGTGGGGCGCTGATAGAATATAATATCTGAGTCATGAGGAAAAGAAAAGAACACTACGATTAGGAAAATCCGTAAACAGAACATAAACCAACACAAACACCTTAAAAATTACTCAATAATCAATCAAAACTGTCAAAATTCTAATATTTCTTTCACTCATGGCAACAATGATTTGTTATGTCACAGGTTAAAAACGGTTTACACTGAAATCCTTTCTTCTGGCTGCACTTTTAGGCAGCCGTGGAATAAAACAGGTGGGTTATCGCCTTGCCTTACCTTTTAAAGACTGCAGCCTCAGATGAAATGTGAGCTGTTATTGCTCTTCTTAAAGACTGAAGTCTGCAATATCCTGTGGCAGGGCATCAATGCAGCTAGGGATGAGCCTGTGAACATGTTCGACTTTACTCTGTCTCAGCTCTCTGATAAAAATATATTGTGGGTCAGCTAGTAGAGCAGAGGCTGCATTGCTAAATACTGGCCATTAATTCACTGCATTTAAAAAAGGACGCTTGGTAAATGTCCACAGGATGTCTAAGTGAACATTCTGTCACATTAACAATGCGAAAATTAGCCTGAAAGGTAAAATAAACTCTCTGAGCAGAGGCAGTCAGACACTATAAGTCAGTATCGATGGATATGTGTCTGTCAAAAAAAGATTGTCAATATACTGAGATCATTTTTCTTTGTCCATATTTTGAATCTTTATATGAGTCCTCCTTTCCCATTGTCCCGAAACAAATTGTTGTACACTTGCCAAAATAAACACCGGCTGTTTAATTGTTTCTGACTGATACTCTTTAGAAAGGAATGATAGCAGGTGACAGGTAGTAACAAAACAGAATAAAGTAATCTTAACCTACTTAAATGTCATTAAAAAAAGTTATTATGAAAAGAAACACCTATACAAAACAAAAGCCATGCAATAAACTGAGCAAGCAAAAAATGAAACATTATATACATTGCCAGAACAAAAAAGTACTGAAAAAGTAATAAAAAGTTGGAATCCAGACCAGAATTAATCTTTTTTCCTCTCACTATTAATCAAAAGCAACTAACAAATGGGTTTTAGCCTGGAGTCAAAGGAACTTGGTGTTTCAGCATTTTTGCAGTTTTCTGCAAGTTTGTTCTAGATTAAAGCAGCATTAAAACTGACTGCTACTTCTAAACATTTGGTTCTGATTCTGATGCAGAACTAGAAGACCGTAGTGATCTGGAAGGTTGGTACAGTGACAACAGATCTTCACTGTATTTTGGTGGCAAGCCAAATAAACTCAACATTAATCTTTTAATCCTAGAAATGTTCTTCAGGTGACAGAAGGCCGGCTTTATAATTGCCTTTATGTGTCTCTGGACGTTCAGGTCCAGATTTCAGGACTGATCGCTAATTTCTAGCTGAAAGAACCGAAGCTGCATGCTGACCCTAGATCATTCCTCTTTAGGTAAAAAGATGGTAAATTCAGTTTTGTTTCTGTTTAGCTGAAGAAAGTTATGGCACATCCACACATTCAATTCTTCTAGGCATCTAGATCATTTTCTTTACACTTGGTTTGTGCAAAATTCGGGAATAAAAGATCTTTCCTACCAGCAGCTGTTAGACTATGAACATCACATATACCAAAAAACTTTGTGTTTACATCTTTGTTGGCATTTGTACTGTTATTTGCTTGTTCATTATTGTATTTCCTTTGGTTTGTTATTTTGTTTGTATTTCCTTTTAATTCATGTAAAGCGTTTGAATTGCCTTGTTACAGAAAAGGTGCTATATAAATAAAATTACCTTACCGATAGTCTGTTGTCTTGAATTCAGAAATCCACATATGCATATTGTACCTTAGTGATCCAACTCGGCTTCAATTTCTGATTACTGCACAGTACTTTGTTATAATCTATGCCTTACCGTATTCTGGATTTTTTTTCTGTATAAATTTCTAATAATTTAATCTTTGTATGAATCTACATGCTTCAATGTCTTGTCAATTTGTTCTATTCTTCTATTCTGTCCTTTTCCATTTTGAATGGCAAATGCTCATAATTGATTTGTCTCGCTACATTATTCAGTGGAAATACAAAGGACTTTTAAAGAATAGTTAGCGTCTTGACATAAGACAAAACGTTTTGGATCTGATATCTGCAGAAGTAGATCATCTGCACAGAGAAAAGTTTTTTTTATTTTTTATTTTTTTTTGTCGTTTGAAATAGTCTTAATCCTACTTTTTGCAATGTCAAATAAAAAAAGAGCACAGGCAGCAGGCATGTATTGTACACCTGTGAAAATTTAAGAAATAAGGCCCAAGAAATACTCCGCAGAGTCTTTGGCATTTAGCTGAATGTTTTCATGGTAAATATGCCAAATGTTCTTCAACTGTTTGAATTTTTGCATGATCATTCTATTTATATCCATCATTTTACACAACTGCTTTTACATTACATCATTTGTGTTTATGCTAGCTGGTCTGTATCAATTTTGAAAATAACTTTTCATCTGTATTTTGTTTTGATACATTTTTGGGGGAAGAAAAAAACAAAAGTGGATTTGATAGGTACTCTACTGTTTTTGTGTCCGCATGTATAGGTGAGCCTGTGTGCTTGAAAAACAGCGGCCGCTGTGGGTGTGTGGGTAAAACGCAGAGGTCAGCTATCACTTTGAAACATGCTGGTCCTTATCTCTGTCACAAGGTCTAATAGAGTAATGAATCAACATAAAGCCTGCGACTCTCCTGAATGGACTGCTGCTTCCTCCAGCAGCTCTAGCGCTTTCCTTCAAATACACTTACTGCCTCTGTAAGCATCTTTTGCCCTCCTCTGTTGTTTATGGGCAGTTTTCAGAAGTGCCTGAATTGTGACTACTGTCAGAGGTGTATTCACACATGAGCAGCTCAGCCGCCTCATCCTCTACTCGCCTGTTAAGAAAATAACCATAGCCTCAATAAATGGAGTAGGAGTCTCTTTGATGGGGATGAAATAGAGGACAAAGTAAAAGCAGCCTGTCTATAACTTTATGATTGCACTGTATGACCAGAGCCTGATAGCTGCTTATACTTTCATCATTATGAGTTTTGTGAGCTATTGGGGGTGAAGGAATAATTCACAGCCTGAGGAACCAGCAGAAGAAAAGGTCTTCAAAAAAAAAAAAAGATTTCCCAGCTGTCTACAAAAGATATATGAAGTTTAGCCGAAGCATTCAACTGGCAGAAAGAAAATTACTTTTGTGAAATGTATTAGGTGTTCCAAGCCTCCAACTGCTGATATTTAGCAGGTGCTACAAAGAAAATGACATTGTTCTTTCAGTGGCAGTTTGAGTGATTGTGGCCAAACAGTATGATTCATAAGGCATTTTCTTGTGACGGTCTACTACATGTTCACAACACCATTCAAGTTAACGGTTACTGAGATCACAGGCTTTTAGAACTTGTTTTGTTTATAAGAAGTAGAAAAAATAATGGTGCATCCTCCATGGATGGGAGGCTTTAAAATAGCTTTTAAACTCACACATCAAAATGGAGTCTTACACTAGAACTGAAGATAAGAAGGAATTTTCCACTGCGGTGGTAATATTACATTGTATTGTAGCCATTCTACAGCACAATGCGATATTAAGGTTTGTGCACCTGAGATTCAGATGATGTGAAGGACAGTGAAACAATGAAAGTTTGGGATATAGTAAACAAACACAAAAACCTGAAAATAAATATGTGAAAACTGACAAAAAAATAACTGTCACTTGATTAAAATTTTATCCCAAGCGGGTTGTTATGACAAATTAAATGGCAAATATCACAACATTTAGGAGTTATGAAACCCATAAGTATTATGTTTGTAAGATTCATAATTGGCCTTTGGCTTGTTTTTTTTTTTAAAGTCAGTAAGTAATTTTCTAAAGCATTTTGTAGATCTGGCTGCAAAACATCTGGGCACACATACAAGGCTAATATTGAACAGCCAAACCTGGAGTTGCATAATCACTCATTTTAACTATTATTGTGACCTCAACTTTAACCTCTGCAGCTTGTTAGCTCTTTTTAAAATCTGGGTTTTTCACTGATCAGCAGCTAATACCCACCCTAAAAGTACTATTCAGGATTGGCTGTTTTATTTGTCTGTTAAGACCAAATCGTTTGTCTTATTTGGTGGTCATTGAGTGGTCACAAGCCACTGTTCTGCATCGTTTAGATTTTCCCACAACCTGATTCAAATATTTGAATTGCCTCCTCAGCATGTCTCCAGTTTCTGCAAAAACCTTTAATTTGAAGCCAGGTGTGTAGCAGCACGGAAACGCAACTAAAATATGCAGAACAATGTTTCCCGAGGGTCAGGGTTGGTGACCTCAGCTCTAAAAGCAGGACTCCAGATGTGTTGATCCTTGAGTTTGCTGCTGACACACATATTTTCTGGACCAGTTAGGCTTAAACGCTTAAACTGTGGTTCTAAATCTTTAACACTAATGGAAAAAAGAAATAAAATTCTACTACAACCTTTTAGGAACACCTGGTCTTCCCAAATAGCAACTCTGCCAGTTACATGGTGTCATCTCGCTGCACTTTGTCAGCATTAAAATGTGGTGTGTAGACGACTTGCTGACATTCAAACTGAGCAACACGAAAGAGGGAAAAAGGGGAATGTTATCGATACTGAACACTGCATGGTTGTTGGTGCCTGACAGGCCATTCTGACTGATTCAGAAACTGCTGATCTATTAAAACCTTCAGTCACAAGTAGACATGGTTGGCAGATTCAAATTATCTTTTAAGGTTACTATCATGTTTCATTTGACTGAAATTAACACTAATCCCTTAGTGTGCCCTGGCAAGAGTGTCTATTGTAAACTGGTAGAGCAGGAGTCCTGTCCTCAAAAGCTTCCATCTTGCAGCTTTTAGATACATATCTGCTCAAATACACCTGAATTAAATTAATGACTTATCAGGCCTTTGACAAACTTGATGAATGTAGATTAGAATATGGCAAGACCTACTCATATAAATAAAAATGAAGAAGGTGGTAAAGACAAAAAAACAAAAATAAAACCAAATCCATACACCCAAGGTTCATAATAAAAAGAAACAAACTTTTTTTTTCAATGAAAATTAGTTTAAATCTGAATCGCAGGGCACCATTAATACCTTGGAGCTGAGCTGTATCCTTACACAGCTCAGCTCCATCTGCATTTGATTGTATGGTTTATTATACAGTGGGAACACCATAGTTTGAGCTCATGTAAAGCATTTGCTCATCTTTCATGCTTCTGTCAATGTATGTGCTGAGCAAGTCCTTCAGCCTGCATGATGTTTCTTCATTGTGCTACAGCCTCGAATATGAAAGTCAACCTCAGCACAAATTGGGCATGTCACCAGACTTCAAAGAGAATACATTAATCACTTTCTATTGGCTTTGAAATTCATGTTTTCTGTTTGACTTCTGCAGGTGCTCCATGTTAGATTTTTTTCCCCCTTTTTTTATCAAAGGCAATGCTTTCCTAAAAGAGAACACGTAACCTTCTTTCACTGCCTTTCTCATTCTCAGTCGCCAATGTTTTACTGAAATTTAATGACATCCAGCCTTACAAGGTTTTCACTCACACTGCTAGCAAATTTTATTTTATTGTTTTTAATATGGGATGAAAAATGCATTATTTTCCTCAGTGGTGCTCCTTATTTCATCCTGTATGTTTTAAATAGGACCTGCACAGCTGGGGATTGATCAATGAAGGAGGCCCTTCTGAGGTTTATTGCTTGACTTTATGGTAGCAGATTTATTTTTATTTTTACAAAACTTTCTCTCACATACCCCAGTGGATATAGAACTACTTAGCTGATTTTTCTTTTTACCTATGTTTGCTTATGTCAACCAGTGATATTGTGGATCATAAACTACTGTTGCTCATGTGAACGTGTAGTAAATTTGGACTACAAACATTACTTCTTTCACGTTCAGCCACCTAAAAACAAAACAAAACAAACAAAAAAAAAAATACGGTCTCTTCACCCATTGAATTATGGAGTTGGTGCAAGTTCCAGAAAGACCTAGAAATAAAACATAACTGTTATATTATTTACTGTAAATACAGGTCCAGTAGCAAAATGGTTAGTGGGTGTCCTGCCAAGCGTGGGGTAAACATTGTTCAAAAAGAATAACCACACACTGCAGGTGGCTACTGACAGGGAGGTAATGAGTAGCCAGCTGCAGTGTTTGACTTGTGAAAACCTTACTCTTATTTGTTAAAACAAACAAAAAAACATTGCATATTATTTTTTTCACATGAATTCAGTGAGAATCTCCCCTTATTCCCACAAATCCAATATATTTGGTGGACATTTAATACAGATAATCTGACTCAGAGGTTTGCCCAGGTAATCATTTAGTCATGAACACCCACTGTGCCTGCAAGAAAACCGGTTGTGAATTCTTCAGTCTGTGTTATTTTTTAATTATGCAACACAAAAGTCGCATTATTTTAACCTGCAACAATTCATTAGCCGTTTTTTGTTTGTAGGGAATTGTGTAGTCGACAGTGGCTGTTTGGTGCAATTCCCCATCAGGATTGACCGGATGCTCTTAACTCTTACGTTTTACCTTTCTTTGATTTTTCTCTGTTTTCAATAACAGACTGCAGACAGTCCCTAAAGGCAGTCATTTATTTAGCTTCAGTCTTCGTGCCATGGACTGTAATTAAAACCAGGCAGCTCGTCTCTCTGACTGTGTGGTTGTTGTTTAACTTGGCCTGCTTTAAGTTCCTCGTATTGCTAATCCTTTAAGCTTAGAAGATAATACAGTGTAACTGTTTTGCTCTGTTCCCTTGTCTTTTTAATAGTACTGACCAAAGTTGCCTCAGAAACACTGCCATGATGTTTATCAGCATAAAATGTAGTATTTCTGCTTAGAACCTTATAATAAACGAGGTTAGGTAGAGTCCACTTCAGCTTATTCAACTCAAATATGATTTGTCAGAGTGAATTGTAAACATTCAACTGACTAACGGTTTCCTCGTTGTATTTTTGGTAGCATGTTTGGTTATTTTTTGGATAAAGCACGGTGCTCATGCTCAGAAGAAGACCCCTGAATGTGGGGGGGAGAAGCCCAAATTAGCCCCTTATCAAGCCCTGCAATGCTTCTGAGATGGAAAACAGAGCTTGTACGTTTTGTTTTTAGTCTCCAAGTCAGAAGAGGCATGCAGTTTGGCATGCACATGCTTTGGCTCCTTTCAGTGAGGCAGACACGTATAAATCCTTTTACACGCAGTCCTGCCAAACTTCCCTGTAGGCAGGCTTTGCATTTGAAATGTACAATTAGTTATCCCTGTTTGGTATGAATGCAACATTTCTGAAACATCAAGCCTAGGGGCAACACATGGTGAATGGCAGCAGTGAACCCATACATTGTAACTCTTTGCTGTTTATTCTGTTTTCCTGTCAGTCTTGCTCCTTTCTTTGCTGCTTCATCCTTTCTTTTCTTTCGTGCTTGTGTAATTTAGATGTTGTCCAGATAAATGTTTGTTATGTATGTGTTCTGAACCTTTCTTTACCATAGAAAACGTTCTGTCAGACATAAATCTGAGCATTCAGTTAAACGGTTAGAGTTGAGGGGGTAAATGGGATAAATTGAAACACTCTATCTAACCAGCGAGGCTAGTGGCAAGCTGTAAAGCCAGTTGTTGGTCAGTTGTGGGTGTTTAGGTTAAAGTCTGCCCGCAGTACTTGTTTTCAGTGTTGACCTATAAAATGCCCCAGCCGGTGTGCCTAATCTACAAAGACATTAAAACTGGCAGAAGCGGCTCACAACATGGCTATGAGGGAGGCTTTTTAATCTTGCTAAGCGCTCTGCTGGCAAATAAAGAGCTTTTTTTTCTGTGTGTATCCCCCTGCAAAAGATTAAAGTCAAGTTCAACATGCTAAATTGTTATGGTAAAGCTTTGCCATTTTTTCCATGTGCATGTGATCTATTTTCTCATTCGTGAGTTTCCTTTTTTCAACATCCTCCCACCACAAGGGCTGCATGATTTTGGAACCATTTAATAGCTGGAAGAGATAAATCAAATTTCCCAGTGGAATAGTGTTTACTAACAAGTTTTTTTGCCAATAGGTAAAACTTAATATCAAGGCCAAAGGGGGCTTGTTTAGGTCAGGCCGAGCCACCCACACGTTTCAGAAGAACATCATTTGAGAATATTGTTGCTTTAACTGCTAGGAATGATGTGAATGGACTGAAGGGACCTGTGGCATCATCCTTTCTCACCCAGTTCAAAAACAGCACAAACCTTAGAACACCTTCAATACAAACTTGAAGGTAGCTACAAACACCAATAGAGATCTTAGTTATTTCATCTTAATTTGTCAGAAACTTTGCAGCCTTTGACAAAATGGAAAAAGTACCTTTTTCCATTTTGTCATGTTATAGCCAGAGACATTAACATGCATTATCTGAATCTTACCTGGTAGAACAAAACATAGTAATGTATAGTTGTGAGGTTGTTGAAAAGTGACAAATGGGTTACAAAATTGTTTACTCTGAAAAGTGTGGGAGTAGGCAACCTTCGTGGTGAGCTGAGTCTTGTGAATGAGACCATGTCTGCATTCACAAGAAGAAATCAGCCCAATCTTGAAATTGAACTCAGAGAAAAGGTTAGTGAAAAGTCAGGGCATGAATACGAAAAAAAATAAATAAATCTCTAGGGAACAGAACGTCTCCTGGAGTTCAGCTAAATCTATTTTCAAGAACAGGAAGGAATGTAGTCCAGGTGTAAATCTGCTCAGCTCACCCCCTTGTTCTAGGTGTTGGCTGTTGAAGTTTTACCCAATTGCTAAATCTGTTAATATTTGCCTCGAGCTATGGGAGAAACAGAAAAACAAGTTTTGTTTGGCCCACATGCAGAATGCAATGGGACACAGAAAACTAACGCTGTACAGCATCCTGACCACACTGAAGTATAACGTTAGCAGCATCATGCTGTGGGATGTTTTTCTTCAGCAGGGACAGGAGTGCTCCTGGAAAGCATTTACTATTTCTGTTGGCTACGACGACTTAATCAAAGTTCAGAGTTAAAACTAACCGAGAATCTGTGTCTACTTGAAACTTGATGCTCAAAGGCGCTGGGCTGTGACAAAATACTTTTCTGTAAGCCCAAGTGTTGACCCAGAGAGGCTGAGTACAAATACACCACACACTATTAAGATTTGTATTGGCAAACAATAATTTAAAAAAATATATCATATTCCTTTCACTTGACAATAATGTGTTTTGGTCCATCCCCTTAAATTCTAATAGAACATATGGGACTGTGTGTTTCTCAGGTGAAAAAATGTGAAAACATTTCAGACGTTTGCATTTACAAGGCACTGTAAGATCAAGATAAAGAATGTTGCACAAAATAGAATCACATCTATTCATTTATTAACTGTTAACGTTTCGATATTTTCAGATTGCTTTAATGGTCTGCATTCTGTCAGCCTAAAATTAATCGTCCACAGCTTGCTGCAGGCACGGTTTTGTCGGGTTTCATCATGTTACAAGCTATCCATAATGACCTGTACCATTCTCTGGCTGTGTTTGTGTTTGTGTGAAAGAAAATTTTTCTTTCTTTTGTAATTTCATGAGCGCGCTGACAGTCATTGTTTTGTGTGTCATTTTACAGACAGACACCCATTGTAGAATAGCAAAAGTAACCACTCATGCTTAACTGGATCATCTCCATGCTTTCTGCTCACATTTCCTCAAGGATGCTTAGTTTATTCATGGCCTCTTATCCCCATGGAAAAACACATCAAGGAGCAAATGAAGCCAACTGAGGGGTGAAGAAAAAAAAAAAATCAAGCCGTATTTCTCTTATTTCATTTTAACAGGCAACCATGGGGAGAGTCAATGAACAGACCTAAACTGTTTCACTCTGAGACGCAATGAAGCTCTTCAGTTCAAATTTCAGTGTGTCTGGCTGAGTTAGCAGCAGATATTAAAGATTATTGAATATTTCCAAAGACTTCAACCGTGGGGGTTTTTTTAAATTTGACACGGCCGATGAAAGGCGCCCCGACAAACATGGGGGAAGTGCTTCAAATGTTTCAAGTCTCAGGGTTGAAATGAATATGGTTTTATCAGGTCAGGTCATTGTCAGCGACGCATTTCCAAGGCAATCAAAGAAAACAGACTTGCACTGACATCACACGATCAAAGGACGGTCTTAGTAGGTGGGGAAAAAAACAATGAAATCCAAAGGTTTTGGATTAGCTAACATAATTTTCTTAAACAGGAAGACTCTAGTAATCTGTGCTTGTTTTTGAAGACGTATAGCCCTTTGTACACCGTGTATTAACTTTACCTATGATGTTAAAGAAGGAACGAGTGTTGGGTTGAAAGGAAGCAAAAAAAAAAGCATGTGTTGCTTTAATAACGTATAATGAAGGAAAAGCATCTAATCTTTTCTTCAATCAAATGCAAATTTTAATTGGTATCTCCAGATGCTGCTTTCAACCTACCATCTTTTTCATCTTCTTTGATTGGGGTATAAATATATCCTTCTAGATGTGCAATATTCAGACTCATTATGATGGACACACCTAATACTCCCTATCAAAAATTGTCATTTTGAGCCTTATATATACACCATTAAAAGATCCATTTAGCTCCTTGTACAATTTCATTGAAAAACTGTCCTCCTTATACTTCATTATTTCCCTCCAATTACTGTCTTCTCCAGCACACTTTCAACACAGCAACTGCCAATTCTCTATTCATTCAAATACCTCAGCTGATGAAGGTGCACCGTGAAGCAGAATAATGAGGGAAAATGATTGATTTTTGTCAGCCTAAGTGAAGACCTTTTACTGAAAGAGCCTTTGTAATACTTGTTAGTGCTGATGCAGTTCACAATAGGTGTATTTTGTTCATGTTAAAATCTATAAGTAATAAGCTGTGTTTGCTGTGAACATTGTTCTGATTCTACCAAAAGGCAGTACTATTATTGGAGTTTGAAAAGGCAAGATTTTCAAGGCTTAGAAATTGAAGGTTTTTGTTTTTTGTTTTTTTTATGGTCAACATTTTGGGAGCCAATTGAAATTTTGAATTAAATTTCCTTTCTTGGTCTAAATGGTTGAAGCTTTTTCTTTTCACCTGATAAACATTTAAGGTACATAGACTTCACTGCTTTCCATCGGGATTTTTTAAGCAATGGTGTTATAGGTTTGATTGTAGATGCAACTTATGGTAAAATGGCAGAAGTTTGCAGTGAAGTTATTTGATATGGTTGCTTGTCATATGCAGAGTTATTTATTAGTAGTTCATTAATACTAAACAGAAATGCTATGCAATGTTGCAGTACTTTTGCTGTTTGTTTCTTCAGTCAGAAATACACAAAAGTTAACTTGTGGTTTCAACAGGTTTGTGTTGACTAAGATAAATTTCATTTTTTTCAGCTAAATGCCTGCAAATCCCTATATTATGTTATAATGTAGGGATTACATGTCCATCCACTAGACCGTAAACATTTCATTATTCAGAAAATGATTAAGAGAACAAATGTTCAGATATTGGTTTAGCTTCACAGTTATGTAGCTACATCCTTTAATTCATAGTTTCTTTTTTATTACAATAGTTGAGAGTTTAGTAAACTCATTGTCTCTTTTTTTAAGTTGGGGAACTTCTACATCAATTTTTCAAAATATAAGAAGCTCAATGAAATTAAATACATTTGTATTTTTAGATTCTACTTCCCTAAAATAAATATAATCACAGGTCAGTTAATCAGAAGATTATTTCAGTAATAAGGACTGCTATAATTATATCATACCGATCAATTTTTAACAATTGATGTGATAACATTTTGTCTAATTGTATTTTGACTGTGAGAGTCCATTAGTTTAAGAAATTTATTTAAGGTTATCCTAACAAAGTGAATAACAACAAAGTAATTACCAATATATGCGCTAATTCTATTCCTAATATATTACTAATGTCCAACACTCTTGTAAGGCTTCCATTTTAAGTTGTATATTAAGAGATAATTTTTAGTTAGAGAAACAAACAAACTTCATTTGGCATTGTTCAATCTCAAGAGTTTTAAATAGGTTCATTTTTTTTATTTTCTTTGACTTTTAAAGCTCATAAAAAAATATAAATGCACAAAATAATAATAAATGGAATCCTCACCATGTCACAACAAAACATGTTTACAATGCTTAGACAGATGGGTGCATAAATAATCAGATATCTGCCTTTGTGGTGGAAGACTTTGGCTCCGCTCGTGTCGGCAAGACGATGAGACTTTAGTCGGTGCACACAGGCTGAGGTTGCTGTTTCTGGAGCTGAACATTCTCCCAAAAGTACGTCACCCTATTTGTTTCTGACAGATTGACACAGGGTTGTTTTATTTGTGTTAAGCAGTGCCAAGGGGCTGAGGCGGAGGTGTTGATCAGTGAACTGAAGCTCTGTGACTCATCTCTGACTATGACTTGCTCAGCTCAACAGATGACAGTGGCTCTGCCCTAACATCCACACATAGATATCATCAAGGGTGAAGCCCTCTCCTAATCCTCAAGGCTGATAGGAATTTGCATAAACCTGACATACCTCTGGGTGTGTGTGTGTGTTGTGCAGTGTGAGCTCCTGTGCTCCCCACTGTCAGCCGGCGCAGGGGGAAATACTTCTTGAGTGTTTTCAAATATCTTAATCCTGAAATACAAACTCCTCACATATTTTTAATCCTTTATAATCCAAAATGTTGTGATTGTCAGAGTAGAAAGCTGCACATCATGACATTTTTGAAACAAGCGTGTCCAAAACACAACCACATGCCACTATGACAATTAGAGTTGGCAAAACTCAGAAGAAAAAAAAAAAAAAAACTTACAGAAGTTTTGTACATACTCTGTAACATCAAAGTAAAAAAAAAGTTGAAAAGATTTTTTTTATGTCTAAACCAGTCCTATTAAAATAACAATAATTATAGTAATAATGAGTCAAATGCATAATCTATTTAGAGAACTAAATAGATTAACTAGCCTGACCATTCATGACAGGCTCAGTTGTTATAAACCAGCTCTAGCATAGCAGAGAACAGGGTGTAGGGTGAGAGCAGCGTGTACACAAGCATGAATGACAGTGCTAAGACCTTCCTCCTGGCTCTGATTGTTGGTTTCTGACAGAGCTAACTGTTTTTTCTGCAGTTTGCACTGGGAGCACTGGCCAAAGGATGAGGAGCTTGATTTATTTCACAGATTATCTGTCTCATACTGCCACTACAAAGTGAAAGTTTTAGCAAATAAAAAAACATACTTTTTATAAAAGTTAAATATTGCAAACTTTCACTCTAAATCTCATGTTTAAGAACTGCCCACAAGTTCTCAACTGGGTTCAGGTCAGGTGAGGAAGGAGGCCATGTTATACATTTTTTATCTTTAACGCCTTTACTCTTTGGCCTCTCAGGGGTGTACTTGGATGCATGTGAAGGAGAATCGTCCTGGATAAAAATCAGTCTTTCTGAAAGATGCAGACTTCTTCCTCTACCACTGTTTGAAGAAAGTGTCTTCTAAGAACTGGCAGTAGCTTCGGGAGTTGATTTTGAGTCGATCTTCAACCAGCTCATACAATACTCCACCTCCACCTCCACCTTGCTTGCATCTGACTGGAAGTGGAGCTCTGTGCCCTTTACTGATCCAGCCACTGGTCCCTGAATCTCGTCTGTCAAGAGCTGCTCACATTTCATACATAAATCCTTTGGAAAAACCTTCCTTCAGAGACATCTTGGCCCGGTCTGAACATGTTCTACTTCTAGGTAATCCATGTAGGTTGAAGCTTATTGGAAGATAATGGGTTTCTGTTTGGTTCATGCTTGATTCTTCTCAAGTTAATTTGCATATTTTTTTTCCTCGACAAGTTTCTTGCAACTATGTTGACTTTTTGCAACAAAACATTTGGTTCTAACTTAGAACGTTGGTTATATCTTAGCAATTTCAAGAGTGCTGCATCTTTAAGAGACTTTTGTTAAATTTTGATTTTTCAGTCAGCAAAATCAACTTTTTGGCCTCTTTTGTGTATTTATGACACTAGAATCTGCAATTGCAATAATTTCTTTTCTTTTTTAAACCAGTGCTAAAAACAGGTGGACAGTACATAGGGTCTTGCATTTTTAACACAATCTTTAAATATAACGTTATAGAGATTATGTTTTACATCTTGAGTTGGAAGACAGTTAAAGAGATAATCAAAAGAATGCAGAGATATTTGATCAATTTACATTTTAATGCAACAACCCTTAAAAACATTGCTTTGAGACTTGAAAATGTCTTTAAACCTTAAAATCTAAATTAATTTGTGATTTTAAGGCTATAGGCAAAACAACCCAGAGTAAGTTGTTTTGCTTTCTAGAATAATTTCCCCCAATTTCAAAGCAGCCATCCCCCCTTTCACTGGAAAATGCATTATTTGAGTATATATGCCCTTCATGTGATGACAAAAGTCTGTTACAAATATTTAATAAATTGTGAAAATCCAACAGATTTAAATGTTTGCCATTTTAAAAGTTTTTTGTTCTATTTTCATGATACGTCATAGCTAAATTAAAAGTCTTATTTATATAAAGTAAACTCCACCATGACATGTATTCACATTTCAGCAGATAATCCAATGAACCCCTAGTGGTTTTTTTGTTGTTGTTGTTGTTTTTTTAGAAATGCCTTAATTATTTCTAAGCTTCCCAGTTGCTAATTTTATCACCTAAAACTTAACTATTATGATGACTTAGAGCGAAGTCTGCTGGGGATTCATACTGTGTCATGTGCAAATTTATTCTTTGCAGCTCCATCACTCAGTGTGAGACGGTTGCCCCTGCAGGGAGGCTGCAAAACGAAGTTCAGTCCTGACACTCATTTAACACTTTGCCATTGTGGATTTTAGTATCTAAAACTGTTGATTGCTGGGTAGAAATCCACTGAACATTTCTGCAGTCAGTCTGATCCGTTTGATTTATTCGAACTATAACTGCTAAAAGGTTTCCTCGAAGTAAAGGCAAATCAAGTTTATTTATATTGCACATTTAAGCAACAAGGGAGACCGAAGTGATTTACAACATAAATATAATACTGTCCCCATTATGAAACAGTAACATATATTTTACAAAAAGCCATCATCAAGTACAAATATATTGACCAGTGATTTAAAGGAACTCTGTCTTTCGACTGTTGTGAAGTTTTCTTAAAGTTTGTTCCGGTGGAGCATAAAAAGTGAATGCTACTTCTCCATTATTTGGATGTATTTTGGTGTTAAGGCATTCAGTGATTTATAAACCAATTTTAAAGTCTGTTTTCAGAGCTACACGGAGACGGTGTAAGGACTTTCTACTTTTCTAGCTACAGCTGGCTGATTAAATTTTTAGGCAAACCTTTTGCAGTAATCAATGCGACTAAAGATAAACACATGGATGAGTTTTTCTAGATCTTGCTGGAACATTGGTCCTTTAATACTGAAAATGTTCTTCAGGTTATAGAAGGCTGACTTTATAACTGTTGTTATGTGTCTCTGAAGGTTCAGGTCTGAGTCCATCACTATGCTCAGATTCCAGGCCTGAAGTTTCTAGTTTTATTAACTGAAGCTGCATCCTGACCATCTGTCTTTATGTCCAAAGATAATAACTTCAGTTTTGTTTCTGGACTACCGGAGAACAGAACAGAGTTTATTTACACTGACCATATGTCTAAAAAAAGGCAGATGTATGATTGCTGAGAAATCAAGCTTAACTTTCTGTTTAAGAACAAAAAATAACATTTCTCTGTCTGAAAAAAATTAATGTGACATTATGAAGGGCCAAAAATTGTTGTTATAGCACCACACAAAGTCCATAATTCTGGAGTAGAAAAATGTTTGTTCATTTTCATCATTTTATGTTATCTACTACAAGTAAATTGTATGTATTGATTACATAAATTTGGTTTATTATTTACTCATTTGCTGCCATTGACCTACATTTTTTAGACATATAATGGTTTCAGAATAGGCCCATCTGTAATGATGGGCCTATTGCAAAGATAAGGCCCATCCGTAAAGATAAAGAACATCATTGTTCCAGGGGGTTTTGCAGAGCTGGAGACCCACCCTTTACATTTCCACAGTGTGGACAAGTCCTCTAAGAAAGACCGGTTCTATCTAAAAGAGATCCTCTGATTCTTGTGATTTCTCTCTTGGTGATTATTTTTAATAATGAATGGCAACACTACTGGAAGAGCTTTATAAATGTGCTGGGGGTGATTAAACTGTGGGTTTTGGCACTACTCTTCTGGTCTATGGAGAATCTCAGGTGTTGATTTTGCTGTCTTGCTTGAATGCCTTCCGCTAACCTGTTTGCTGTCAGCTAATGAGCTGTGTTGTCCACACTCTCAAACTCTCTCAGTCGCTTATCTGTTGGTAACTCTTTTGCTCTTCATCTTCTGCCAACCTTTTATATCAACTTCACAGTTAAAAGATACAGAAATGACACCCTGAGTCAATTTTAATCTTCATTTTTTAAAGTAAATTTATGGCTAATTTGGTGGCTTTTAATTTACAAGTCCTTTTTTTTTATGTTTACTTTGATAAGGTCTGCATTCTTTTTCTGACAGGCAAAAAACCAAATGTCATTTTTGTCATAACTCATTCCCTTTCTTGGCATCTGTTCAGCTTGAGAAATTATAGTTATATCCAATTAATACTATGCCAATTATCATTATTATAATACCTTTTTTTTTCCATTTTGTGTTTTTGAAATGTTCGGACAGTTCATTAATTTAAGTTTTTGAGGTATGAACAGGAGTCATCTGTCATGGGTTTTCTCACTTCGATTTCCTGTGGTTATGTGACTTCATAATGAGTATTGACCAGCAGATAGTCACTAAGAGTTTTTGAGTTTGATCAGTGGTTTTCATCTATCATCTTTCTAAGGAGTCAGCTGGTCCCAAATCATAATCATATTCAGTGGAGAGACGCTGTAATAAATTCAAATGAATTTGGTTAATCAATAAAGCAACAATTCTCAAAAAAATTTTAACTCAAGCAGCGTTAAAAAAACCCCAAACACATCCAACTTATATCCATAAATAAATGATCAAGTCATTCCAATACAATCCACTGATAAAGACATATTAAAATGTTATTAAGCGTAAAATTCAATGACTTATATTTTTGTCCTGGTTATGTATGGTGCAGTCAATTTCAGTCGATAATTCCAATTTGTAAAGAGTTGTCTGTATAAAGTTGTCCACTAGACTGCTTTGAGTCATCACTTTTTCAGCAATTATTCCTCTTGAATAAGCATGTGAATGATTGATTACATTGAGCCGTTAACCTTGTGTCAGTCCCTCATCCTGAGGAAATGTGTTGAAAGCAAAAAGGAGATTTCTCTCTTTGAACAGGAAGAAAACTCTAGCAGAACCCGGCTCAGTACGAGACCATCTGCTGCAAAAAACAGAACTGTCAGAGGACAAAGTAGACAAAAAAAATTGCATTGGCACCTGATCGGTTAAAGGGCACTGAACCACATACAAGACCGGCTAAAACTATAGTTCCTCAATAAATATGTAAACTATGTCTCACCTTGACATGTCCCTGCGAAAACTAAAGCGAGGTTGTTACATGCAAAAGAAATATGGTGATTTCCAATCCCCATTAGGGCTGATGTCAGTGTTGCCATCCTTACTTATTTTTTGAGGTGCTGACAACATGTCTCCGAAATTCCAAGCAAAAATTTTGTATTTATTGGCAGAAAATGAGAAATGGTCAAAATCCAGAAAAAGATTCAGTGTTTTTCAGACATCAAATAATGCAAAGAAAATAACAATACTAATGTTTTAACTCACAAATAATTCAGGAATCAATATTTGGTGGAACAACCATGAGGTTTTCAATGGGGTTCAGTGCAGTGGGCTTTTATTTTTTCCCAAAGCTGTATTTGTTACTTAGTGGTGTACTTTGCATATATCAGGAGCAAACCAATCATTAAATACACAGATACACATAAAGGTAAGCAATAAAATAAAAATAGGGCCTGTACAATAAGGTCTGATATACAATGGAACCAAAACTGTAATGGAAAATAGCAGATGTGGATTTTAAGAAACATCTTAAGATTAAGGAAACCTGTGCAGATAATAGTAAGAATATAAGCATCTTGTTGTATTTGCTGGTTGTAGTCTAATAGCTGTGAGGTGCAACTTTGTATTTTTTTTTCTTTGCATATTTTAGATCTACTCACTGAAAGAGCATACCAGTGCCTGCAAAATGTGTGTGAGATATTTTCAAAGAGAGACGTTATTTGCTTTGTGTTCTCCTGTCTTCCACCACCTGCAGTGGCTCAAGGAGCATCCAAGGACAGAGCCGGCCTTCTTGATGATCATATCCAATTGATTCTTCTCAGCTGTTAAATCACTGCGGACACACTTATAGATGGCCGATGCCACTATGGAGTCAAAGTCTTCAGAAGTGGCCCACTGCACCTCAAAAGACCTCCTCAGCAGGTAGAGTCTGCTCTGACCCTTCCTGTAAAGATAATTAGTGTGATGGCTCCAGTCCAGTTTACTGTGCTCTCACTTTTGTGTCAGATCCCTTCGGCCGTTTGTGACGACAGGTTTGTAAGTGCTCAAGGTTTGAAGCTTGCACACAAATGGAATGAATGTTGTTTTCCTTATCATTAAATAAAGGTTGTCAAGTACTGAAATTGGCAGAGGAATGCTTGGTTGATGCACACTTGGAGTATCTATTATGTGCCCTGCATAAAGAGCAGCTGTGTACCAAGACAGTTTAAGTCCATGTCACTGACATGACCTTAACTTAGAGTCACAGGGATTTCTATTCACCTTCTGCTTTCACACTCCTGAGAGAGACATTGACTATTCTGACAGGTGGTGCTTTCATGGAGGATTTTGCCTTGCAAAGAGCTGGAGACTGACAGTCTTGCCGAGTACTTGCACTCAGGCCTGCGCTGGAGTTGTCAGTCTTCCTCTCAAGAATAAAGACTGTGTGTGGCCACTTTAGTTGAACGAAATAAGCCTCAGAGGCTGGAGATAGACAGGATCAAGCAGGAGCTGTGGCTTTCTACTCCCTGAGATATTGGGATATTCCTTCTTGAAGCTGAGTATTTGCTTAATTTCTTTTAGATCCAACCTGCCACGGGATTAAAAGGACAATGTCAGCCTTGCAGACCACGTGGGGCACTCAATTTTCCTCCAAGGATTTTAGCAAAGATTTATTGAAGTACATCTATTAAGTTGACATCCTACATCTTTAGGACAATAGGACAGTCTAGTACTTCATCCTCATTTGAGCTTGGCAGAAAGTGAACCAGAGACGATGAGTCTCTTGGGGAGCCAGAGTAGGTCATAGGTGTTGAACAGTTTTTCAAATAAGGCTCTCACACAGTGAAATTGAATGCAGTTTCAAATTTTCTCTGGGTCATGTATTGTACATGATTTACCCCTGACAGGGACAGCAGAGCTGGACACGCTTCATTCAGCATGTGTCCTGCTGGTGTCAATGTTTTATGATGCAGAACTCCAAGAAATGTGTCCTAAAAGATATAAACAGGAATAAGATGGCAAAAATAAACTTTCACTTCAGTAACATCTTCATTTTCATGTTACAGTGCTCTATCAATAAACTGAATATATCATAAATGACTAAATTAAACGCCTGTGACTGTAACATAAGGTAGATTTGAATGATGATGTTATTTCTAAGCGTCACACCAACCCTTTTCTTTTCTAGATGGAGGGCAAAGGAACAACACTATTACTATTTAAATGCATGCTTGCTATTTTGTGGGTTATCCTGCAGAAACTTTAATAAATGTGTAAAACACATACAGTGTCTGCATACGATGCTTTGCAGACTGTGCACAGCGTCTCAAGAATGCCTGAGATTAAATTCCGGGTCAATTTTTTCATATTTGAGTTGCATTTGCCTACAAGCCCAGCATTTTCAATGCGACCCTGAGTCATTGCCCACTGCAGAATTAGAATATAGAAGCACTATATAAAAATAAAATTATAACTTATCTGTTAGTTACTTTTTGAAAAAAAGGTTTCCTATTGCTTTAATGAATGTGCAGCCAGTGTGGGGAGTTGGAGAAACCTGATTGCTCTTACACATAAAAAGAAACTTTGTTTTGTGACTCCACAGCATTTCAGGCCGCCAGAGATGATTTTCTGCATTTTGATTGGTTGCATAAAACAGAGCTTGCTCTGTTCACTGTAAACACTGTCACTGCATGTGGCATCTACAAACTGCAACATTCATATCCAAAGAATCTGTGACTGCCTGGCTTAGCTGGGGCTCGCAGACAGACTCAAAGTTATGGAGGTGTATCTTTTAGGGCATTAAAATGACAGGACATATGCAACAAGCATTAAGCATATCTTGTATAATGAAGCCTATTTTGTAAAAACAAGTTGCTACATTGATGTCAGTGTGTTCATGTCTAAAGGAAGTGTGTAAAATTGACAACATAGAGGCTTCAAGAAGGAATATCCCATTTTACACCTGATTGTTTAAACCGCTTCTCCTTGTGACAACAAATGCCAAGGGATAGGGCGGTCGCTGGTGTAGGCGTAGAGCTAAATTAGATTTGGCTTTGATTTTGTTCTGTAAGCACTAAAGTAATTTCTGCTTCATCAATTTACCAACAGCTAACAATGTTCATCAAAGCTTTTTCCATCATCGATGTATTTGTCCAATCGGTGTGATTCTGGGTTAGCAAGACCTAATCTGTGCGAACCCAACCCACTGTCTTACCTGGTGCAACCAGGATGTTAATACCCAAACACCAAGAGGTTGCCATATTATAGCCTTCCTAAAGGGACATTAGGTACAGACTTCACTACTAAGAGCTGAGAATGAGGAGAGATACAGTGGTGAAATTCAAAGCTGTACTTGCTAACAAACTGTCTGTACTTTTATTGCAGAAGGTGAAGGTTATTGATATCGTGTGGTTGGAGGACAGGACCAGGTCACAGATTCAATCAGCCATGCCGATAGATGGGATGAAGAAGCAGTAGAGACAAGGCGAGGAGCAAGGGCCGGCACCAATAGTGGACAAAGACCTGCAGATGTTAATTTCTCTACAGATAGATTTAAGGTCAAAGATCAAGCAAAGAGAACATAGAAACATCCTGTGAATTGTTTAACAGGATCTTTTTAGACATTGCCATAAAAGCTTTAGCAGTGTTTGAAAGGGAGTTGAATCCTTAGAATTTGCAGATAGGCACTAACTAAAATAATAATCTTTGTCCACCTTTGAAGATCACTGGGTCACATATTAACTAAAAAAGACAGTTGTATCTACAGACACACGTTTGCCTTGTCTGCAGATATGATAGGTTAAGGCTTTGTATTCAAAGCGATGACGATTCAAAACCACATTCAAGACATCAAACTATTTGACATCATAAGGACGAGTCAAGGAGTCATCAGACAGATGAAACAATTAGCTTCTGTCACACAACAAAAAGGTACTTCTGAAACTGTGGTTGTTAACTTTTCAAAGTCTGACAGACGTTTCAAACCAACTCACTTCTTTTGCTGAAAGGAAAATTAAAGCAGAACACAAAAAGTCCTAAGAGAATCTAATATCACTCATCTTAATATGACTTTATGGTTTCTAAAGGCAGCGTGTCCACCTAGGAGTCACAAACATAACTAGTTTCCTACACAACTGGGATGTGGTGCCATCTTAATGCAATGTAAAAACATTTTTTATTGCTTTTTCCAAAACTTATCAATAGGGTTCATTTACCTTTTGAACCCATTTTGATTGTGTAAGCCAAATGCAGACACAAGCAGAATTTCATGTTCAAAATTCTGCTTTCTCATGTTGGTTTTTAAACAACTCCCATACAACCAAAAAAAAAAACTGTTTAAATGAAAGCATAAAAAGCTACAATAATCTGGTTGTAATAAATTGCTTAAAAGCCTTTTGATTTTTCAGGCCTCTTTTGAAGGAGTTGAGCGACATCCTTATTATTCGCTTCTCAGCATTTATTCTGCATTTCTTTATATTTCAGGAATTTCTTCTTTCAAGCCTTCTCCTGACTGATAACTTTATAGTTAGAGATCAACCTCTGTGTGAAAACTATGGCTTTTGCTAACAGGGTGGGTGAATGTCAAGAAAATCCTGAAAGCTTTACTCGACTTCATTTGAACTTGTGAGAGGAACTAACTAGGAAGGCCTCTGACTTTATATTTATTTTTCCCATGATAAATTTTTCACAGACTACTTAAGCAAGTAGGTCATGTTTTTTTTTTTTGTTTTTTTTTTCACTAATTTATTGGATTATACAGTTCTTTTAGGAACTGTTAGAGAACTGAAATAATTAATCCAGTTCTGAATCTAAACAAAACCTTCAGCTTTGTAGGAATGTTGTCCTGGATGGAAAACACTCGTGAAGAAAAGTGACTTTGCACTGGAACAAAATGTGAAAACAGAAGAGAAACTGTTGCACCAGACTCTACTAAGATCATTATCTCCTTAAAGGATACCTGTGACGCCAAGCCGTTTTATTGCTTTTGGCTTGCTGTGTTTGCAATGTAATGCTCGGCATGTAATCAGTTAAAACCAAATGGAACCCAAATGTTAGGTTAGACGCAGTTGGTGTCATACCTGAAAATCAAACGGTAAAGTATCACATTTGAGGATTCCATGAACAGCGTGATTTCTCACATCTCCGTTTTTCCCAGTCATTGCAGTGAAGTAATACTCTCATGCTGAGACTGAACAGTTTTTTCACTCCTAAGTGCAGGCACAGTTTCTTCCCTTATTGAGGCTTACAGTCTCTGTTAAATCGTTAAAGTCACTGCTCCTTGCACACACGCTTTTTGCCATCTATTGCCAGCTCATTTAGCTCTGTGAAGCATACATGCTTCACAGATGCATCTGTCGCCATCAAGTCCACCATATGCAGCTCTCAGTCATTGTAGGGCTAGTTAGACTTCAGGGGAGACAGCTGAGGAGCTGACTGTTGTGGGCAGTGGTGTGTAAAATGCTCCTCAGTATTCATTTTGACAAGCTGCTGGTCACAATGGAAACAGGGAGGAAATACTTGAATTCCCCAGAATGATACAAAAACAGGTTCTTTCCCAGGGCTGGTAATGGGATCTGTCCAGGTAAAAAAAAAAGTGATCATTTTTAAATGTTTCATTTTTTTTTTTGTATGTTTGCTTTAATAAGAAACACAAAGAGGCATGACTTCTTGTGCTTGACCTAGAAAACATTTCTTAACTTTATAAAAAAGCTTAAGAAATCTTGCTGATAAAAAACATGAAAAAGTAGATGCAATACAATATGCTTCTACTGGCTTTTCAAAATAATTTGCTTGAATTTTGACTCATTCCTCCTGACATAGCAGCTGTTACTGAGTCTCTCTCTCTCTCTCTCACACACACACACACACACACACACACACACACACACCCCACACACACACACAACTTTCTCAGTCCTGCTCACAAACTTTCTGTGGAACTGACATCAGGGCTTTGTGATGGCCACTCCTAAGTTTTGAGCATTTAACTTAATTTCATGGTACACATGGGGTCATCCTCCAAAAGGTTCTTTCCTTATGATGCCATCAGTTTTTTGAAGTACACTAGTTCCTCCTGTAGCAAAATACCCACACAAATCAATCATGCCACTCCCATTCTTCAGTCTTTTCAGATTTGCATCATTTCCTCTAAAACATAAAAATAGTCCTCATGACAAACCAGATATTTGAAAACCACAGTAGATAGACAGGATCTTATTAACAGGGATGGTAAAAAGCTGAAAATCCACAAATACTTGACACTAAAAGTGCTTATACTTTCCTATTTTAATAGTTCAATAAGTAAATATACCTCAACATGCTCAAGAGCAGAAAAAGTTTTGGAACTACTGCAGAAACTAGCATCCATGCACTTCTTTATTTTTGTTCCTTATCACTAAAGTAAAATGAATATCACTCCAAAGTTGGTTGCTTTGCCAATAGCATTTCAAACAGCATTATGTCAAACTGTCATTAGGTCACTGAGTCAATCATCAAGAAATATTAACTACATGTTACATTTAAATATAAATGATGGTTATTTCTTGCTGAAGCATAATGTTTCTGTGGTGTGGTTTAAAGTGATGGATTTATGTATTGACCAGCACAATCAAGTTAATATGCTACCTTCAGTTGGTAAAGAAAAAGCTGTATGCTGTTTATCAAAAATGACTTAAAAGAGACTTGACTTTGCAATTTAACACCTTAAAATTGGGCGTCTGTCTCTTTAAGAAGCTCTGGCTCTTTCTGACAATGCACCTTCAGGAATGTCATAACAACATTGTCTCTTTGTTAAGCCATTGACAGAAGTCACTACCACTGAGAGGTAGTTGCACTTCCTCTCAGGTAAATGAGCTCAGCAGGTGCACGGTTCCACCAGGTGTTTGCTAATTGCTGAAGGAGCTGAGTCACACGGGAGGGGGGACTTTGAGGCAGACGTTTGGCTTGGAGGCTGCGGCTTCAAGCAGAAACTGCGTGGAAAAGGTGGCGCTTAGTGAGATCAAGTGTTTATCCACCACCAACATCCATCAAAGAATCAAAGCAACACTTCAGGTATGATTTTGATGAGGGAATAACATTATTACATGATGTAAAGCTCAAAAAGTTGATTTTACATAACCTTTTACTCTTTAAACAGAAAAAAACTAACTAAACCTAATATGATGACCTGGTCATATAACCAAAAAAGGCATTCAACTGTTCAAGTTTTTTACTCCTTAATGTGAATATGCTTTTAAAGAGGGGGGTGTAAAAACTATTTCTCAAACGCAGATGAAAGTTTTACTACAGGAAAGTACAGCATGTTTTAATCTCTGAGCTCAGACCATTTCAGTAATTGAGAATAAAAAGAAATGGAAATTTATGCCTACAAGACACAAGAATTGTCAAGAAGAGTTACAGTTGTAATAACTTTCTGAATTTTTTAACATATTTTATTTTAGCTGTTAGTGGGGGATCTGTTAAGAGTCGTTCTTCAATTTCCAAAAAAAAAAAAAAAGGAGTTCACTTAATCATGAAGGGGTGAAACATGGGGCAGCAGTGATGTTTTCCACCAGGAGAGAAGATTAAACTCCCGTTTGTCAATATTAAAGGCTCATCTAAAGGTTTTGGAACAATTGGCACAGCAAACTGTAAAATTTCATCATGACATTTAGGAGAAAATAAGGTTAGAGTCTTCCCATTGTCTTTCCTCAGCTGTGGATTTGCCATTGCAATCACATTAAGTGTCAGTCTACTGAATGCTTCTGTATTTATAGGCTCATGATCTCGGGAGAAAAATAAATAAATGCCAGCTGTTGGGAACATGTTGCTCATTTGAAAGGCACAATACTACATTATTTATTTATTTTGCATTTTGTTTTTATAGATATCTCCAATCTCTTCACAGAAAGCCCTATTACTATGTGCCCATCAAAATTAGGACCAGAAAGGAGAATGAATAGCCTCTGGACAGGCACCCCGACATCACACAGGGCAAGACAACCTGCAGAGTCTCTGAGCATGCTAGAGGCAATCTGGGTCTGTGCTTACAGGCAAAGAAATGTTTTCAACAAAAAGCTAAAACCAGCATACTAATGCACACATATTCACCTGATGCATTTTGATTTTAGCAATCTTTTAGGGCAGGGCTTTTCAAAGTGGGGGCGTGCCTCCATGGGGGGCGCCAGAGCTCTTTTTGTGGAAAACAAAAAATAAACCAGAAGAAGTAACTGAACGTTTTAATACTTAAAGCTATGATGCTAGCATCTGGCTAGCAAAATAAGAAGAAGGCAGAATGACCATGATTATTTAAAGTTTAGGTTTTCATGGACTGGATCTGAAGATGCTCCACTAACACAGTGTTGTCTGCAAAAACACTGGAGTGTCTTTGCAGACACTCCAGTGTTTTTTTTGTTGTTTTTTAATGGAAGTAATAATGTACCTGGTTTTCGGTTATTTATTTATTTATTTTTTATCACAAATAATGACCTGGAAAGTGTTCAGTTCATCTGTAAACAACTCACAATAAGCATCCCTAAATAAAAACCAATACAAAAGATAGACTTCTGAAGTAGCTTAATTAGAAAATAAGTGTATAAAATTTTAATCTCAGTATACTTGCGTCCGTTCTCTGAAGGCCTGAGAGGATTGTTTGACAATATTGATTAGCAAACAGCCTCATGAAGACCAAGGACAACATCTGAGCTCCAGTGTTCAGGTGACAGAATCTTTCAACATGATTACAATTAATAGTGCACTTTAAAAACATGGCATTTATGAAAGAGTGGCAAGAAGAAGCGAGTTGTTAAGAGAAAGGTGTAAGACGTCTGAATTGAGGTTTGCCATGAACACTGCAGGAGACACAGGAAACACTTGGAAGACAAATAAACCGTTTGGCCTTGTGTAAACCCACAACGCAGCACCAGCAGTAACAGTAAAACAGGCAGGACTTGACTGCTGATGAGGACAATAAATCTAATAATAAGAGCAACGACAGAAAGACTTTAATTTATGCTGAACTGAACTTTTCCAGATTGTGAAGACGCACCTTAGACATTAAATTAAATTTATATCACTACTTCACCGCCAAAATTCAGGTAACCATCATGCTTTTGATGGCTGCAAATATCTCCCCAGCAAATGAACTGTGTGGAATGTATTATTCAGAGAAAAGAAGATTGTGTTACACCAGTGGAGGGTCACGTGCGTTACAAGATGGTAACCCATGAAAAGGCTCTGGTCATCTCTGTGCAGAAAGCCCCTAACATCACCATTCCCCCTGAGAGGCTGTTGGCAGGCTGAAGCAGCAGAATGAGGGCACTGTGTCCTGACTGGTAGAGTACAGTAAATGTGATTAGATCATACATGGGAGTGTAGCTGTTAACACCTGCTCTGGATCACAACTATTTCTGGCCTATACAGCTCTGGAAAAGGTTAAGAGACCACTTAAAATGGTCAGTTTTACTGTTTTTACTTTTCACAGGTTTATGTTTGAGTAAAATGAACATTGTTCTTTTATTCTATGAGCTGTTAACATGTCTCTGAAATTCCAAGCAAAAATGTAGTATTTGCAGAAAATGAGAAATGGCCAAAATAACAAAGAGATGTAGTTCTTTCAGATCTCAAATAATGCAAAGAAAACAAGTTTATATTCATTCAGAAACAATAATACTAATGTTTTAACTCTGGAAGAGTTCAGAAATCAATATTTGGTGGAATAATTATGAGCAATTCAATAGGGTTCAGTGCAGTGGGCTTGTCATTTTTTTTTCCCAGAGCTGTATATACATATCTAAATGGTAACAAAAATAAATTCGGTACACAACATCACAAGTTTAAGTTCATATTTCACAGATGGAAAGAACATTTTCTCAAATGTAGAAGCATTTGAGACATTTGCCAATCTTTCCACCTGTTAATATCCCAGAAAAATGTAACCTAATGGTAAGGTCATGAACAACTCAGAAAGGTGGCAGAAAACGCATCTCAGACTCTAAGGGCTTTTTCTAGCATTTCAAAGTTTGAAGTTAAAGACAGAACCTTTGGAAGAAAACTACTCAGATGTGGCTGGTTTGAAAAGATTGGGAAGAAGAAAGACTCCTCTCTCTGTTAAGATTATGGGAGCACAGAAGATTTCTAGAACAATCTGCTCAACACAGATTAGTAGAGATTTCTGGTCATTATGTATAACATCCTGTTTGCCAACATCTGACTTGAGTTTATTTATTAAAAATGATTGTATCTCTTATTTTCAGACATAGTCCATTTCACTCATTTTTAGAGTGACTTTGAACTTGGTTGTGCAAAATAATATGGTTAATCCCAGTTAATTTATCATTTATCTAAACAATGTTGTATTTTACAACAAACCTGAAGTGAGAGTAGCCCATGCTGATGTAGTTTAACTGTGTTTAATTCAGGGATTTTTCCTGTAAGGTGAGGTTGGAGGCTGATCTGTTTGTTTGTGTGTGGAGGTGTGTGCAAGCATGGAGGTGTGCGTAAGTGTGTGCATGTGTGTGTGTATGAGGGCAACAGAGATCCAATTCAGCTGTTGTGCTTATACATAAAGTTTTGCCGTTCTTGTGGGGACCAGACACCAGTAACTTTTACCTCTCATCTTGCTTTAACCTTGACTGTGTTGCATTCAGCTTTGCTTTAAGCATAAAAAAAGTCATGTCTCAAACTATGAAACCATCAAAAGTAATAGATCAGAGTGAGGTATTTTGTCCTCTGTTTATGGGCAGGAAACAATACAGAGTTGAGCTAAAAAAAATTTAAAAAAAAAAACTGCACAATGTCTTTCAAATGCCCAACATTCTCTCAGACCATCGTACACATAAGCACTGGCCAAATTACAATGGCAGTGTTTTCTTTAGTTTGCATGACTGGATACTTTGGCTTGCAGTTGTTGTTTTTTTTATTATTATTATTATTTCATTCTACTTATTGCAGCTTTGTCTTTGGTCAGGTTATACAACATAATTGTGCTTTGTCTTTAAGAAAAACACAAACGTAGAATTTTGCAGGCTTGACGCAAAAGCTTCCTGCAGTGCATCACATGCAGTCAGTCATACATCAGAAAATGCCAACCGTAAAAATATTTCTAAAATATACAGTTTATTCAGAAAACCATCAACTGGAGTCTTACATTCTTATGAAGGTGATTTAAAGCAATCATAAGTGATCATAAAGCAGTGAAGAGTTTCAGATCATTGCGTTCTAATTAACATGCCACAATGTTGACCATTCTTAACTGCTGCAGACTTCCCACTAGTGCAGCTCGTTGCCATTAAATTTATGGTGATGTATGCACCAAGCAGCCTAATGGAGTTACAGTAGCAGTCTTGTTTAATGGATCTTCCTTCATATGCTTGCCAAACAAAATGCTTGAGCCATGTAAAGAGGGAAAATAATGGGAGTGGTGCATATTTGATCTGACAAGCACTTTGAGCAAGACTAGGACTCGTAGAGTTATTAATCGCAGATCACTATTCCACAAGCAAGCAATTTTGTATGGTTGTTTTGTGCACTGTACTATTCATCCTTCTGAAAAGCAATTTATTGGAATAGGTTCATTCTGCAGAGGTGGATTGGAAGGAGGAAAATCCAGAAGCCAAGATTCAGTTAGTCACAGCACATATTTATTGCATTGTAGTCAAAATTGTGAATATGTCAGATGTACAAAGAAACTTGTTTGAAAAAGTGCACACGCGATCGTTTAAAAAAATCTCTGGGTTGGTTTTACTGCTATTTTTACTGATAAAATTACTAGACAAAATTTTAATTCCATCTCTAGGACCCTTACAAAACATGTCGTATTTGTGCTCCACTTGGGTGCCTTGGATACAATAAATGTTTAAACCTATAACCTATCGACCATGGCTTTCAGCTGGACAAATGTTCTTGGTAGAAAATCAAAATACTTTATTTGAGTTCCTGAAAAAGTTGCTGGTCATTTTCTACTTTTGTACGTTAGATCCTTTTGAACAGAATATTTTCAAGTATGATATGAAACCATCTGCAGCAGAAAATTTCATATCGACCGTTCTTCAATTTGTAATCCACAAGGGGACATTTTGTTAAAGCATCGACAATCAAATATTTTAATAATGGTTGCTGAAGCAGCCGTGACCATGTGGCCCTTGTAAATCGTATCTACCAGGTGAATGCTGGACAGTTATTTGGGATGACATATTTCATAACTCGCCCTGCAAGAAGAGAAGTAATATTTTCACTCTTCCTATTCATGTCCATCCATCTCTGGGTGAGATTGGATCAGTTTATCCAGCTGGTGAGCAGCTGGTGGACCCTATATGGAGATCAACCCTGAACTCAACAGTTTGACAGGTAAGCATGCTCAACTTGAGCACCAAGTGCTTTTCTTGCATGTTATATAAAGCAAAGAATAGTAATGAGACTAAATATAGCTTACAAATCAAGTCTGATTTGATACAAACAATGGTGAAAAGCATTGTGATAAGAACGCTGCAGCACATATAATGTAGTTTCAGATTCATGTCAGTATTTTTGACTTTGTTGCTTCTTTTCAGGTACTAGAACAATGTTTGTGACTTCATTCCTTCAAAGCGAGCTACAGTGTAAACCCACCTACTGAAGGCCATAAAAACCGACTCCAGGGAGTAAATCTTTCATCTTTTAAATTATGCATCACTTGGATGAGCACGTTCTCACTTCTAGTAAATACTTTAAAGGAAAAAAAAAAAGAGTGGTGTATGCGCTGTCAAAAACCTCGCCTGAAATCCTCATGGGATCCTGTACTGAAAATTCACTGTGGATTCTGTGTTACCTGTCATGACTTTTACCGCTTAATGATGACACAGATATCAACATTTTTGCAAAGCAGACAGGTGAATCAAATAAAGTGCCAAATTAAATGAAATGACACACAAAAACAGAAAGGCACTAAGAGAAAGCTTTGCTTCCACAGCTAATTAATTATTATTCAGTTCAGTTCATTCCAATCAATTAAAAAAATATTCATTACTACACAATGAAAGTTTAAAAATTGTACCAAAGCATACAATCTATCCCATTAGATAAGAAAACATTTAACCTTACTGCAACTTTTGAGATTGCCATTTTGCATCTGCCAATGAAACTAACAGATGGTGACAAAAACATAAAAAAAGGAATAAAAAAAGTCATAGAATGAAAAACAATTAAACAACTAATCTAGTCCATTTAGGAGTTACAATGCCGCTGACATTTTAGTACAAAAATAAAACTTCAAGAAAAGAAAACAAAAACCAAAAAGGGAAACTGCAGAAAAGTGTTGCGCCTTTCCACTGACATGGAAACCGGTCGATGTGGAATAAATTGCGGATCACCGACTCTGTTGCCGCTCGACTGGCCTTTCTGTGTAGAGCAGAATTTGAACAAGACAGATGCTTCCAGGTGGAAGCCGACCACAGCGCAGGAGTTTTTCTGGAGTACTGCTGCTGTTCAAGACCTCCATCTGTGGCTGACTGCATGTCTGGTGCATCAACCTCACCTTCTCACAATGGCCTTCAAATGCTGGACTGAAAAAAAATCTGAATTTCTCTCATTTCTGGATAACTACTTTGTTCAACATCATTTGAGGATGCAGTATTCTGTCTGTAACAGATTATTCATGTGTCCAGTTTCCAGGTGAAGAGAGCTACTACTACAGTTTCACTGTCATGTTATACACACAAAAAGCAAAAATATGAAATGCACAAATAGGCATGTACCGATTTCTCTGTAAATTCTCCATTTGCATTTAAAACAAAAAACTCTAAAATTATAACATTCACACCAAAGATGATTGAATACAAACATACAAACTGTTCTTTTGCCCATGCAATTTAGAAGTTCAGAAAATGTAGAAAAATTGGCTAATTGTGAACTTCCTAGTACGTATTTGTATGACAGATTTAAATTATTCAATTATAAACTCACAATACCCAAAATAAATCCATCCTTTTGTCATAATTAAATTCTACAAAGCATACAATTGTTATTCAGTTCCACAAAGGCATTTTTTGAGTGCGACCACCAAAACAACACGCTCTTTCTGCCGACATCCCAGATTGTCCTTCATGCACATCGATGTTGGCGGTAATTCATTCTCTACCCTTTTAGTTATGCTGCTCTCTCCTCGCCAAGTTGAGGTTCTGATTGACAGAGACGAGATCAGAGTCCAGACCCAACCTCTGTTTTGCACTTCTCCCCTACTGTGTTTATGGACGCAGTGACGGACATTAATAACATGTTATTAACCCCCCTAACCTCCCTCTCTCGCATCTCGTCATCTTGTGAATCATCTTCTAAATAAGCACTTGTAAGAGTCCCTGTCCTGTTCTCAACTTCTCCAGCAGCATCGCTTCTCATCCTGCAGCGCTGACATATCGCGTCTCAATTCATATCTCACTCCTACAAATATACTTGGACTTCTTTTTTTCTTTTTTTTAGCTTAAACACAAATAATGGGTTGCAGTCGGGTCACCCTTCAGATTCTGCCACATTTTTATACAAATGGATGTTAGTTTCTTAGGGCCGGCTTCAATTGAGTTATTAGTTTCTTTTTAAACACACAGCCTTGAAAATATCTGCAAGAATCCAAATATCACTTTTTTTTTTTTTTTACAAAATCAAGCTTGCATATATATTTTAAAAAGGTTAAGAAATAAGCAATAAGACTCCTGTTTTAAGAAAAAGCATTAGCATGAAAAATAAGTAAAATAATATTCCACTCCTTGGCTTTCACTGCAGCCTCTGGATTTGAATATTTCCCAATGGCTAACTCTCCCACTCACTCATTTAGAAATGTAATAAATATTGTTCATTTTCTGTAATTAAATTGGGAAATATGCATGAAAGCTTTCAGTTTTTTTTATTTATTTATGTATTTTAAACACCTACTGACTGACTTTTCAAACTCAGACAAAACCCAACATGAGTTTATATTCATTCAACGTAAAACCAGTTAAATAATGCTCTTTGTTTACTTTGTGTTAATTGTTTTTTATTAAGATTGCTGCACTTTTAAATACACTTTTTTTCCCACATTTTCACCACAAACTGCAAGCACATTAGTAGGATTATAAAAATGAAGGAAGTATTTGTTTTGCTCTGCAAAAGCTCTGCATATTTCAGCGACTGAAATTTGTTTCCATTTCTATCTAAAAAAGTAGCTCAGCGAGTCAGATTGGATGGAGAGAACCTATTCTATTGTAGATATGTCTTTGTGTTTATGGTTGTTGGTTTATGGATGGGGAACCTCTCAAGTCTTTTGCAGCCTGCAACATGTTTTCCTCCAGGATCGCCCCGTACCTACAACCATTCATTTTGCCATCAGCTCCAACCAATTTTCTTCTCTTCACCATTCCTCATGGTGGTGTTGGTGCTTTTAGGATGATAGTTTCCACTACATATACTGTTTTGCTTTCCTTCTTTTTCCCCCATCATCAAACCAGAGCACATCTTTCTACATGTTTGCTTTGTCCCCTCCAGGGCCTGTGGCAAGCTGCTGATGGGAATTCTTATGGTTTTCTTTTAGGATATCAACAATCCTGACACTTTCATAGCATTGCAATATATAGCAGTAGGCATTTCATAGACCTCTTGTCTTCTCTGGTTAACGCTTTCCTTCCCAACTAGTCCGTTTACATGGATTTCTTTTTTTTAGTTTTGCTGCTCTGTCCTACTCTTTTCCTCCTCAGAAGATGAACTAAACAAAGTTCAATAGATTTTTAACGTTTTGACTATTATTTCTCCAAAATTTAAACCCCGATGTGTCTGGTGTATTCCTCAGCCTTCATGACTTGTGCATTTATGTTCACTAACAAACCTTCAGTTAACAAAACATCTCAGAATAGTGGCATTTAGACCCAAATCAAATTATACCCATGTGGTATCCATTTGGTAAATACACTATTTACCAAGTTGTTGGATATTAATCAATACAAATCGGTATAGCTGAGAAGCTTGAAGATTATTGAACTGAATTTCCCTGATAACAGTTTTGACCCCAAAAGAAAAAAAAATCTGAAAATCCTAGGAATGTAACAAAACTGCTCTTTAATACAGTCTGAAGTTAAACTATTACCAAATGATACACAAGAATCACCTTTACTGAAAAAAAAAGAATATAATAAGTATGTAAAAACAACAACTGGAGACTAACATCATGTTTTGATTAGTCTATAGAACAGCCATCCTTAGCTGGACCATAACAGGTACACTCAGTGCTGCTGGTCGATATTTTTTATTTTTTATTTTCTACCTTATGGCTCCTCTCATCAATCGGCACCAGGGGAAATCTCTAGCTGGCCCATATTAACAAAAACCTGTTCATCAGAAGTGTGGCCTTGCAGCTGCTGACTCATAAAAATAACATAAAGGCTGTGCCGACATCAGCCGAATATAATTCTATTAGAGCACCCATTTGTTGCTGGGCTTCACTGTGGCTTCATTCAGCTGTCTAAATGACCCTTCATTTATTTTACTGCCCTGCTGGGAAGGAGGGCAGCACCTGAGCACTCAGGATGACACTCCAGAAGCCAAGCCATCAAAGCTCAAGTGACAGATCGAGTTGGTGCATTTTTCCCCCTCGCCTCCTTGCTTGCTTTTTCCTTCAGTCAGCTGCTAATGGATAAAATGTCCTTTCGTTCTGTGGCTGCAAATGGATGTTTCTGCTGCAGTTATCAGACTAGATTAAGGAATGTTTCACTGTTCTTTTGCATCTTCTGGCGTAAAACTTGCAGAATGTCATAAAAGATATTTTCCTCCATGAAAAACGGATGACCAAAGATGCCTTTCTGAAGAGAAGAGTTGGTAATCACTAGGTTATTTTATTGTCTTTTGCATCTATTTTGTGCCACAAACTGATTTGGAAAGTTCTCTCACAACAAACCTGTTTTCTTGACCTACATGTTTTCTCTAAGAGACGCTCAATGGTTCCATTTTTTCTCTCCTTACCTCGTCTTTTCCCCTGGTGTTTCTGAGTCATGAGCGCTAACAGGTGGCCCCTGTCAGGAAGTGGGCTGGTTCCTACATTAAGTACCCCTTCATTCTGCCGAGTCTCTGAGTGCAAAATACTCCCTTCCGTTACATATCGCTCCCATGAAACAAATGGTTGCTTGCTGGGTTTCTAAAACAAGCTGGCCTGGAGTAGCCTTCCCTGCAAGTTGCTCACCATTTTTGTGCTGGTTTTGTTCAAAGCCAAACTTAAGACACTTATTTCAAACTTTTAATAATTTTACATTTTCTTTGTTTTCTTTCAATATGGTTGTGTTTTCCAGCTTTTTAAAGAACCTTCTTTTATTTGGAAGGTTCTTTAAAATAATCATGAAAAATAAAAATAAAACCATTTCTATTTTGTCTCATGTTGGCAGCTTGTTCTCATATTTTAAGTATTGAGTCTGGTCTACATTATCATGGTGAACAATATGATCATTAGATTCGCCTCCTTCATTGAATTGTGTATGCTCAAATTACATAAACCTTAATTTATTGTACATATCTATAACCAATCTTTTTCTGCATTTGTTGATCTTACAAATATGTGTCTATCCTATTTTTACATCATGTTTATACTGGTGTGACAGACTCGAGTCTCGTTTTTTTCTCTTTTTAAGGACATTATGGGCTAGTCACGGGCAGGAAATTGGCTTAAAGATACACACGGTTTTTGTTGTCTTTTTTGATCAGCTCATTTTCAAGGATACAAAAGCTGTTATGCTTTCATAAGTAGTCCCAGAGGAAAATGGAGCCTTGGTGCTGTGAAGGATGTTGCTTCTAAAGTAAATAGGAAAGTGTCTGTGTTACTCATCTCCATTTATATTCGTGTTTTGCTTTTTTGACTTGCACATATCTCAGCAAACACATGACATTTGAAAACAGTCAAAATCCGACGACATAAACAGGCAATATGTGGTATTTTAGCTTTTATTGATTTTTAGTCAATAAGTTAATTTTGTCAGTCTGGATCCTCCACCATAACGCAAACCTGTGAACCTGTTGAACAACTGATGATCATTTTTGAAACATAACATGATGCACATTTTGGTAGTTTAGGTGGGCAACCAGTACATCTAATACTAAGGTGGGATGTTTAATTCTTTTTTGAACAATAATACTCAAACATTTCTGCTCTTCATCCATCTTGACCGAACCATGTTATGCACACACAGGTTTATTAAAATATGAATCTGCCTCACCAGAACATTTAATGCATTAACACCTCATAGTGATGAACATAAATAGGGTGACAAACGAATGCATTCACACTTGAGATCTCACAGTGTGTTTAATAAATGCAGCATAATTTTAGGTACCGTCATCAAGCAAACATTATTGAAGCATCCGAGCATGAGCAGAACACCGAGGGAAGGTTTCTACCACCGTGCTACTGGACCGCTGAACATCGGCTCACTGATTCTTAATCATAACACCATATCCAGTCCTTCACTACATGTGAACTTATTTTGTACAGCATTTATTTCTATAAACAGTGGTGATAAATAACATTTTCCACCTTACAGATTTGTTCTGGTTCTGCTCTTTTGTCAGTGTCAAGATAACTCAGAGTTTAGCCTTGAACTGTTTGACATTATTTAGTATTCTTAAATATCGTAACATTTTTTTTAGGTCATAGTGAAGATCAGATGAAGCTTAGAGACAAATGCATCATTGTATAAATGGGTGTAATCGTGTAATTCCTTCATTTTCTGTTTTATTCAAACGCATTACCTCGTTCATAAGAGGTTTGTTGCATGTTATAGTGATTAAAACAGTATCTAAATCCATCAAAACTGCAAATGTCAGATTAAACCCCAAACAAATCAGTATTTTCCAGGAAAACCCTAATTTTTGCTCTTGTTGCCATTGGTTAGGCATTTCTATGTGGAACAATGGAGGTTCGTGTTCTTTTTGCGCCATTTTGAAACCTGTTGTGGCAATGAATTGTAATATTTTACCACCAAAACAAGTCACTGATACAAAACGGGTTCAATCTATGACAGAACCATTTTTGTCAAATCTATGACAGGTTGGTTATAACTAACCAACTCAGATGGGCCTGAAAGATGTGAACGATGATCTCAGTGCTCCACCACGGGGCAAAAAGCACATTTTTTAAGGGTCACAAATGCTTTAGTGTTGCTTTATCATCACCAAAGCAATTACATACCTCACCAAGCAGTCCTAATGTCATTGCTTTCCCTTATTACCATAAGGAACTAGAAGATACCTTTTGTTTACCAAACCACGTGCAGACGTTGAAAATGCCAAATGTTCCAGGCTAGCTGTCTGCAGCCCATGTGGAAGTGATGGCTGGAAAAGTCATTAAAACGCAGTGTACTTTTCAGCAGGTTTCTCTTGCATCAGTAAGTCTGAACAGAGCAGTCAATAAGTCAGAATGACAGGCTGGATCATTTGTTCCCTTCTGCGGGTTCCTACCTCTCAGTTGTTTTATCCCCCCTGTCTCTGTCATGCCCGTCTTCAATCCGGACACTCCACGCAAATATTGATTCCGACCTTCGTTAGCTCGGCTGGCACCAGAGAACGCTGATGCCTCTCAGAAAGCTCTTGACAGGCATTGATGAACAATTTGTGGTCGGGTTGAGCCCTGAGCTGAAAAGAGCACCGCATTTTTTTTTTTTTTTTGTAATATGATTGCATGAGATGATAAAAAATAAAGCTTTTGAGGAAGAAACACAGCAGAGGTGGTCATTTCTAAACAGATAAGAGCTTCAGAAAGATAAGATGGACAGGTGAGATTTCGCTTTGTTGTCTTATCTGGATTGTCGCTGTGTTATTTTTAGCCTGTCTCACGTAACGCAGACTTAAACATTTCAACGTCTTTTGGGGTTTTTTGTTATTATCCTTCTGTTTATTTCAGTTTCCTATGACTTCTGTGGAGGCAGAAACATAATGTTAGGCTTCAGAGGAGATTCAGGCAGCAAAGGTTCCTTCTCTTTTGATTGTGCTGACATATCGATCCCATTGGAACCTGGGCGCAGACGTCTGTGTCTGTTCAAATCGCCATGTATCCTGGTTCCCATGGCAACCTAACACCGTGGCGCACTGCTATCTCCAAGCAGACCGCACAGAGCAAGAGGTTTGGTAAAGTGGTGAGGTTTGCTGTGTATACACACACGCACACACACACACACGGACGGACGGACACATCCATTGTTGTACCTTGTTTTCTCCCCGGAAAAAGCTGGAAAGCTGTTGCCACAATTTGTCTCTTCTGATTTTGCACAAGGTGACACTGCTGACTGTACATCCTCTCAGCGTTTGGGCTGTTCTTCTATTTCATCTCAAAGTAATTTTCGCTGTGTTCAAAACATTTTTCTCTTTTTTTGCTGGTCAAGCATAACACGGTCTGTGACAATATTTGTTTCTAGGGGGAACTGCTTGAAGGATTGTGTTCCTCTTCAGTGTAAGATAGTAAATAAATAATATTTATTATTACCCTGCAGACCCCCGAAATCTCAAAATAAAATAAAAAAGACATTAAAAATCAGTTTCTTATGCTTATAAGAAACAAATGCTACCCGTATTGTCAGTGAAAACTTCAGTACCTTATGCTGCCCCTTTTAATAGCTATGAAATATACAAAATTTAAGAAACAAGAGTTTTACAAAAGATATGCTTGAGGTTTCTTATCAAAAACCTTAAAGCCGTCTTATACTGTAGCGTTATGGGTTTAAGTGTAAGGTGTAAGCAAACAACTGGGTAATCTATGTGCAATTAAACCATTGAGTGTAAAAATGACTTTGCTGCATTTTCTGACAAATTATTTCTGATATACCAAAAATTTTGCAGATTACACTTTAGCCACTTAACTGACTCTTAAAAATAAGTTTTGAATCTAGAATCATCCTGAGGTTATTTGAAAATTTGCCGTTTTGTCAAATTTTTAAGCCTTAATATCCCTCAGTCAGTAAAACAAATGTTTCACTTGCTGCATCCACAAACATGAAGAAATTATCAGTGTCATTTGCTTCACCTGTCAATGGTTACAATGCTGTTTATGCATAGATTTGGACTTTTTTCATATTTCTAGTTTTACACAACCATGAAATCAGTACTGCCTCTGCAAAACAAGCACACACAAAAACCATCCAAACATTGTGGCCCACAAAAGATTTTTCAAACAGCATTCAACACTTTGGCTGTGGTTTAAAAGAAAATGGTTCGGTGCACAGTCTCAGGCCATCTGTGTCTGACAACAAAAACACACAAAGGTGCTTTTAAGAGAGGGTAACAATTCTACCTGGTTGCCTTGAAATGTCTGACATCTCTTTAGAATTGCAATGTCATGAAATGTTACAGAATGGAAGGTAAATGCATAAAAATTAAACCACTTTGGAGCTGCAAAAAGTTATTTGACAGTTGTTTTTTTTTATAAATTTTAAAAGAATTTTTGAAAGTAACAAAATGTATCATTTCACTAACAGAAAGTGTTAAATTTCCATTGACTGATCATGTTTAAAGAAAAAAAATAAAAAGCTGTGGTATAATAAAATCACTACATGTAAATACATGCATTCCAGCCTCAAAAACATCACCAAACAAAAATCACCCAGAAAGCTGTTCAGAAACTCTGAGCAGGGATTGATTGCTGTAAACTCTTTAAAATATTTCCATGGAAGAAGGATATATAACATCTTCTTCGAGCCATTTTTTTTACTTAGAATATGATTTGTTTATATTGTCTCCATATTTTTGAGACAATGTTCTCAATTTAATATTGGACCGAAGCTTTCTGGGTAAATTAAATTAATTACATAATTTCTAAATAAACTAAATCAGCCAGGTGTATAAATAATTGGATTAAGCTGTATAGCTCTGATTCTGAAGTTTGCAGTGAAACACTTTTTTTTTACCAAGATATTTTGCAAATTTGTAGCAGATTTGAAAACAGACATTGGATTATCTTTTTTCATAAGAACAACATTTTCTTTTCAAAGAGACACCTGACTAAATCTAACATGGCTCCATTATCATTATTTGGGAGAACTTACCTAGCTGTGTTTCTGAACGTCTCCTCGTTTATGCACTGCTGTTTTATGCTCATTGCTCTCAGTGGTGATCAATGAATCTTTATCTTTGGTGTTTTCAGTTCTACCCCCTTGTCTCCGCACAATCAGCGCCGCACACCACAATGCAAGAGTCCGTACCTTCTGGCATCACTTTCACTTTCCCTCTGTTTCTTCTTCCGTTTCCTCCTAGGAAGGAGAGAGAAGCTGATACAATGTAAAGTAATTTTCTCCTTCCATTCCTCTGCTTCTTCCCTCTTCTGGTGCCGTCTCAGTTACACACTGTATTGCACTAACTTTTGTTCCTCTTCTCCCTGGGTAATCCTCTTTTTGTCATCTCAAAAAATGCTTCCAGTTTTTACCGTATATTCATGGTCAGCCTTTGGAAATGTGCCACATTTCGGGATTCCAGAACTTAAAAATCAGCAATAAAGATTACATTAGGAAACCTAAAGTACACTGGATGCTTATCGTGGAAAGTGGTGCACAAATTGTTTTGCACTGGAAAAATAAATAATTCTGCTTTTAGTTCCAATAATAAATAATTAAAATAATAATCTCCTGAAACATGTTGCTATGTAAATGAGACATTCCTGGAAATTAAAATGAAGACTGAGAATCTAATTAAATTTAAATCTTTTTTTAAAACTTTTCCAATATTTAAGTCTTCATATTTTGTGCTCTCTAAAAATGAATCCTAACACCTATTTTATAACATTTTTTCAGTGCATATTTTGCGGTTACTCATGACTAAATTACAATCCGTTTATAGCCGTATCCGAACCAAATAAATGAGAACTGACAGCTTCAAGACACAGACTGACCATGCAGGCAGTATTTTAATTCTGCAGTTACTCATGCAAATCGCAGCGGCTCACGGTGTAAAAATAGACCCAGAGAGGGATGTTAGTCTGAGCCTTCACCCACCATTGAAGTCAGTATTTTCAGTCAGAGGCTGCTCATCTGCCACGTTGCGTGGACTCCAGCTGTGTGCGGCCCGAGACACCCCTTCACTTACTCTTCAGCGGGCGAGGTTCAGCTCCCACCATGAGCCGTCTTGAAAGACAACATAAAGACAGCATAAAGCAAACATCACTCTGGCCAGTCAATCAACCTTTTCTCCCCTGTCCAATCAATTGAGTGCTTGCCTCAGAGAGGCCTGAGAATAGAGAGAGGCTAGCTTTGTGTGGCAACAGATGAGAGTGCACTTAACTACAGAAAGAAAATGGGCAGCATTTCCATCCGTCGTCTCTGCAAATGTACATCAAGAGGGGTGTATTCAGTTTTGGTAATGTTTGATGAGTCCAGGGTGCTTTTAGACTCCATTCCCCTGGCCTACCTCTTATTTATTTCACCCTCCATTTCAGCCCTGGGGAAATTACAACATAAATGTTGCTACATGTTCAAATCACAAGTTGCATTAGGAAGTACTTATATTATCAGGTGAACTCAATAACGTGACGGGGTGAAGTATGAGATTCTAATGGTATGACAGTCTTAAGAAAGATTACTTTTTTGCAAAATGTAAATAGTAACATTTAAAATGATCTGTCTTTGGAACAAAAATAAAAAAAATATTACAACTTCTGCTGAAATATGACATAACAATTACTACAGTTACTCTAAAATATTTTGAAATCAAGGCTAAAACCTCCACCTGTTTAGAGTTTCCTTTGATTAATAATAACTAGATTATTGATTAATAGATTTGATGATTATAACACTTCATGATTGTGATGATGGAATTTGATGAAATTTAATGCTTATTGCTTGTTTCATAATTCTTACTATTTTGTGTTTTAGTATGCAACATACCTTGAACTGCCTTGTTGGTTAAATAGGCTTAATTTTGGTACATAGACGTCTACACACATGTTGATTAGTGTCTCTTTGCCTAACAGAACATCAACAGTCGGCTGCTTAACAGGCGTGCCCCTCAAAATTTGTCAACTGATACTGTAAACATTATTTTGTTTAGTTTCACAAAATTGCTGTCTGTGCTTTTCAGTACAAGACAAAATAATTTCCAAACAGCCAAATGTTTTTTTTTTTTGTTTTTTTGTTTTTTTTTATGCATTGAATAAGTTTAGGAGTCCACTGTAAACTCATTGCCAATGTGCAACAACAGACCAGAGATAATTATTTGCTTCATGTAGTCGAAGAAAATACTAGTCCAATACTTTATGAGGCATCTTCTTGAAAAGGTGCTGAAGGTGTGATGGGATATGCAAGTGTTTTAAAAACGTTTCTTAATACTGTTAAGCTGCACATATCTAACCCTGCCTGTTACACATTCATGTGAGGCATCTCCTGAGCAGAATACTTTGCAAGTCTTTTCCCTTTTGTGATTTTATTCTTCATTGTGCTCCAGTGTTTGAGGTCCTTCCTTCTTCTTTTATTAGCCTGAAGCAGAAGGTCTGAGACAAAAATGGATCTGGTTGAAGATGAAAAGTGTGCAGAGCAGCATAAGGGTAATGGAGGGACTCGCACTTGCTGATGGTTCGCTGAACTCTGCTGAATGCGGTTGATTAGTAAAAGATGCAGAGCGTGCATAGAAACACCAGATCTCAAATCAAACTTTTTCTCCTGAGTAGAAAGAAAAAAATGCACTTTTCTATGAATTCTAAATAGTATTACTGTCACAGTGCAAAGGTACGGCTTGGCATTTTGTAAGTTCGCTGATGGCTGTCTGGAGGATTAGCCACATCAGTAAACTTTAATGCCAAACAGGTAAAGCCCTTCACAGCGTGAAATGGGATTGTAGCAGATAAAAACTGTGCAACACTCACTTCATAGGCAGTACAATTTGTAGAAATATTTCATTTGACACATTCTTGTGAGCAGCATTTAGAAACAACTGTAAGACTTTAGATTCCTGAATTATATTTATATTCTCTAGTTATGGAAGGGTAGAGTACATCTGCAACTAGAGTGGTTGATGCTAAAATGGAGAATTTTAGTTTCCTCCATAAACTCTTTGTCTTCATTCCTGACATTTGGATGTGTTTGCTATTTTCTTTTTGTTGCTGTTTAATGCAAATCCTGTTGTGATGCCTTCACAGGCATACAAAGTTTTATTTAAATTCTCTCACTAGCCTGTTCAGACATCTTCTTCTGGGTTCATTTGAACTTCCTCATATCCATCACAGCTGAGTCTCAGGATCCCCGAAACCAGTTGTTTGATTAATTGACTATTTCATTTCAAACATCCAAAACTAAACACACCTATAAAGCACACAATGTACATGGTCTCAAAGAATTAAAAGGATAGTTAGACTAATTTGACCCAGTTTTATTTAGTGGCAGTGAAAACTCACTATATGCACAGCAAATCAAAAAACTTACAGAAATCAGGACAACTACATTATTTGTGTGGAGAGGGATGTGTTGATATCTTCAGAGTCCCCCCGGATCAATTAAAGGAGTCACCGTCAAGACAATTTTAGGCACTTAACGCTCTAAATCAATAGTAAGTGAAAAAATGAATGCAATATAATTTCAGTGGACACACCGGGTATCTGTCTTCTATTTCCCTTGGTTGCAATTGGGAGTCTGGGCTAATTAAAGCAGAGTTCCCAGGCAGCTGATGACAGCCACTGCTGCTCTGATTCTCCGACTCAGATGTTCAATGAAGAGGAAGGGGTATTACAGCCATAAGGAATGCCACAAAGCTAGCTATTCACACATAATTGCTCACCCAGGGAGGATGCAGAGAAGCTGGTGGCCTGACACATGCTGGAGGTGTCAGATCCTGTCAAAATGATGAAGCTCTCCAGTGCCCCCGGGCCCTGCACTGAGACCCCAGAGCTGCCCAAATGGGATGCCAATTTTAACTTTTTAAATCCAAAATTGATAAAACACAAGCTGGCTGTAACTTCAGAGTGAGGCTTAGTTTTCTTGTTCAGAGGCCCTTAACTGGGACCGGCCATAAGAAAGCTGCAGCTTCAATTTATATCGGCAATAGATCTGGGTCACTCTGGAAAAGTGTTTCTATTTGGGATGGTCACAGAATGTTAGCAAGCATCACAGATTTGTTTTGAGGGATGTTTATTTCCCCTTAAATGTTACTAAAGTTGTAAGAAAAAAAGCATTTGTGGATTGAGCAGCAGAGTTGAATATATGGGTTGCTCCCCAGGAAAACTTGGAGGGGATGTGATGCTGGCATCACTGGAAAAAGAAAGCTTGTCACCACTGGAGGAAATCTTAATGCAAAGAGATATTGACAGGATATTCTGCAACCACAGCCAATCCCCTTATGACCACTCTCTCTGACTAAACTCTGACCTTTAAGATGAACAGAGTCAACAGAGAATGAAGCCAAACTTTGGAATGGCCTTCCTGTAGTCCTGACCTCAGGCCCATTGATCACCTGTGGGACCAGCTTGAGTGTCCTGTTCATGCCAGACTGACCAGCACTACATTAGCTGACCTGCAAAAAACGGTGCTTCCCAAAAGGCTCAAACCACAAATGCACTTTCTTTACAAATGTAGAGACATTTACAAGGATGTAAACAGAGGACCGTTTTTAGCAACAAGTGTTTCTGCAGAAAATACTTACTTTTTCATATATTTTTCGATGTTTAATCGATTTATGCAGGGATAGTCATATGATATGACGGGACTGAATGTATATTGGTATTCTAAGTCTTTGTGAACATTATAATTTTCCATAAAAGTGATCAAATAATATGTGTGTCCATTTTGCAAAGAAAGGTTGTGTTAAATATAACACTCTGCTTTGGCCTGGTGGTGTTTGCTCCACTGGGAAACTTCTCAGGCTTTATTTATAGCGTAGCAAACAAAATGCTTTTTTTGTAAATCACGATGGGTGAAGTGAAATGAGATGCAGCACAGAAAACCCACAGCTGGGGATCATTGGGTAGAGCAGTTTGATTCTTCCTCCTGATACGTATCACTGTAACACTTAACTCCAAGTTACCTGTACATTTGTGTTTTGACATTTTACTGTATGCATGTTTGTGGTGAATGTGGCTCTAGTGTAAAGTGCTTTGAATGGTCCATTTGACTAGAAAAGCAGTACATAAATTGACACCATTTACCATTAAAAAAATGAAATAAAACTGCACTTTTCTTCCCAGCCAGCAGCCTCCTTTAGACAACTTCCCAAACGGATAGTCTTGCTGCTTCACACTGATTTAGTCTAGAAATACACTAATGGCTTATAGGCCAACTCTCATTTTTTGATCCCTGAATTTGTCACATTTCATTAAAATCATTACAGGACTGATTACTGTTGCAGGGTACGCTCCTTATCCAGAATTTGTGACATGCATGTCATCATAAAAACAAACAAACAAAAAAAAAAACACTTCCCACAGGGAAGTTCAAAATTAGAAAACAGACAGGAAGATGGACCAACCAGGCCCTAAAATAACCTCTGATGACATGGATTCACATTTGCTTTAAGAGTAAGCTGGCTCCACTTTCTCTGCAGGGGAGAGACGCAGAGTGTTTTAGAGTTTGAGTAATATTGGAGCTGTTTGATAAATCAAAACTGACCATGGGAGACACTTAAATAAGGTGACAGATGACTTTCTGTGAAAGAAAGGAAAGTATCTGAGCTACCTTGAAACTAACTTTGAAAATGTTTATATATTTTCCTTTACCCACACAAGTTTTCTCTATTCAAAGAGAAAAAACTTGAAGTAAAAATGTGCAAATAAAACCAGATGTTTACATGCAGTGTATAAAAGACATGCAGCATTTTATCTAAATCAAAACATTTATGAAATCCTACTAAGTTTACTGCTTAGATCAGTTAAGATGGCTTTCCATAGGATTGGTTTTGGTCCATTCCTACTGGTGGACCTGAGTCACGATTGGAAGTGAAATGAGTCCAAGGTTTAACCCTTTGGGGTGTCTTGAAATGTTGCATCAGTATTTCCCCATAAAGTTCTTGCATCTCCAGAAATCAGGGTCTTTTTTTTTATCTTAGTCAATTTGTAAATCCTTCTTCCCTGAGTGGCCTTTCAGCTTGTGTAAGCGTTAAACTTATTTTACTCTGGATGATGACACACACTCTTGTCACTCTTACCCACCCTCTTCACAGGGTCTTATGTATTTTATCTCTGGACTTATAATCACATTCCACACCAAAACATGTCAATTTTTGGGACACAGAACACTTCTGCTTCTAGAGCAGTAAACATGGCTGACACTGTGTGCGTAATTGTTTTAGGAGACAAACATGGAACCTTCTGGTGTCTTGAAATTGTACCCCCTGCTTTTTTGACATCTTACATGATTTATTTAGACTTTACCTTGATGTAAGGGGAGACGGTAAAGTATCAAAACACATCTGTGTGCCTTCAACCTACTCAAACATTGTGCAGGAATTAGAGGCTTAAAAAGCCAAAAGGTTTCATGTGATTTAACATTTGAAAGTAAGGAACAAAATGTGAATGTGTCCTTTTACAACTCGTATGTAAATATCTGGTTTCTGCTGTACATATCAAAACAAACAGCTCTGTAAGTAAAAGCATAAATGCAGGCCAGAGTCTGGTAGGGAGTTGTCTCAAGTTATTTAGTAGCTGAATGCTGGCCTGTTTAACTCTTGCCCATGTCAACATGAGGAGATGCCAGTGGCTTAGTGTGTCCTGACACGATTAAAGAAAAGTCCTGACAGAGAAACATCTGTTTGGCCCGGAGCCCTATCACCCACACGAGGCCAAAATAAGGATTCTCACAAGATCAACATCTGGGATTTAAAATTAGAAATTCTCGTCCTTCTCCTCCCTGCATCTTTCTCTCAGCTACTTCTTTTTCTAACATCTGCTCTCTTTTCTCTTTTTTTCCCCGTCTTGCTTTCCTTTTTTCAGTGTGCATGTTTAACTTTTCACACTTGATGAGTCTTCTTCTTTTTTCATTAAGGCTTCATTAGGATGTTTAATCAACTTTAGATGTTACAGTTCATCATAGAAAAATTGATAATAGCAATAGCTCACAGTAATAATCACCATGTTTGCAGGGCCATTAGAGGTTTATGCTGGTACCAGAAACGACAAAATGGAATCTGTGTGTTACTCAGAGGAGCCAACATCATTTAAAGATGGGACCCAATTGAAGGGGGAATGAAATGCAATTATATTAAATTAGGAGCCTCTCTCTGCATCAAGCTCCCACTCCACCAAAATAAAATAATAATACTCCTCGGAGATTAATGTTAGGATGATTTAAAGTGCTGCATGATTGATAGGATCATTAGCTAAGCTTTCAGATGGAAGCACACATGTAGAGAGACTTTAGTACTGCAGAGATTAAAAATGACGTAGGTTGTGGGATGAGATAACAGGCAAGGAGGATTAAATAGAAACAAATGTTAAAAGAGGTTTGATGTAGTAAAAAGTCATTTAGATATTAATAAACTGCTATAAAAAGCTTTCACTGAGGGCTGTCTGCCTATGTTGGAAATTAAATTAGGCAAAGCCAAAGCCTAAAAGCATCTGCATTGGTTCACTGAAAGCTTTTTAACATCTAGCTCTATGAAGGATCATATTATATTACACGGGTCTCTGCTGCTGTGATATCACCTAAATTTGAGAGTAATTATTCTAACAGCCCTTATGTGGTGCAGTCGTGAGACCCCAGTCACCCCACCAGCAGCATCCAGCTGCCTGAGTCTGTACATGCAAAGTGATAACTTGACAGAGACTTTAACTGTAGTTAACAGGAGGAGAAGTGGGAAACTAAAGCTATCTTCCGAGGAGGCTTTTCTTGCAGTCTAAGGTCAGAGCCATAAAATGACTTGTGCTGCTCTGCAGTCTGAATAAAGCAATTTTCTCTCCTTTGTTTTCCCTTTTGTTTCATCGTGTGATCATCCCTAAATTGTAAGAATAGAATCACACCATAAACATTAATGCCAGGAAAGTTAAGCATAAACTTCATGCATTCATGGATGTTTGAGATATCCTTGAATCTCCCATGGCAGCCATTCAGGTGTGCCTCAGTGCCTGCTCATACGATGAACCACTAACTAATTCACCCAAAGCTCCACCTTGGAGTTTCAGTCTCCATCAAAGCTCCTGTTCCACTCTGCTCCATCAGACTAGCAGCAGCAGCAGCAGTTAACAAACATCTGGTGGAACTGCACCTCAGCTGAGCTTTTCATACAACCTATTAGCTCTCCTAAGAAAGGTTGTAAAGTGACATCAGTGAACAGCATGGAGAAGCATTGTTGTGCTGACCAGCTGACGGGAGCTCGTTGAAGGTTAGGAGGTTCGGAAAGAGACTGAGGCCAACCTCAAGAGGTCAGTTGATTTGATATATCCAGGATTTTCATAACAACTGAAAGAAACATAATTATTTGATTAAAGTATAAATCGGCACCGTGCCAGGAAAATACATGATACTGCTGCAGTGGTTGGAGGATATTTTTTTAATATTAGTCCCTTTGTTCATGCTTGAACGATAAACCACCTCCAAACACTAGGTGGAAGCAGTGTTCAAGCAGCCATGTGTTCAACCCAGTAGAAGAAGTGGCTTACACAGTCAGACACAGCAGAGTACAGAGCTGACAAAGGAGGAAGAAAGATGGAGAAGTTTAACAGTGAAAAGAAAAAACTATGAAGGTGACAGTTAACATGACAGAAAATAACTGAGATTTACAAAAAAAACTGCTTTTCCATTTTTATTTATAGTGTTTTATTTATCTTTTTGCTATCAAATGGTAGCTGTTGATCCAATAAGCTCTGTTCTGTAAGTGAGGTGGGACCTTTCAACATCAGCATCATTTGTCCAACACTTTCTGAAGATACTTGACTGGATTGAGATGTGGAGTGTGTGCAGTTACATTATTTATAACCAAATGTTGCAACAAAATAGACTTTGAAATGACACATTTTACTTTTCAGTTCAAACCCCTGAACATGTTAGCTAAAAGCTACAAGCACATGTAAACACAAGGGTTAAAAAATATTTATGAGTCTTTATGCTTACCTGTCTTTTGTAAATCCACTATTTATTTTTGTTTGGCTCTTCCCCTGCAAAGTGTTTTTTTGTTTTTGTTTTTCTGTTTCAAGTACCAAGAGGTGCAGTGTAGACTTAAAAAGTCAGAATACAGTCGGTCATTGAGTGCAGTGAGTATTCATGTCTCAAAATCAGTGTAATTAAACATCTTGTACACAGTAGAGAGAGAGAAATCAGCAAATAGATTAGGCAAAGTGTTATACAGTTTAGCACGTCACCACTTTAGTTTTAATCATGGGATATATTGCATAATGTATCATTGATGGATACATTATATCTGCTCCAATCCTTCCTGTTTTCGCTGCTGTTAATAGACGTGTCTTGCAGAGCAGATTCGAGGCCAGCGTGGCAGACTGAGCTTCTGGCTTTAGGCGAGGCAAATATTCCAGATTAGGATCAGCACTCGTATGCCCGTTAAGAATGATTGCGTTCAGGAAAGGCGCTTTGGTTTATTGAACACGGGGATTTATCTGATCTTCTCAGGCAGCTCAGATCGTTTAATGCTGCCTGCCTTTCCCCCAAATGAATTCCCTTGATTAGACAAGGAGCAGGCAGCCTATAAACACCAATAAATGGAAAAGGGAAGAGTTAAGGTTTGTATAAGTCAAAAATGTTACTGTCATGCTTTAAAAAAAAAAAAAAAACAACACTTTTTCTGCGCAACCATCAGGCTGTGCTGTACTGATCTACTGCAACTCTATCGTATCTTAAGACACTGGAAGACAACATGACGAAAGGCAAAGAAATATATTTTAAGATATGAATCTTTTATTCATGCCTCCCTTACCCCAAACACAACATAATCAAAACATCTCTCTTCTGATGTGAGTGGATGATACAACATACTTTAAAAAACATCACACAGCGCTAAACATTTGCACATGACAGCCCTTGATCCCGATACCATCTGCCTCTCTAAACCCAGAGCTCTACATTGTTACTGGACAGTACAAGCTTTTTAATAAAGTGTCTGTCTAATGAGGATTCAAACAGCTCTCTGCGCCCTTTAATCCGATTTTCAAGGCCATTAGTCCAATCTCTGATCTGCTGAACCAGCCTTCTAACAGAGCGCTCTGCTTTAAATGACCACATGGTGCAGAACTCTCCCTTTATTGTTGGTTCGTGTTGAATCGTGGTTTGTTTTTGCAGGATGAGCATTAAAACATTGGCTATTGAAAGACCCTGAAAATTCACATTTCTGCTGGCCAAATGAACTTCAGATATGAACATTTTCACCTCTGTTTACTCCAAAGAGGCGAAGCCAAATCCAGATTTGCTGTTGCTCATTCAAATATTATTGACCTTTTTTAAAAAATATTTATCTTCCACTGCTTTCTATAAATAGGGATAGATATTAAAAAAAACAGAAAAACAAAACTGTTGTTCCTAACAACTGACAGCATTGTGAGCATCTGTGCCTGCTTGTGTTGACTGAAAGACAACAGCAGCCTGTGGGAAAGGCACACCACAGCCTGATTAAATTACAATTACATTCCTTGGCAAACATTTTTAGACTGGGTAATTTCAGGCATAATGATTTGCTGAGGTAGTCAGACCCATATCATATGAAGCCAAGTTTGTTTTATTGAAAGAGCCACATTTGCTGTTTTTGCCTGTTGGGGTTATGAAAGACTTAATCCTGCATTGTATTAAGAGAAGGCACACACTCTCTGGCCTCTGAAAACAGCTGCTTCTTCCCTTTGCATTGTCCCAACATTCCTTCACATCTTTGTGTAATTTGGCCATGCCCATTGCAGAAGATGAAAGGTCAAAAATAGCAGAGAAAACATACTAAAAGCTTCTCGTTTTTATATTATCCAATCAAAAAAAATGAATAAAATCAAAATAAACATATTAAAAAATAAGAGTTTAGTGAATGAAAAAACTGGTAAAGTACTTTCTTAAAGAATCGGGGCTTCTTTATGTCAATAGTTTTTTTTTGTTTTGTTGTTTTTTTTTTTTCTTTTTGGAGAGAACAAAAATCAGATGTGGGGTACCACAAGGTTCCATCTTCGGGCCCCTCTTATTTAATATCTACATACTCCAGCTATCGCAATTAAAACAAGTAAGATTAGTTATCATAACTTTGCAGACGATACTCAGCTCTACATTACAATGCTTGTTTTGGATGTACCTGTAAGGATGATTTATGGTTTTCTCGATTGTAAGATGATACATCTCAAAGGGTTATCCTAGAAATAAAAGGTGACTAAGAATTCACTGGGCAGATAATCAATGCATGTATGTGTCACAATTTTCTTCATTTAAATAGAAACAAAATGTAAGTAATTACTTCTGGACTGAAAGAGGAACAATCAAGACTCAGTGCACATCTTCAGGTATTAAAACTAGATCAGGTTATAACCTTCAGAAATAGATACAGCAGCTTACAAATTCTGTGCATTATCACCTGAAGAGCATTTCCAGGTTTAAAGGACTAATGCTGACAAACTCATCCATGCCTTTAGTCAAATTGATTACTGCAACAGTGTTTTCACAATTCTGCTTAAAAAACATCAGAGAGTTGGTGCTGATCTAGAACGCTGATCCTTATGTCCTCACTAAAACCAGAAAAAAAAAAAAAAAAACAATTTCTGAAGTCCCTGTAGCTCAGAGAATAGACTTGAAATTACCTTTGTTACTTTATAAATCACTAAATGACTTGGCACCAAAATGCATTAAAAGCCAGTTGTCATTATGTCACCTTTCTATACTCAGGTTTTCTAATTTAAGTCTATTCTGCATATCCAGAATCAGAACCAAACATGGAGAAGCAGCATTCAGTTTTCATGCTCCCCTAATGTGTAAAAAACTTCCAGAAAACTGCAAAGCTGCAGAAACACATAGTTCCTTTAAATCAAGACTAAAAATCAATTGGTTTAGAGCTGCTTTTGATTAATATCAACTGGAACATCATTAGCATGTTTTATGTTCCTTCTAGTCTACACTACTATCATAACGTATAAGCTCAAATCAATTCTTTAAAAACACATAACATACATTAATTGATTATTAAAAGCTAGTTGTGGTTCCTCATGCATAACAAGACAAGGTACAATTTGATTTATTTCAGAGAAGAGGGAAGCTCCTGTGTGCAGATTCACCCGCATTTCACAGCAGGATGAGTTTTATTATATGATCCTGTTCGGGGAAAAGGCCAAGCGGGGCGCAGCAGAGAGATGACCCTGAAAATATGTTTTCAAACAGAACATGTTTTGGAGATTATCTTGTCTCGATTAGAAAGAAAAAGAATAAAGAGATCTTAGCCAAGTTTAAGATGAGAGATGAGAACAGAAATATGGTAAAGTGAACTATGATGGGAATTCAAATAATACCAACCGTTCCTGTGCCCCTAATAAGACAATCTCCTGTGTGTCTCCATGGTTATTATAAGACAGATTTAAAGGTGAGCGGTTTGCGTGTGAGGCATCCATGATACGCCTGAGAGCAATCTCATTGTCTTGCTTGGCTAGCGTGAATGCTGAGCTAACAACAGGGCTATAATCTATCACCACAGAGATTGCACTTGTTCCACCATTGTTTTACAAGCTGCTGAGGACCAGGGCAGATAAGCGTTATCCTACTCTCACTTCCTCTATGAGCCTTTGAAATCCATCAGTCAATAAGATGGAAATGGTGTGGAATAGACTCACGTGTCATTTCAGCAGCTAATGTTGCTCATAGGTTCAGTGCAAAGCCATCTCAAAGAAGGCTGACGTTCTCTGCTTCCCTATTCCTCGGGAAATATTTTCATGCTTTGAAGTAGAAAGTAATGCGACATTTTTAAGAGGTATAGGAAATGTGACTTGCAATAATATTTTCAAGGCTAAAGTTTTCACTTGATCTAAAAAAAAGTAGAATTGTAATCTTATTGTCAGGCAAGACAGTGAGATTGTTTTTAGTTCATTTGAACTAAAACAGAAATAACCTGATAAAAGGCATTAAAATATATACAGTTCTGGAAACAATGAAGAGTCCACTGCACTGAACCCCATTGAAAACCTCCTGGTTATTCCACCAAAAATTGATTTCTGATCTCTTCCTGAGTTAAAATATTAGTATTGTTGTTTCTAAATGAATATGATCTTGTTTTCTTTGCATCATTTGAGGTCTGAAAGTTTTGCATCTTTTTTTGTTATTTTTGACCATTTCTCATTTTCTGCAAATAAATAAAAAAAAATTGTTTGGAATTTTGTTAGTGGTTAATAGAATAGAAGAACAATGTTCATTTTACTGAAACCTATAAAAAGTAAAATCAGAGAAACTGATCATTTTAGGTCGTCTCCTATTTTCTTCCAGAGCTGTATCAGTTTGTGGACGTTTTGTGTTTGGAGGGTATAAGTTGATTTAGAAAGTGAAAAAAAAAATAAGATCACCTAATTCAGATGATCAGTTATTCAACTATTGCACAATGTTTAAGACATTTGAATTTGTATCCCGTTAAATGAAAGAAAAAATTAAAATTTTGTGAATGTGTAAGCAAGAGATCAGAAATTTCTTCTTTTACATATACATTATTTTACTTACTGTAATTTCCCTCTATCTTGCTTCCTGCCAGGTCCTTATTTTGGCAGGAAGTGAGACATAAATTAAAAGGTCTCTGTTTCATGGATGAAGCCCACTGTGGGAGTGACAGTTTGACAGCTGTTGTCTGCCATTTTAAAGCAGTGGACACAGGGCTGATGGAAACAGGAGTTCACAGGTGGAGGCTGACAGTCCAACAATGTAAAAAAAAAAAAAAAAAAAACCTGATGGAGAAAAGTGGGGAAGAACAGTTGTGTGTAAGTCTGACAACAGGGTTAAAAAAAATGGCCATTGCTCTCCAAGATGTGGGGGTCGTTTCTAAAGAAGCAACTTCCAGAATCTGAACTCAGTGTGCTACGTCTTAAAAGGACAGTTCACAGTTGTCAACTTTTTCCTTTCAACGTCTGCTTAAAGGCAGAAAATAAATTCCTTGTGCCCTGCAAAGAAGCCAAAAGCTAGCCACTAGAAAACATTGTGTTGTATTATGAATGTCTCTTAGAGATACTTTAGTTTTCCAAAGTGCAGAGGCTGACTGTGATTTTCAAAGTCTTTTTTGAATAGAACAGAATAGTCTTTATTGTCAAATAAAGGAGAAATTCAAGATTTTATTTGCAATTAGCATATGTAAACATGGTCTGCATACAATTGAGGGTTCAGTGTTATAAGTGTAAATAATTTGAATTACTACCTCAGCGATTTTTTAATTTTTATTCAGAAACAAATCTGGTTCTGGAGTTCTTAAATTTGCAGTAATAAATGACACCAGGGATATTTAGGAGGCCTGAAATGATCAGCATTTCTCTTATAACACTATCAAATAATAACTCTCAAAATACAATCCATATAAAAAGTCCTTTCATTTTTTGATTGCAGGTCCTCTCACAACCATTTATAAGGATTTTAATGTTTAATATCCCAAGAAATACCACAGTTTCCTTTCTGGGTTGAGCCTTTTTGGCTATGTTTTAAAGAGTGCAATGCAGACTGAGTTTGGGTTAAATTAAGCTGATATCAACTGACATCTGAGAACTGCTGGCCAAATCAAGTAGACGGGGTAAAAGTCAGAGGATGAATGTCAAGTAAAAAGAGCTCCTGGTCAGACCTAAGGCTTTAAATTGATTGTGTTAGGAAGCAGCCGTGGGGAAAAAAATGAAACCTCCAGCTTTATTAGGCTCACCAAAGCATAACACATTACAGCCATGTCTTTGCTTTTCATTTTTTAATGGTAATGACTTTGGACTGCTCAGTGATTGATTATAAAACCATATTCTGTACACAATTTCTAATTGAAATAAGTTTGACCTTTTCGGTTTAAATATATATTTTCATTAACGTATAAAACACCAGTCCACACACACAAATATTTTGCCAGGTGGCTGACAGGTGACCAGTAAAACTCATAAAATGATTAATAACTTCTTCAGGAGATAACTGTGAACTTGTAAGATGAGCATGTATTGACAATAGATGATCAGATCAATGTTTCTTAGTTATTCTGTATCCTATTTTACAACTAATCTAGTGTGAAAGCACCATAAGTGGAAGAGAGATGTTACTCTCTGACAAATTATTTGTTAGTGTCATAACTTAGGGATGAAATTTAACACAAAACAACATAATTGACCTCGCATCTGTATTAATAGAAGTTAGGTATTAAAGAAAACATAATGTTTCTGGTAATTTTTGATTAGAAAAAAATATTTGCTGGTGTCATAATTGGCTGCACTAATGAGTCAATGCAAAGGCATGTCAATGATCTCCTTTTTTTTATTATTTCTCTGCCGATTTGAAGGGCAGAATTCCAACTCGGCGGGAAATTTTATGATTTTGATTGTTTATTCAATGTTGCATGACTCTGTTTTTATGTTTAATGATGTAAAGCACTTTGAAATGCCTTGCTGCTGAAATGTGCTATACCAAATATAATTTGATTTGATTTAATTTGAATATTGTACAAAGTCTGCTGGCCATAATTGTTAATCTGACTATCAGAGTAAGACACATTCAGGAAACAAGCTGAATTGGCTTGGATGTTAATGCAAACAGTCCAGACTGCAAATACGGTACTGGGTGACCCTGATGGAAATGGTTTGATTTGTACTTTTCTGGTTTAGTTCATTGATTTTCAGCAGGTATGGATGTGATCAAGAGGATTCTCCGGTGGAGATTCAGGTGGGTGATTTTAATTACAGTGAAACAAAAGGTAAGTAATCTTGTTTCATTAGAGGCAAACAAATTAACAAAACCCGATGATGACAGCCAGGATTGACAAACTCATGGCACATGGAGGCCCCACTGGTCTTCTTAAAATGTGGCTTGATTAGTAGTTGGCTTGCAGGTGGGAGAGAAGCACAGCAGCAACAGCCCCACTTTTGGAGAGGTTCCCCAGCTCACAAAACAGAGGGGGAGAGAGGAAAAAACTAATTTGCACAACACAAGACAACTTCAGGATCACAACTCTGCTGAGATCCCACACGGATGCACAGACGCAAAGCAATACTTCCTTGGCACAAGCTAAGACAACAAAATTCCTGTTGAGACAAAAAGACATGGGTAAGGACTGACATTTATGGATGCAGGTAAAAAAATGTCATTTTTTCTTGACATGTTAGAGTAATTCACATTGTAAACACGGTGGCTTCAACTTATGTTTACAGTCAATTTATGCTTTTTCTGCTTGGAAGAAGTCTGCTGTTGAGCGAAATATTCAATACAACTGAAATTGAGTTAGGGTCACGTACCATCGTTTTTGCATGTATGTCTCTGGTCCAATAGGTTGACCCCATGACAGACACATTCAGGCTAATTATTCTAAGAAAAGGAAAAAATCTATTTGGTAGCTTCTGGCCCTATACATTAAATGAAATACAACAAATAACCCTAAGCAAACTACAAAGCAACAACTATTGTTGCACTACTGTTTCACACATTGTAAACCAAGCCTACTAGTCTTCATCTCCTGGACTGCATTAAGCTGTTTTCCCTTTATTAAAGTCTTCCAAGTTCACATTTATCTTCTGATGCCAACTTGCCTTCAGAGATCTTCGCAGATCCGTCCTGCTCGAGTGTCACCATGGTGTGATAAGCTGGCATTGTTGTTACTGCTAGCAGAGACATAGTTATACAAAGAAAATGTCAGCTGATGCTGGCCTTTGCTCGCTCCAAAGGGCATATTTATGAGCGTATGTAAATCCAACTGTGTTGTTACTGCTGTGCAGTATTGAATAGTGATGGATTGAGAATGAAAGCTGGCCTTTAGCTAGTTTAGTTGTGCAAGAATATTTAAAGCCATTTTGACAATCTATAAACAAGTATAAAACTAACACAGCTTTCTGTTATTTTTCTTTGTAGGCGTAGTGTTATAATGTAATATTATACTTAATTTGTACTTGCTTTACTTTGGATCCTAAACATAATAAATCTAATGAGCCCTATATTGATATATATTGGAGCCCTGAGCTAAATCAGAAGCTAGATAATATGAGATAAATCAAAATGTAGCAGAATGATCTACTCTGCAGTGGCCTTCCAGTACAAATTCAATCAGGGAACAAGGCAGCTATAGATAATACCCATCTGAAGACAGCGGTGCTCATGAGTTGTTCTGCTTTAAATTGCTGTATGAGTGAAGGTACCCACCATCCACAGGGAGCTCAATCACTGCTCTGTTGTGCCTCAGCAGGAGATTTGACTCACCCTTGACTGCAAGCAGATTTCATCTGAATCAATAACACAGTAATTATGCCTTCCATAGATTCCCAGCACCTCTATTCATCAGTGGAATCTGACATGTGTTCCCCTAAACCTGTCAGGGGCCTCGATTTGCAGCAAAACATCTGCTGGCAGAGGGAGGAAACCGGCCTCAGACTGTTTTGATGCCAGTTAATCTGCGGGCCTTCATTATGATGAGTCATTTAGTTGGTTGTTTAATCAAACCGGAAATTATGGTTTGGCTCTGCTCCAAAAGAGGAGCTTTGTGTACACATTTACGGACTCAAGAGATATTACTTTGTCAGAGATTATTGTATAAAACGGCCACAATCCACATTAGACATTTAATTTTTTTATTTTTTACTAATGAAATAAAATTGCTCTTGTAAATTGGTCCAAGTAAATCTACATACTTTATATCCAAACATATTCTGAATCAATTAAACTCTGGGCTGTGATGGACTGGCAACCTTTTCAGGGTTTACCCAATCCTCTTGCCCATTGTCTGCTGTCCTGACCTTTTTATTTTAGACATAACTTGAACGTAACATATCCATGGTGCAGTCAGATGAAGGAGCACCTTCATTTTGCTAGGACCAAAAACTTTATTTGATGAAACATTCTTCTCCATCTTTGAACATGTTTGTACATGTATGCAACTGGATGATGCAGGTATGGATGCAAAAGGATGGACAAACAAAGAGTGCAGCATTATTACTGTGAAATGCTAATGCTAGCATTTAAAAAAATAAAATACCAGGAGTTTGCTGGTTTTATCTTAAAATTAGTATGTGAAATTGACTTGTTTGGGGCTTTATGTCATGATATAATGTTATTCTCTCATCAAAAACATAACTGGAGAGTTGCTTTGATTCTTTTATGCATGTCTGAGAAATTCTTAAATCTCTCCTAGCAGCCATTCAGGAGTGCCTAAACGCTTGTTTGCGCAAAACTCTTCCCATTTCCTCAAAGCTCCTCCTTGGAGTTGCAGTTTCTAAGCTGAGCTTCTGGCTCACAGAACACACTTCCCCACTCAGTTCCTCCAGACTAGCGGCAGCAGCAATTAACATACAGCTGATGGAACACAGATTATCATATGAACTCTTCAGTTAAACCTCCACAGAATATTTATAAACACCAAAATGAGAAGTGTTATGGTGAAGGTGTGACCTTTTTTATTTTATTTTTTTATTTTTTTGGTGCCAACATTTTTGAGGGCCAGACAGTGCATGTGGTGGAAGAAAATAAAACTCTTTAGAGAACAGGCACTACCAGAAGCTACTAAAACAGGTTTTACAAGTGAACATTCTTCTTCTATGGTAGATTCTCAGTGAGCTTTTATTTGGCCAACTGCTTTAGACTGGACAGAAATAAAGTTGTGAACAGAAACGGGGGTATTATTGTGAAATATCTCTGAAGTTGGAACATTAAGAGTTTCTGTAAATGTAATTTGATTGGTGAAGATAAACAGAAAAAAAACACATTAAAGCGACCATTCTGGATCAAAATGATCAGACTGAAACATTAAAACAATTAAAGCTCAGTTCTAACGACAATTTGTTTGTTGTGTATTGTATGCTTTTCTTTTGTTTTATGTGAATACTTATGAAAATTGTTCTGGTTTCATTTGTATTTATTTATACAAACCTAGATGCTTATATCGCTGAGTTTCTCTAACCACCTCTTCAGAAAACATCCGCGCCAATTATCTTCACATATGCATTGTAGTCGGTGATAATAATGTTTGTCAATTGAATTTCAGAGTTTGAGTCATTTCATTCAGTGATTTCTGCGCGCACACACTACACCATTCTACTGATGTATTAACTCACTAAAAATAATTCCCCCCTCTGAAAATGAACATCAGGCAGAAAATCAGTGTGTGGATTATTGCCGGCTGTGTGTGATTTCTTCACTCCTCAAGGAAGCGGCTCTGATTGACACACATTTATGTGTTTGTTTTGTTTTCTTTTTCCTTTTCTAGGCTGTGTGTGTCATGAGCATAAAAAAGGCAAACTTCCCACATCTGTCATGACTACAAAGGAGGAGATAGAAATTGTAAAACAATGACTGAGAAGCAAATGACAGGCATTAAATTTGGCCTTGGGTCAGTAATGAAAAAGAGCCAAGGCACATTTTGCTACTGCTTAATTGCCTGAATTTGAATTTAGCGTTTCCCAGTCAAATGGATGTTTTTCTAAATTAAAAAAAGAAAACAGTGTTCATGCAATGCAATTACCATTCTTCCTGGTCTAGTTGATGTGAAATAACAGCAGAAAAAACATTCTGAAATCTCCATATTATGGTACTTTTGTATCCGTCAACAAAATGTCTGCTTTTTCCATCTCCTAGTATCTTCTTCCTCACTTTCTTTTCATTGTCACAGTGAGTTTAATCCAGACATCTTGTTCCTGACGGTAAAAAGTAACATATAGAGGAAGGAAAACAGGCGAATCTGGTGGGTAGGGAGAGCTCCTGCTCCCTGGTAATAGCTTTGGACACAGCTGTTTGCATGGCTGACTCCTCAGCACTGCTGGGTCTTATCTCCAAAGAGGAGATTAGGTTTCGCGGGGTTCCCAGCGTTCTTCTATACTTGACGAGAGGCATGTGAGCTGGGCCGCTGCACAGTAGCTACAGATAAAATGTTTAAGGCATTATTCCAATTTTCAGATTAATTTTTTTTGTTTGTTTGTTTGTTTTCTCTGGCAATGTTTTTATTTTATTTTTTTAATATCAGAAGTTAAAGCTCAAAATGTGATTTTTGGAGTAAGAAAAAAAAACATGTTTAAAACTGAAAGTTTCCATTGTTTCATTTTCTACTTGGTAAATTCTCATGTTGATATTCTTTTTACGGCTGTGTTAATGTATTTTTCCCAATATACTTCATATGTTTCACCATTTTAGTCACTTCAACTAGTTTGTCTCAATCAAAAAACTGCTTCAGGGAGATGTGAGACTCGCCATGACAGAAACATGAATTCTGCTCTACGCTAATAAATTCTGCAGGAGAATATCTGACCACTCAAGACCAGTTGGGTTCTGCAGCTGAACTGTGACCCAAAACAAACCAGCAACTCCATGGCTCAAAAAGACAAAATGATGATTGTTGAGTGGCTTAGTCAAAGTATGGACTTAAATCTGATTGAAATGCTGTGGGATGACATTAAACAGGGTTTTCTCATCTCAGATTTGTCCGTATTGATTCCTCCCCAGCGATGGAAAAGTTTCACTGTTTTCACAAATGCTGGATTGCTGTTCTTGCTGCAAGGGTGGGAGAATTAGTTATTAGGTTTACTGTTTTACAGTGGGTTTGGTTAGCTTTAGAATCCCAAAAATGGCATTTTGCTTTTACTTAGATCATCTTTGATATTAAAATTTTGAAGATTATAAGAAACCTTTGCAGGGGAAATGCCTTAACCCCACTGTACTCGAGGCAAGAAGCATATATGTAAAGCAGTGTTAGTGTAACCTACTTTTTTATTGTAGAAACTAGAAACTTTTATTTTAGCTCTCTCTCTCTTTTTTTTTTACTTTAAGAGTTTTATTAGGTTCTTCATACTTTACTGATCCAAAGAACAAAAGTATCCGACTGCAGTTCCTCCAGAACTGATAGAAATTCTGTTCGCTGTGAGGTTTCCTGTTTCTGAATCGAGATGAGTGTTTGAGCTGCTCAAGAATTCTTATTTGAGCTTTTTCTCTCTGGGATTGACAAACTTTTTTCTTTCTGACCTATTTCCAATCTCCATCATCTCTTAAGGACTGGCAGCGTCTGAATTCGAAGGATCCTGCCAGCTGCATGTGACCTCCTTCCATCAGACAAGAGCCAAGTTTTTTTTATATATATTTCCTTCTAACATCAGTCTCACTTGATGCTTCCCCTCTGTTAAACATATCTCAAACTGAATACCAAACACTGGGATGCAAATCTGCGTTGGGAACTCATCTTTTTTGGGCGGTGTGTGATTGCTTTCATGCGGCTCCCTCATAACATTTACTCAAATATCTTGTTGAATTGGATAAACAAGCAATTTAGTCACTGGTACAGTTACTGGGGTTGTTTTGGTGAGGAAATACAATGAGAATAGGATGGTTACTGCATTTTCTGTTAAACTACAAATCCTGATGAAGCCCAAATTTGGAATGATTGATCAAAAGACACACACACACAGAAAAGTTCAAATGTTGGATTAATTTACAAATCTAAATTTAAATCCCAACTAATTAACCAAAAATCGTAGGTAAACAAGTTCGATTCATATTCAGTTGTAGTGATTTAATTAAGCCTAAATTCAATTAAATCAAAATCACTTATGTACAATTCAATAGAAATTAATTTAGATCCAAAGATATTCAACTTTTTCTCTATTTATTTATAACACTATACAGATAAATTAATCATTTAACATAAATTAGTTAAAAAGCTTTTTATGCTATAGCAGTGCTACAAGAAAAATAAAAAGGCCAAAATAAGATAAACAAATTGCATTCAATCACAAAAAGTTCAGCTAATTATGGGGCTTTAATATCAAAATAATGCAGTCAAATTCAGTTGATTGTGTAACACTAGTGGAAGACAAATTATCTAAAGAAGCCCAGTTATTTGTTTAGAGTCCTGAACCGCTATGTGGCGACAGTAAAGTTGAGCTGACAATGAGCTTCCTTATGCTGCAATCAAATTACAGAAAATAAACCAAAAAACACAGAAACTATTGTTCCTGGTTTACACGTCTTTCCAAGGTTTGGTACTGGAAAAGTAGTCAAAGGGATAAGTGTTTCTATTGAAAAAAAAAAAAGAGAGAGAGGGAGAGAGAGAGAGAGAGAGAATACTGAAACACTGGAAATATAAGGAAATCCGAGGACAAAGGTTTGTATTTCAACAAGACCACAAGCATATCACCAGTGACCCGAAGCAAGGGTCACTTTTTTGAAGCACTGGAAGCTAGGCAGGACCTCTATAAGAAACTTTACAGGACATCATTGGGGAGACCACATACAATGAAACATCCAACTTAGAGCAAGGGTTCTGACAGAGAGTCAGGAAGCAAAGTAAAATAATTGGTCCCCTGGGAATCTGAAACCTCAAGACATTCTGAGGACATGTGAAACTCCAAACCACGTGTGAAGGTTAGGTGCAAAAAGGGTTCAATAAAGTTTATTTTTCATATACGTTTTGTCTAATAAACAGTAGGCAGTTCTTAAAATATATAAGCTACAAATTGAAATATTGACTTTTTTATCAACAGGTTTTCACAACAGGACATATGGTGAAGTCTATCATTAGTAGATCCTAGCAGATCGGATATTCCCCAAATAAGACAAGTCACCAGAAAAGATAAACCACTAAAGCAAGCATGCACCTAAAGATGATTTATTCTAACCTAAGTTATTTCTGTGTACAAGGAGGCCAGAGAAAATCACTGCCTGCATGCAGAGATCAAACTCTACATGGAAAGGTGAGAACAGCTAGGACAAAAAATAAAAAAATAAAAAATGCCCGGGGGCGTCCTGAGGTGCCTGACTCTGGGATAGCAGCACTAGATCCTTTGGGCCCTGTTGTTGTTGTTGTGGATTTTCAGTGGACTGGGCTTATTTCCCAGAGATAATATCAGTACCCATCAGACTGGAATCAGTGGAATTAGAGGATTGGCTGAATAATTTAGTCTCCCAGGCACAGGTTGCAATGCTGCCTAGCTGAGCAGGAGCTGCTAATAGTCGGCATTCCCGATTATATGTGCGCTACGTGACTGGTTTTTTAAAAGGTCAAAGCAGGTGGCCAGAAAAAGTCAACTTCCAATTCTTTAAAGGAAATGTGATTCAACCTGATAGAATCACTTTCTAACCAAAGAAACAGCTGCTCACTGCAAAAACACAAAATCTTACCAATTATTTCTGGTCTAGTTTCTAGTCCAAATATCTTAATAGACAAACTAACAAAACAGTACTTGTAATTTGCCAATTAAACTAGTACTTGTTTTCTTTTACTTTAAAAGAAAAAGCCTCTATTTCTTGCTAAAAAGTTGCATGTAAGTTAATTTTGCCTCATTTCAAGTTTACTAAGATATTTGCTCTAGAACTTAGACCAAAACTACTTCAGATTTTGTGTCTTTGCAGTGCTTCGTGAGGAGCGCGAGTGTCTCTCTCACAGGCAAGTTTGAGAACCAAGTGTTGCTAATTTAACTTTAGTTTTCACCTTCACACATCCTGCATATGTCCTCTAAAAGACCCCTAAATGCTCAAAGGCTGCAATAATAGCCCAGCAACTCCTGCTCTTCCTCTTCATCAAAACCTCTCACGTCATGTGGAACCCAGCCTGGGCGAGAGGAGCAAGAGAGCAGCAGGGAGTGCTGATGAGAAAAGAAACCAGAGAGTTGGTTGAAGTTATACACAGAGAAAGGTTTTGATAGGTAAGGCAAACTGAACTGTGGCTCCTCTGGGAGATCGAGTGGAGATGAAAAGCTCGTGGGTTTCAGTGAATGGCAGCCGTCTAAACTTTTGAGTTTTGAAAAGAAAAGAGTAGCAAAAAGCAAAAGCAGCCACGAGGTTTTTAGCAAACATGGTTCCCTTTTACATATTCTTGACAAGTGTTTCAGGAAGCAGGTGAAAAGTATGGATTTTGTTTTTATTTTGTGAGTCAGAGTACATTTTCTCAAGCAGACTCACATGGTGTGAAGATTTCTGGGTGGAAGCTAAGGTAACAGCCCAGAGTGCTTTGGGTAATTTGGATTATTTTTTAAAACCATTACACTTGGTGATGATTTTACAAGGAAGATGATGCTACGATGTATGCAGCTAATTTAGCTTTTATCTAATTGCTTTAGGTCATTTGCAGGGATAAACTTTCTACTTCTGAAGCTATGAATTTACTTAAGGTTTCAGAGTGATGAGATTATAAATATCAATTAATGACTGACTGATTCCTTTTAGAGAAAATTCTATTTTCAGACCTCACTTTATTTCCTTCAATTTTCCTCTTCCCAGCTGTATTTTATGAGAGTGATGCTAGGTGCTGATTGCATAATTGCCTACCAGATTACTGAATCAGAACCTAATGTCACACAGATACTTAAAGCAAATGAACGAAAATGTGGCTGGTGCTTATCGGTGTATGCACACGCTACTCAACATTTCAATGTTGACTTTACATCCGTATTTGGTGTAAAGTCAGTGTAAGATTTCTTACAGTGAATTTCTCCTCTGTCTTTCAGGCAGACAGAACTTTAACTAGGTCAGTAAATTATTTATACTTGGTAAAAAAAAAATTAAAAAAACAAACGTCTTGAATAAAGAAAGACTTTTTTTAATTACCTTTTCAGTGTCAGTTTACACTCATTGGAGTTACTGTCTTTAATTAATGAGGAAAATCCAGTTAAGCCATAGTTTTGTAAGCTTCTGATAAGTGTTACCATATTTTGAATTGCCCTTAATTTGACATTAACCAAGAAATCTTACTGATATAAATTTGTTATAAAAGTATTACTGATTGCACTTTAAAAATGAGGTAACTTTATGTTATTAAAGATAAAGTTTAAACAGAAAAGATTTCTTGGTTAATGTCAAGCTGTCATAACAAAGACATTTTGAATTCTGTCAACTTTGTATTAAAAGTGTCATAATTTACCGAATGACGCTTTATGACAACAGTCATAAATATTCATGAAGGCTTATTCATGTGCATGACAGGTGTTATGTCATGTTTATGACAGTGTCATGTCAGTCTTATTCAACCCCCTTCAAATAAAGTGTTACCCAAAATATTTACATAAATAAATTCAACACCAGAAAAATTGTGATTCCTTCAAATCAGGCAAAATGGCAGGAAGAGAAATGTGAACATCAAGTCTGGCTTGTCTTTAGGTGAGCCCAGAATGCTCATCAGTTTAACAATTACATGCAAACATGATGGGAACATCCAGCAATTACAACATTCAGGAAGGAGATGGGTTCTGTGTCCCAGACAGAAGCTAATCGTGGACAGATGACCAGAAATTAGTTTCTGACCTCCTTCACAAGGAAGATAAGACATAAAGGGTCGTTGCTGAAGAAGCTGGTTGTTCATAGAGTTCTGTATCGAAGCATATTAAAAAACTGAGTGGAAGGAGGAAGTGTGGTAGCAGCAGGCAGAACAGCCGCCTTGAGAGGACTGTCGAGTGAAATCTGTCCCAGAATAAGCCACCATGCACAAATAAATACTTCAAATGTCAAGTTACTCCTGAACCAGAGAGGGTAATAGATGTGTCTTTACCTGAGCAAAGGAGAAAAGAACTGGACTGTTGTGCAATGGTGAACTTTTACACATTAATTAACCAATTTTTTTGCTATGTACTTGTAAGACATTTCTGGAAGCCATATGCCAGATAAAACCATATTTCTTCATTTTTAATTGGTCATACATATTGCAGCCAGACAGCTGGGGGTATTTCAAACCTAAAATCACAGACAACAGAGCAGTAACAAGTTTCAGTTGTTGAATTTTATCAGACTCAGATTCTGATTATTTATCAAATCTCTTATATAGACTAATATATAGACAAAGGACCAAAAGTCCACAGGCAAGATTTTCTTTGGCTTGATTTAAAACTAAATATTCATGCTCTTTAAATGATCAAATATCAGAATATATTAAGTGTTTGAGTTGTTTTTCTTAGGTTTTGTTTTCTTAAGAGAAATTTAATCGCTTTCTTTTGTTTTCTTTTTTTCTTTTATTATTTTGCAAAATTTGCTTCACTCTTCTCAACTGTTTTCTGCAGTCAGTCAGCTTATCTAAACTAAGTCAGTATGAGAATCAAAAAATATCTTCAACCATTTTCTAAGGTCCTGAATTCAAAAAACACAACTAAGCTTTGAACCTTAGTGTTCTGAAATAAAACTTAAACCCAAAACTCACAAGTACAAATTTACTAGTCATGGCTTTATTTGAAATCAAGTCTTACGTGCTTTAAAATGGTTTCTTTTAAACTGCTTACATCTGACAAAACAGAGAACGTTGGCCGTGCAGTCTGCTCCTGTCACCTCTTACCAGTTAAAGTCGCTACACGAGGAAGTGAGTGAATTCATTTGTGCTCCCTCCATAATCTAGTTGTAGCTGGCTTTGCGACAAAGACCGTCTCCAAGGACAAAGCTGGCTCGCTTCCAGTTCCAGTGTCAGAAGAGCTGGTCTTTAAATCGGCAAGAAGTCTGTCATCAGGAGAAGTGAGCGAGGATGATTCCCAGGCAGGAAACGGTGTCTAATGGAACTGAGTGGTGCCTGCAGCCCTGTGGGAGACTGTGCCACAGTTTGTCCGTAATGAGCAGCGTAATGGCACGATTACAGCAGCATTTAATGACTCAGAAACGGCCACCACTGTTAGCGTGCGGACTCGCGTCACTGTCTATTCCCTCTCTCGCCTCATTAGCAAGAATCCTGCACTATTAAAGCGCAATTTATATCCTGACAGATTTAAAAAGAACATTGACTTTCCTTATCGAGGCCTTTGTGATTTTTCACATTATGCTCACCTGAAGGTTAGATTAGGATTTTAACATTTGAATAAAAGTGCTGTAGACACAGAAAGCTAAAAAATAAAAAAAAGCTGGGTCACACCTTCACTCATTTCTACTCTCATGGTCTCATCAATATCATGCAGAATAAGCAGGACAGAGACCTTACTCACATGCTTGATCTGTTTTTTATATGCATGTTTGTTTTCTATGTGTTCATTTTATCTTGTATTTATTTTTCAACTAGTTTTGAGTTGGAGAAAAGCACAATAATCCCAGTGTGTCTATGATATGATGTATCTGTGCAAATGGAAACATATTGCATTCTATCACCTTACTGATAGCAGTTACTTTCTCTTGAAATACCACTATTATTGAATAAATTGGTGATTTGACTTCAATTAGGCGATTATAGTAAAATACAAAACAATCATTTTAGGAAAGTTCAAGTGGTTTTATTAACTAACTACAATATAACTCCATCTAGCGAAATCAAAATAAAATTATTCCCTTTTTACCTTATACTACACACAACTGTTTATAAAGATAACTGAGTAGAAATAATCTGCATGTAACTTAAATAGGTTAATAGGTAAACACAAAAGCCTTATCAAATATATTACATAACATAGTATGTTTCAACCAACAGTAATAAAATAAAAGTACTTTTGAATTATTATTTTTTTTGTATAATTTCACAACATCTATTTCAAAATATTCGTATATTTAGACATGAAGGTCTTGTCAGACTTGGACTTGACAGACAAATTTTAGTTTTCTTGTATAAAATCATCTGAGTGCCTCAAAGTCAACAGCAAAAGCAATGCTAAATTATTTTTTATGTTTCAAGTTTGTTTAATTTAATCATTACACCCACTTTAATGTCTGTCATGATTATTACAAAGGCAAAATGTAGCTTTCATGCAGCACAAACAGAGGTGCGGGTGTTATGACAGGTAAGATTAAGCACATATTGCCTTGTGAGTTTGGCAGCTGGTCCCCAGGGAAATCCTCTTGACACTACCTGATGATTCTGCTCAGCAAGGCTAACAGGATCGGATGTTTGTCAAGCAAAGGTGCAATTTTCATTAACCTCCAGCGGTGCTGCGATATCAATGTGCCAACCCAGCAATTAGTTGATTGTGACTGAATGACAGTCATTGCTTCTTACTTCTGATGAAGGATGGCAGACAGAGTAAGTGCACACTTGATGACTGTGTTTACGTGTTTGTTTGAAGGACTTTGAACTTTTGATTTTGCTGTGACCAGAAGCTTGCAATTGACGAGACTGTTAATAAAGCCTTAATCAATGACTAAATCACTAAAAGGTCCAATTTAAGAGTTCATTTCTCAAAATGTTTCTTTGGTGGAGAAGCCCATCGATCCTATTTACTTTAGGCTTTTAATGGTTTTAGTTCATTTCCAGAAAAAGAAACTAAAATAAATAACATTTCAATAAAATAGAGTTTACATAATGGTTTCTTTTTTTCTCTCATTTCACTGACTGGCTGCTAACTCCAAGTGAAGGAAAATTAACTTTACTGACTGCCAGCTTTCACAGCCATCAGCGTGAACAATCAGACTTCAAAGTGAGTAACCATAAAATGTGGTGTAAAGTCTTATTAAACAGAAAGGACTGCTATTAAATCTTTGAGACTGCAGCTGTCAAATCAAAGAAATACATTTTATATTACAAAAATGTTTGCATAGACTATCAGTGAAAGCACAAAGTAACTCAAGTATTCCTATAAGTGGTGAAATTTGCAAATTGGTTCCCAAAAACATAAATGCAGAAAACACAAAGTATACTTATATTTAAAAACTAAACGATATTAGTGAGATTGTATCTTTATATCAGTTTTTTTTTTTCATTAAGTAGACAATTAAACTTAAAACAAATTGAATTTCAGCAAGAAATTATATCTATATATTTTCATTTTAGAGAATGCAGTTCATCTGTTTGTGCCTGTTTTTAGAAAAACGCATGATGGTCACAACAAATCATCAAATGGGCATTGATGATATACCAAAACGACCAGGGAGATTCCTCTAGGATGCTTTCTACACATCAGCTGGGTGGGAAATGAATTTTAATTTGTCTCAAAACTCGGCAGAAAAGTCTGATAAGCTTAATCAAAGAGCTGAAATGCAGCCTGAAGAAGAACATCATACAAATCTGCTTTCTGCAGAAGGTCACTCTCACTGGAGTTGAAAGCAATTGTGTATTTGTTTTATATGAAGCATCAGGAAAGCAGAGTCTAATACAACATTTTGGATACAATATCTATAGAGGAAGGCAAAACTTACTTGTTTGTAGGCTTTGAGCCTACAAACAAGTATCAGTATCAACATTTTAAAAAAGGTTTATTCAAAAATTATTTAACATTTTCTAAAGAATAACCTTAGGCTTTTTGTTTTCAGCTGAAGAACAAATTCAGCTGTTTTATCATTTTATTGTGATATATTTCTAACTTTGAAAAAAAGTTACGTACATGTACAGTCATGGTGTGGGACATAAAACGTGGACATTTGTCTTTCTCAACTAGTCACAGTGGAAAGAAATATCTATCCTAAAAGTCTTTTTTTCAAAATATTGGATGTACCTGTGTTGATGATCTAAATTGTAGTCATACCTTCCAAATGAGTTTCTTTAATTAACTGGAGAAAGCATCACAGTTAAAAAGACAAAAAGGAGACAGAAGAAAATTCATGATCTGTTCAGGAATGTAAGAGGTAATTATTGAGATCAGATACAGTGAGACCAAAAAAGACTAACAAAAGAAGGGAACCGTTAGAAGAATTGCAAGGGTTTTTTTTTGTTTGTTTGTTTGTTTGTTTGTTTTTTTAAGGAATGGTGTAATAGTTTGGTATGTAAACAAAACTGGTAACTGCATATTTGTGCAGCAGTAAAATTGATTGACTATTCATTTTGTTTAGTCTTTGTAAATGATACTCTGGGTAAAAGTGATACATTGCCAAAAACAATTTTATGATGCTGTTGTGTGAATGCCATACGTCACATTTCATATTTGTGCATGCATGGATTTGTAATTTTAGTAGAATATATTGTGCAAAAAAACATTAATCATTAATGCAGAACACATCAATTAAATAGGGTAGCTAGGTAAAAGCAAGATAAGAGAAAATATCTCTTCATTGATATTACAAAAATTCATTTTTTACCCTTTGTCACACTTATCTACTTCTGCACATAACAAATCAGTTTTACACGGCTTAAATTAAGTGAAATGTATTTCAAGCAGTAAAGTATTTGATGTGTTGAACTAAGGTGTTCTT
>NW_006800055.1:1088126-1098681 GCF_000485575.1 Poecilia formosa | reverse complement strand
GTGAAATGTATTTCAAGCAGTAAAGTATTTGATGTGTTGAACTAAGGTGTTCTTACACCGAGCGTTAATGATAGCTAAACATGCATTTAATTTTTTCTGCCTATAGTAAAATGATCACCTATTCATTATATTCAACTCAAAACTAACCTGAATTTATAGAAAGCCGAGAGCTTGATTAACATTTTAAATATGTAATATATTGTGATTGTGATAAAAAAAAAAATGCTCCAAGAATTAAACAAATGAATGAAGATGTGCAAAAGTTTAAAAAAGCACCTTTAGATCTTTGAAGATAATGCTGTTTTAATTATTTTTAGAAAAAAAATTGCTGCTCATATATGCTCTTATGAGACCCTGGAGAAAAGAAAAACCTTTCCTTTCCATTGTGAGTTATTTTATTCTAACCATGCAGGACATTAATATTCTCAGTCTGTGCTCATCAAGACATTTTAAGGTGCAGAAGGTTGCAGAAGACTCCAGGTTGACATTTCAATACACAGTCTGATTCTTAATTCTCTCCCGCAGCTTCTGGGCCATTTCTACAAACTTCATATTGAGTTTGTGCACCTCTGGCTCTGCAGCTCATCGATTTATTACTGCTGCATTGTGAGGGACACATCTGCCTCAAAGCTTCCAGCTGAGCACGGCGGCACTCTCTTCTGTTGCCACTGTTGGATTCGATCCAGATGCTAAGCTACAAATCTCTGGAGGCATCATCAAAGGTGCACTAATGAAGCTAAAGTGACATCTGCTTAAAGGTCATGACTAGAATCACCTGGACATAAAATCTGCTGCTGGGTCAAAAGAAAAGTGCAGTGGTGGTTCAGGTGTCTGGTCTCCAAGGAGAAGAAAGAGTGAACCCAGCACTAAAAATCCTTTCATTTGTTAATTGCGACAAACGATTTCCCCAGCCAATTACCTAAATGCCACGGTGAAACATTGCTAGTCTTTGCTGAGACTGCATGGTATCATGCTTCATGCATTGGTAATAGCTAAGCAGGGAGAGCAATTTCCCTTCTTTTGCTTCCTTTTCAGAGCTCTTAAATTGTTCAGCTGCCTTTTCCGTTTATCTCCCATGCTCATTGATCTCCCATTGTGTAAAAATATTCTTCATTAACAGTAAATTTGTCTCTATGAGAAAGAAAGCAAACATAATGGCAGGCTGGGGAAATTAAACAGCGCTCTTCAGTCAAAAGTCTGTTGTTTGAAGTTCTGATGAAAATACCCCATGCTGAATTAATTTTATTTTTCATCTGAAAAAATTTTAAACAATTCATCTCATGAGTTCTTCTAATGAATCCAAGAAAATAGATCTTTTTTTTTTCTTTCTTTCTTTCTTGCAAACGCTTCTAAATATTTTATTACCACCACTGTGTGGGCATCTTTTTACCATGCATCATCCTGAAATACAGGAAATTGCTTTCAGATGTGCTCAAATGCATTTCCCTCCTGTTAGTGTTGGATATTCAGCTTTTCCTTTTGTTGTATGCATGGTGTTAAGGATTTCCACGTTCATATTAACTTCTTAAGGCAAACCCTTTGATCTTTCAAAAATAAGCATTTCAAAGACCATTTTAGCCTGGGATTGAAAATTCTTCCAAATTGGAAACAGGAATTCTTTGGTGTTGAAAGGTGAACGCAGGTTTGTGCAAAGAATGCTAAGACTGGAGGAAACAGTGCTCTCATTTTTGATTGGCATCATCACAATACATTTACAGGCTTTTTTCCTCCTTGCTTTTCCTCTGAGCACTCGTTTTATGTACACAGAGTGGGCTGCTTTCCCTTTGCTGCAGGTCAAACTAATTTAGCATTTGTTGTATTTGTGAAAACTGTTTGCAAATGGGTGTTAAAAATGCTCCTTGCAGGAGATCCAGAGGGCTTAGTGTAGCATCTAAATAGAAAAGAAGATTTCTCTGTGGTGTTGATTCGAATATAAGGTTTTATTCCTTCTGGTATTAATCTCTGACAGAGATAACAGTTATCTGATTGAATCCATATGTGGGGATTTGTCTTATTCTTGACATTTGTCTCATGCTTATTGCCATTTTAGGAGAGAAACAGAAAACAGCAATTTTTAAATAAACACAAATCAGTAGTTTATTTACTGTTTGGCTTCTACAAGTCGGCTTTGAAACCTTTTGTTACGTGAATTGTGTTTTTAGTCAAGATTCTCCATTAAAACTTTAATGATCCCAACCAAGTGGTCTTGATTCCAAAAGGATTTATAAACAAGGAGTAACAAGGGTAAAAGGAACTTGATTTTTCCTTTTTTTATATATGTACACCAATAAAGCATTACATTATGACCAATAAAGGGTAACACATATCAGAAAACTGCAGAGTTCTTAAAGTTGATGTGTAAATGCCCATAAACGATCCACAGGAACATTTACTTAAAGTGGCTAAAACATGAAAAGCATCTCGTTTGGCTGAGACATTTCATACTTCACAATATTTAAGGTCAGAAAATTTCTGATGAAAATGCTTTGAAATTAAATTTCAAGAATTCAGGCTACAAGAACAGATTGGGGTTTTGTTCTTGCACCCCCATTTTGTCTGCAGGTAGAAGAATTAAAATTTGGTGAATATACTGAGTGAAATTGAAAAGTACAAATTTGTGATATCTTGGCTAATTGGTCAGTAGTAACAATGTCTATCAAAGGAAGGACCTGTGGTGAAAGGGAGGAAAGGCTGTGGGCAGCCAGTGGCTCACTGGTGCATAATTGGGAGTACAAAAGAAGGATTATGCGGTCTAGTCCAAAAGATGAACTATTTAGGTGAAAATGCTAAATAAATTAATGTTGGCCCTGATAGAGTGTCGCTCAAAAACACTAAGTACATCACAGTTTGATACAAATAGAGCTGCATGGCTGCATATCAGTGGGTTTGGTCTCAGAACCGAAACACAAAGCAATGAAAGAAGGAGGTTTAGTCTAACGAGTCACATTTTCTTTTGCTTTATCCACAGGGCAGGACTGTGTGTGCGTGCATGTGTGTGTGTGTTCTTGTAAATGCTACATATAGAGAACCGCTTTCACAATTTTTACCAACAAAGGGAGGCAAGAACCTTTACCCAGTCCTCATTTTTTTGCAGGTCTGCTTTGCTCTACTAGTTTGATTCTGAGGTACGGTGTGGATTAGGATTTAGTCAAGGCCTTTGAAAAAGTTCTGTTGAGAAACTTAATTTCCTACTTTCCATGTGGATGTTACAAAAAGCACAGAATTAGATGTTGTTGCAGACCTGACTGTGGCATAATTCAGCAGGATATTTCATCCTGCCAAATGGCAAAGCCTCCAAATTCTCCAGATGTCAAACCAATTAAGCATATGTGGGATGTTCTGGATAAACAAGTCTGATCCACAGAGGATCAGACTTTTTTCAAGACTTTTTAAAGGAAAAAAGGATGTATGATATTTATTTGAGTCTTAAATCTGTAGTCACACTAAAATACAAGCATGAGGTTTATTCATGTTTTCGTAGGTCATGGAGCAGAGTCTTCTCTTGTAATCACCAATAAGACTGACCTTGGTCGTATTAGATGTATTGTTTTTAATAAAGCAGTTGTGATTAGAAACCAAGAGGTCAAGGCAGAAGAGGCAGTAACGGTAAAAATAGTAGCTGCAAAAATGTGTGATTTTGAAATCCTGAGGGCAAAACAATGACCTGGAAATGACAAGAAGCAACCATGAAACAAAAAATAGCTTTAATATGATGTCAAAACAAATGGGCAAAGCAGAGCTGAGGGAAGATGGACCAAGACATTCCAGGTGGTGGAATTAGTAAAAGTACTGAGTTTATAAATAAATAAAAAATTCATAACAAGAAAAAAGATGGTGGAAATCATAACAGTTCTCAGAATTACAAAAGTAACACAAAAATGAAAACAATAGCTACAGATATTTGCTAATTTGAAAGTCAACTTTCTACAATACATATTTTTCTGGCTTATTGTTTTACAAATTCCATCGTTGGGCAAAAATGTGGCAAAAATCAGTTTATACTTCATTACCTCAGCTTTGAACTCACAAAGAATATTACTGCTTAATTTTTTTTATTACTTTTGATTGGGCAACATATGTGCTGCACTTGTGAGGGGGGAAATCATTCAGTTTTACAGTCCATCAGGATGTAAAATAATATCTTGTCTTTACGCAACATTAAGTGTATAAAAGCCAAAATATCATACACTCTTTATATTATTATTATTTTCAAAATAAAGTAAATATTAAAAAGGCATGTGTGGAAAAAATAACTCCACTAGTTTGTAACATAAAACTGAGATAATTACTAAATATCATAATGATGGTATGACATTTATTAAATTACAAATTATATTTAAATTATTCTAAAAGGTGATACAGATCAATCATTTTTACTGAATGTAATGTACTGTTAAGAGCTGAATCATTCTTGGTCAAAATTGTCATTTGGTTAAAAGAAATAATAAATTGATTCAAATGTACAAAGCATTTTAAATCCACCGATGCTCTGTTTCTTCCTCACCATCTGTAATGAGTGAAGCTTTGGAGTGTAAGCAGCTTCTCAGATAATGAGGCCCGACTCCCAGTGGAGTCAAGCTGGGCCCAGAGCCTCGATGTTCCATTTCTTCATCTTGGAAATGAACCCAGCGAGACTGGAGAGCTCGGAAACAGGGGTACACAACACGAGCATCGAGCGAAGACTCCAGTTTCCCTTTAAGTTCTTTGATGTCATCTGAAAGAACTTGTTTTAAGAAAACAACTTGATACATCAAACCGTTACTTTTATTGCTCATTTGAGAATTTTAATGTCTTCTGAGCGCATCTGCTCGTGTATTAAAACTAAACTCTCCACAATCCCTCAAACCAAAGAACATTAATTTTTCAATACATGCTTCAGAAAGTAATGATGGACACTTTTGTGCAACTTCTACTTTAAAAATGATATCAAGTCCATTTCAGAACGCCTCCAGACGCAATGCAATGTATATATTTAAAATGCAATAGGTTATTTTACTGCTGGAGAAATAGGCCTGGCAGGCTACTTCAGCTGCAGGAGCGAAGACCTCTCCAGCTTTTCTTGGCGGATATCTCCATAATAGCCTCATTATTCAACCCCGAGCCCACAAACACTCAGGCTGAAGTAATGAGCCCCTCACTAGTTGCTGAGTATCACCTTTTTTGCAAGAGGCTGAATGGAGAATGCATCCTGATTAGAAGTGCTGTTTGCCTATTTTGTAAAACCAAAGCAGCAGAAGTCACGGTTTCCATTTATTGTCTGTCGAAGTCCATTCAGAAATAATTTATGCACACATTCTGATCCCACATCAGAGGCTGCAGAATAACAAACTTTCTTAATAATTCAAGAAACAGTTTGTTGCAACTTGTCGCTTGAAATCATAGATTTAGAAAGAAAGTACTCCTTCCTCTTTAAGCCGCAAAACAGTAAACACACATTTGCTTCGTCGCAGTTTTCCACTTCAAACAGCAACGTTGAGCTGCCACCTAACAACAAGACAAGCCTATATTCTGTAACTGATGGCCGAATTTGTGTCTGACACACATTTTGCAAATTTGGTATCTAAAATTAAAATAATGCAGGAATTAAAACAAAGTTTCAAAATGTCTAAAGTGTGCCTTCCATCTGTATTCGACCACCTTTATGGTCTTACCTTTATCCTTAGAGGTTAAAAAAGCAATTCACATACTAAATCCAACTAACCACTGCAGAACTCAGTGGTGGCAGCAACATGCTGGGGATGCTTCTGTTCAGCAGAGACAGTAACCTGGTCAGAACTGACAGGTAGATGCCTAGAGAGCAATTCTGAGGAAAGCCTGACAGAGGCTGCAAAACAGCTCACCGTCCACACAACCCGAGTCACAAGGTGACACATTCATGCTTTGAATGGTTCAAACCCAAATCCTATTTAAAATCTCTAGCAAGAGTGGAAAATGAATGTCATTCACAGATACAGTTCAGAAATGTGACTGAGTCTACCCAATTGTGAGGCAGAACAGACGCGGCCGATGTGTGAAGCTGGTAAAGATGATTGAATTGGTTTGAAACACTATGAAGTGTTCAGTCAAGGGGCTGATGACTAATTCATGGCACAAGATTTATGTTTGTAAAATATTCCTCTGGCCATCTTCATCAAACTTTCCAAGTATTTACATCCTTGAATAAATGAGATAGAAGAACGTTTGTGGTTTTAATGCGGAAGATATTTAAAACTGTCTGGACAGAAGATACTTATTCTAGAAACTGTAGATAAACAACACATTAACAATAAACAGGTATAGGCTGTTTATTTGCTACAACTTTGTTAAAGTGCCATTTAAAGTGATTTTGCAGATATTGGGTCTGTTTGGAGATCCGAGATGGGAGCAATCGTCCTGCTGATGCAAAAGACATTGTTATTGTTACATTTCCCACATGACAAAAGAAAATAGTCTTCTCACATTATATCATGCATTGTTCTTGAATGACTTACAATGACAATAGACAGTAGTCAACATAAATGTTTTCTTTTTTTTGCCTTGGATTTGGTTTATAGAGATTCATAAATATAAAACGATGCTCTTCTCTTGTGTAATTCTATGAAGATGGATGATTATTATGGTTAAAGTTGCAGCAGAAAACTAGTAACTACACGTAAATCACATTGTAATCAATTCCATCCATCCAGTTTTGACTTAAAGTTTTATTGTTATTTTTCTAGATTCACAACAAATGAACCTTTTACAGGTGGTTTTTCCACAACAACCGACAGATCTACTATGTATTTTTTTATTATTCTTATTTGTTCTTGCGAACTGACCTCAAACAGGAAAAAAAAAATCAACAAATTGTATTCAAAATTAGTTGATTTTTAAAAGAACAGCATTGAAGACTGTCATACTTTTGACCAATCATAGAGAAACAGAAATAAGCTGCATTTATTGAGAAGCAGGTTAATTATGCATATGCACACCACATGCACATATATACCATCTGTTAGTACACCTACTAAAGCAGATAAAACAGAAAACTGTGAAACAGCTGTCTCCAGAAACAAACACAACAGAGGCAAAGGCAATGGTGATGCTTAGTGACTTTTTAACTCAGAAGCTTTCATAGAAAAATTGCAACCACTAAGATGTAAACAAAAAAAACAGTATTAAATATTGGTATATGCTGAAGAGTAATATTTAAGATGTTACTTTAATTATTTGTTATGATCCTACAAACATTCATGGGTAGAGGCCAGAAAAAAACAACAGAATGTAGTAAAAGTTTAGGCAAGAAGATGAAAGTTTACAGGGCCCTTAACTGCACCATAACAACAACCTTTGAGCCAACAGCTTATACACAAGCACACACACAACCCTACTAAATGTATGCTCAGTCATGCATCTCTGTGCTGTCACACGCACTTAAAAAAGCAGCCCATCATTTATTGTGATTAATCTTCATTCCATGAAATGTCGGGACCTGCACTTTACCGTGTTTCATCGTCATTAAAGGGAAGAGACTGAAAAAAAACAGCAGCGTGTGGGACGACAGAGGACAAAAGAGCAGGGAGGCGAAGAAATACCCTGTAAATGGTGATATTGCTTGGGGAGTAAGGGAAAACGCGATGAGGTAAAGAAAAGTGAATGCACCTGTGGTGGACAAGGTCGGGGTAGAGAAGGTGAAGACATTGAGTCAAGAAGACGATGTCCCAGGATTCGTTTAAACACTTTGATGTTCCTGTAACTCAGAATAATGTGAAATTAACTTGGTAGGATGCGATAACACAATGAACCAGACAGAACAGGAAAAGCCCTGTGCCAGGAAATACAAAGCCACAGGTGTGCGGGAAGGAAAACAGGCAAAGAAAAATGTTTTAAGTCTCAATTTTTATTTATTTTTTTTAATAAATCCTATAACGTCTTCACTCCTCTCCCTAGAACTGCGCCGATGCCTGCCCTGGCTGTCAAGACCCCGCTCCAGCCGCACAGAGCAGCAATGACAGCTCCAGCAAGCCCACTTTGAAGTGCGGAGTGTAGCAACAGGCTAGATAATGACCCCACCAATCTCCTCTCTGTGCTCCTTGTGCTCATCTTAGGCTCTGCAAAGGCAGCCAGGAAGACCTAATGAGCATACTTTCCTCAACAACTTTTACTGAAGGCAAATACATTAATTCTTGATCCACTTCTGCACTTTATAGTGCCCTGCCTTCTGAGGAGGCGTGGATGAGTCAGGGTGAAGGGAAGAGACACTAATGCATGATTCAGAAAAAGAAGAAAACTAAAACGATGAGACAAGACACGAGAACGCTCGGATGACATGAAAAACTGTTGATCAGTGTGACAGAGAGCTGGAAAGCAAGGCACAGAAAGAAAATTGACTGGATTTGATAATGTCAAAGTAAATGAGATTCTTTTTTTTTTTCTTTCATAAACAGCTAAGTAGGGGAGATATATGATTTCTAGTGCAATTAAAATATGTTTACCTACTTTGAATCCCAACCCGGGTGCCACTTGAGGATAGATGTTGAATGCTTCTTCATTTAGGCTGTCATGGTAACGAAGACAAGAGGTAATCCAAATCAGTTCTGCCAAGGACAGCTGCTTCATCACAATTATAACACAGAGTCTGTATGCCTGCTGCATCCTTACCTGAGGCAATTCAGACAGGTCGGGCCTAATCAATCCATAACACTTTCTGCCAGCAGCAGCTCCGCTTCTCCCTGAGAAATGTTTGATGTTAACTAGAGTTCCCAACAATGTTCCATTAGCGGGATCAGGTTCAATATGGCAAAATGAGCCATCATAGTGAAAGGATTTCTCATAAGAAAAAAAAGCTTCGGGGAGACGTGTGTAAAGAAGAAAATCGAGTTATTGGTGTCAGACTTGTGTGTAAATGGTGACAGATAATAGCAATTTTTGTAGGTTTAGACTGAACTCATTTTTGCTCCTGTTTCCTCCGGGTGAGTAAAAATACAATTACTCCACCACAGTGGAGGCAATCATTTCATGCTTTTCTTCTTTCTTTTCTTCTTCTTCTTAGATGTACTCATCTGGCATGTTCATGCTTTTTCTAAGCAACAGGTTGCATACAAATCCATTTTTAAAAAATTACAAAATTACTGAAATGTTTAATTATCTCAACTCAATTCATTATGTGAAACATTTTGCATAAACTAATTTGGCACAAATTAATGTTTTCAAACCTATTATTTTTGTTTTCTGTGATGATTTTCAATGAAAACATGGCATTTGAGATTATCTTACAACAAATCAAAACACATACATTTTAAAGGAAATTATGTTTAACACCTACTCAGAATTTTCTCTTTTTTCCCCCAAAAGTTACTTAAAATCTGAGTGTCAATTCTCATCAAAATGTTTAAATATGACTGTTTCAGAGTTTGTTTCCCACTTATTTTTGTTGTTTTAATTATTTATTATCTTGCACCTGTCGCTAAAAATTACCTGGAGATACAGTATGGCGAGAGAACCATGCTAAAAAGACTCATTACATCAAAACCAAACAGCAAAAAGAAATGGACACCTGCAGAAATTGTGCCACTGAGGCTACAAATAAAGTTGGCTCAAAGCGTGTATGTATTAAAATCAGCTGCTGCGTTGCAGTCGGCTAGATAGTGTGCCACCTGTTGAGAATAAACAGAAGAAACAGAAAGAAAATTCAATTCAATTTACTTTTCAGAATTACTGACCCATCCATCCATGCATCTGTAACAGGGCTTTATTTTCACAATATTATAGATGTGAAGTTTGTCCAAATTAGTTTATTTATTCTTTGAATTTATTTTGTTTAGTCAACAAGTTGTTTCTCCAGACATTTATTGGTGGTTTAAGTTCTGTTGCTCTGCTCTTGGCAACTGTGGTATGTATAATCAGCTTGGTGTTTTCTTTAAAATATTATATTTTAACATGTATTTTAGACTAATTTAATCATATGCATTATTTCATGAGTAATTCTGCTATGTTTTGTATAAGTTTTTAACTGTTAAAATTATTAATGTTGCCCATTTTAGCCATGATTAATTTTACAATGTTAACTGCTGCCTACTGCTCATTAGGAGCTTTGTTGTATTTTATTTAGTGTATAAGGGCAAAAGCTGTTATTCTGCTATAGTCCAGCAGAAGTTGCTATATGTATTTATTCTTTTGCTAGAATAAATACAGTGAACCTGAATGTGTCAAACTACATAGAAGGGTTTCACATCCATTCCTGTATCAGTTGAATCAGGTGTGGGATCGTTGCCGGTTCAAATGTTAATCATCTGCTCCTTCACTGTCGTCTCTTTTTATAGTCAAAGAGTCGCCCACAAACACAGACAGTACCCTACAGATTTTCTGACACTTCTCTTGAAGAAAAAGATGTAAAAAAAAAAAAAAAAAAAAAGCTTTTATAGTAGTGCACAGCTGTTCTCCAATGGTTCTTCCTCACCGTTTGCAGTGGCTAAATAAACTTGAATCTCCATCCAGCCTTGTTGGTCACAGTTCCACTTGTTTTATATTTTCAATTATTTCTCCAGCTATACATATGGAGAGGTTCAAAGGGGCAATTTCCTGACTCTAAGATCAG
>NW_006800055.1:1056391-1087391 GCF_000485575.1 Poecilia formosa | reverse complement strand
CTGCTATGTTTTGTATAAGTTGTTAACTGTTAAAATTATTAATGTTGCCCATTTTAGCCATGATTAATTTTACAATGTTAACTGCTGCCTACTGCTCATTAGGAGCTTTGTTGTATTTTATTTAGTGTATAAGGGCAAAAGCTGTTATTCTGCTATAGTCCAGCAGAAGTTGCTATATGTATTTATTCTTTTGCTAGAATAAATACAGTGAACCTGAATGTGTCAAACTACATAGAAGGGTTTCACATCCATTCCTGTATCAGTTGAATCAGGTGTGGGATCGTTGCCGGTTCAAATGTTAATCATCTGCTCCTTCACTGTCGTCTCTTTTTATAGTCAAAGAGTCACCCACAAACACAGACAGTACCCTACAGATTTTCTGACACTTCTCTTGAAGAAAAAGATGTAAAAAAAAAAAAAAAAAGCTTTTATAGTAGTGCACAGCTGTTCTCCAATGGTTCTTCCTCACCGTTTGTAGTGGCTAAATAAACTTGAATCTCCATCCAGCCTTGTTGGTCACAGTTCCACTTGTTTTATATTTTCAATTATTTCTCCAGCTATACATATGGAGAGGTTCAAAGAGGCAATTTCCTGACTCTAAGATCAGCACATCTGTTTTTTATAAGACTTTCTTGGCTGTATCCAATTCAAGAGTGGCTAACTGAAGAATATAAGGTCAAAAATTTCTCATTAAAAAATCCCAGACCTTTTAGCAACATAAGAAGAGAGAATGGTTTAAAAAGCTTGAGCTACGTTTGTTTTATAGGAATTGCCAAGGTGTCAATAATTGTGGCACTGACATTTCTGTGAAGGTTTTTAAATATATTAGAATAAATGTGGAGGATACTGTAGTTGTGGAAGTCTCTTATCTCCGCCTTTCAGTTTACGTCCTGTAATTGAATTTGATTACTTGTTTTTTCAGCAGCAATATTTTGCATCAAAGCCATCTTAAGGCATTGTTTCTAAGGTCCGACTCATATCTTTCTATATGCTGCTGCTCTTGTTCAGTTACTTTACTCCAACACAGTTAAGTCATATTTGGCCCAATTGCATGAAGGCAAAATTCAATCCATTTTCAATACAATTTACAACATCCTATGAATCCTAAATGATCCTTTGCTGACATTTTTCTTTAATTGCATGGACTCCAGACTCTCTCTGCAGAGTTAGAAACCGAGGTCCTCTGTGTAACCTTCTGCTTCAAAGCCCCCTCAGTGATAAACATGTGTGGCGGTAGATCAAGCACCTGTTTCTGCTGGTCGCATCTGTGCTCAAATGTTTGTGGCGGTTTTGAAGCGGACAGATACAGATGACTATGCCTTCGCAGGCTGATGCCGGGAAAGGATGGATGGCTCTGTACCATGTGTTGCTTTCTTCTTGAGACGAGTTATTTTTAAACCACACGTCAAACAACCAATACCTCTCCACAGCATCCAGTGGCAGGGAACACTTTGCTCTAATTAAATAAACAGAGTTGCTTCAGACACGGCTCTTATCCAAGCTTCATTTCCTGTACTTTTTCTCGCACATGTTTTTGCCATCCGCCATTCATTAAACATGACGTCTGTGAGGTGGAAGCTGGGTTTGGGATCTTCAGAGTTGGAACAGCAGCACTTTACTGTCTTGACTCAGATGGGAGAGTGAAGGCAGAGACATTTACTCATTCTGTTTGCAGCAAAGGGGATGGGCTCCTTGCTCTGCCTCCCTTTGATTGTAATCCTATCTAGGCCAGCACAAGACACTGGAGACTTAAGTCCCTGAGTCTTCTTTCTGCATGAATAAACAGGAGAAGGGCTCCAACTGTTTTCCAGCTAATTTTCTAAGTGCTTTTGTACCTTAAGACAGATTTAGATGGATAAAAATAGTTAGATATGTTGTTACCCAGAGGTAACATTTTTTAATGAAAGGTTGTAGCAAAATGCTGCAGACCATGCCTTGTTTTATCGCAGAACAAAAGTAATATTCATCAGCTTTGGCTCACCTCTGATGCCATCTTATTATTATGTTCTACCTCTTGGCAAAATATCTACTGTAATAAATAAACACAAGTCAAATAATTTACTAAGTTTACACAAGTTGACATCAGTATTTTAGGTGAGGTCAAATTTTTCTGAATGATGTTGACATTTGAGGGCTGTCTATTCGTCAGTACCAACATTTTCACTTACTTAACTGACTTTTGATAAAGTTTAAACACAAATGTTTTCTTGTTTGGTTTAGTGGAATTAGCTGTAGGTAATTTCAAGTGGTTCAAAACAATTCTGTAGAAATGCTGAGACTAAACCTTTTTGGCTGTGTATGTGGAAAAACATACTGCAGAAATGTATGGAACGAAAACGCCTCGCCAACTGTATTGCCTTGGGGCTGAATGAGCATGCAGTGGACTGGGGCTGCAGCCATTAGCGATGCTTCAGCAGGACAATGAAATTCTGATGCAACACACTGTCAGACTCTAATTTATTACCTATTTTGCAAGTTTCAAACAATGGCTGACTGCAACATAAATTATTCACCATACTGTATACACAATGACCACAGAACAGTAATACCTATAAGTCACCTTTCTTAAGACTGAAGTCTGGACACCAGTTTCAACATGTAGTGTTGATACATGCACTGATCATGACCACCATTGTGGCGTTATTTTGAACTTTCTTTTTTCTTTAAGGTAGTAATTATAAACACCTTTAAGTTAAAATTAAACCAAATGGGTCTGAATGCATACTGGATTTTCTCAACCATTCGCATGCACAATATTTAGATAATTGTCTTTTAGCAGGTTGACGAATATTACTTTTGTTCTGCCATGAAAACAATGCAGAAAAACCAAATTAAAAAGTTGAAACTTTGACATAACTGGGTATCCCAACTTGAAAATGATCTGAAGCACACATCAAAACTTAAATTATACAAAGTGAGCTGACATTAAAAGAAAAAACTTCAAACTGAACCCTTTTTAAAATATACTAACTATGCTTACAGGTTTCTCTGCCAAAAAAAAACAACCGGTTTAAATGAACTCTACCATACTCCAAAAAGAAAAGTCTTCAATCATAAAGACTGGATGTTTTCTGATTTCATTCAAAATTGGTTTCTCTCCATCTTACTGAGGATTTAACGAGGTACATAAATATACTAGTATGCAAATTCACAATACACCTAAACCCACATTAATGTGTACAAAATTAATTTGCATGAATCAAACTTTTTTTCTTTTTCTTAGACAAAGCTCTGGTAAAATGTTGTGCAGTAGAAACCATGCAGTTTCTGGTATATCTGCAGCTCCAGCATCTTCTTTCAGTCTGCTATTAAATCAGTAAAACAACAATGAATAGAAAACACATGCAAGGCAATCTCGTGCACAGCAAGTGGGCTGGATCATCACATTGTGGTTTTGTCACAGATGCACAACACTTGTGCAAGAGATGAAAAGCTCCAAACATCACGGTTGCTCTTCTAGTGAGGTGATTTTACACTGGGAGCTTTGTGATGACAACAGCAGTCATGTGACATGGCTGTTAATCATATTTGCTAAGTAGGGCAAATACATAGCAACAGCAAAGATAGGCTATGTGAGCACAGGATGACTCCAATTCATCTAATGTCGCAGCACTACTTCTCCAGAAACTGCAGCAGATTATATTTAATATCTTCTCTTTTTTTTTTTTTTTTTTACTTTAAATATCAGGACAGCAATATGAGGAACTCAGCATTCGTGTTGCACCTTTCCACTCTCACATTTACATTGAATTTGATGTAATTTTGACTCTAGTCTGTGAATATATGTCACAATGTCTAGCACTTCTAAGCATTCATATTTTGTTTTGTATTGCATTTTATGAAACTTCTTTATTTTCCCTGTCAGCTCCACTAACTGTCAGACTCATATGTGCCAGGAGAAAAAAAAACAAAACAAAGGTGACGTTCAAGTTAAAAATGGGTGGATTTCCTACACAGAGGAGATGAAAGTCAAGCAGTTGGGGGTGTTGTGATTGCCTGAATAAAGAAATGAGGAAAACGGTTCAGTGTCTATCCACATAGTTTTCTGTCACGATGCAAACAAGTGCTGCAGCCCTTGAGGCATGCTCCCTGCTGTGGCCTGGGTTAAACGTTTTCTGTTTACTTCTCTGTTTTTGTCTCAACTTTGAGTGCTTGAAACGATACTCAAGACAAATTTTATACTTTTTGTGTTGACGGTAAATTCTCTGATACTTTACAAACTCAGTGAATTTATTTTTTTTCGCCAAGTAATACCAATACTGTTATAAATTTGTTATAAAAGTATTAGTGATTGCAGTTTAAAAATTAGGTAAGTTTATGTTATTAAAGGTAAAGTTTAAACAGTAATGATTTCTTGATTAATGTCAAATTGTCATAACAAAGACATTTTGAATAATGTCAACTTTGTATTAAAAGTGTCATAATTTAGCGAATGACGCTTTATGACAACAGTCATAAATGTTCATGAAGGCTTATTCATGTTCAGGACATGTGTTATGTCATGTTTATGACAGTGTCATGACAGTCTTATTCAACCCCCTTCAAATAAAGTGTTACCAATAATTGTGATGCAGAAGGAAAATCCTTCTTTTTCTTTTGCACAAGTACAAATCTGAAAAGTCTGGATTTTACAAAACGCTGCGTGTTAAAACTTTGCAGACTCACCTTTCTCTGTATTTACTGCTGGGAATCTTTTAGAATATGTCTCCACCAGCTTCTTACATTTAAAGACCCATTATTCTTTGCAAAGTAGCTAAAGCTCAGTCAGATTGAATAGAGATCATCTGTGACCTGAGCAATTTCTAAGTATCCCCATAAATTAGATTTGGGTTTAGGCCAATCCAAAACCTAAATATGCTTTATTGTAAAATCTGTTGCCCTGACTGTATGCTTAGATTTATTATCCTTTTAAAACATGAAACTCGGTCCCAATCCCCAAGTCTTTTGCAGAGACATTCTCAACATGGTTTGCTCTACATTTTGCTTCTTGTGTCGTTCTGACTTTGACCGACTTCTCTGTCCTGCTGGAAAAATCTTAACCACAGTACAACGATGCCACCACCGTGGATTGCTCTACTTGTTAGGTTTACTCTAAACATGTTTTGCATGCAGGCCAAAGGGTTCAGCTTTGTCCTCATCTGACCTGTTCTGGTGTGTGGCTTTGTCTTGGTACGTCTGCAGTTTTGCCAAATACAAACAGTATTTCATGAGATGTTCAAATCTTGCAATTTAGTTTTGCAACCTAAGCCTGTTATGTGTTGCTTCTAAGCTATTCAAAAGAGTGCATTGATCAAAACAAAAGTGAAATGACTCATCATTAGGTGCAGACAAACTTAGTAGAGGCAACGAGCGAGGACGAAGCTCCTTCAGTGTTCTGTGTGTTGAAGAGACAGAAAAACATCCACATATTTGCATTGGAAACTGTTTCTTACATTTCCTCTCTTGCCAGTTCTTCCTCTGCAGATTTAGCTGCATGTGGCAGTGTTGACATTTTCAAAGTAAACATTATTAGTGGCAGCTTAATGCAACAAAGAGTTTCACACTCATTTGCAAGAATATGAAAGGATTATTCAGCAGCTGTGGTCTTGTCTGGTTTTGAGACAACATTCTGAGTCCATTAGGTTTCAGGCCGAGTCAAGGCAAAGTAGAAATGCATTTGATTCCCAGACAAGAACAAGACCTTGAAAATGAGAAAAATACCAACCTCAAGTACTAAAACACATTATATACTTGAAAAAATGCCTTTATTTATATTGTATCTGTTATTAAACCAAACAGGCTAAATATGAGAACTTAGAAACAGAGTATCTGAAAATCTGGATGTTTGTTCTAAAATTACCAGCCTGTTAGGTTTGTAAGAAAATGTTCATCCTGCTATTATTATATGACAAGCAATTACTAAACATACTTTGGTCTGATATATACTATATTTAGTATTACAACAAATCTTTGAAATTGGCGTTAAAGTTTTGTTTTTATCCAGAAAGATAGATCTGGTAGTCTTGCAGTGCTGCAAGTTCTGTAGCAAGGGAGTCATTTCTCTGGAGAAACAGGAAAGCAGGACAAAGCTGCATCTGAGAAATGCATGTGGACAGATGGGATTAGATAATTAATTATAATCCATTTGGTGTCTGGAGAGACTCAGACCCAGGATAAATTCAGTATGGCGTTAGCTTGATGAGGCTGGCTAGCCAAGCCAACCCTGTATAACTTTGTACACCTGCATCAGGTAATCAGCTGTTTTCCTTCAGCTGGTAAATCTCATACCGAGCTCTCAGTTTGTGCAGCCTTACCTATCTCACCTATTTGCTCTGTTAGACACTTTCCAACGTTAGGACCTTCAATCCAAACAGTATCTGACTTCATCACACTCCTGCCTGTCATCGACTCCACTTTGCCCTTCGTCTACGGCTGGTCTTCACTTCTGTTTTGGACACTCTATGTTGGCATCCTGGAGGTTTTAAAATAACAAAAATAAATAAATGTTTATGTTAACACACACAAAAAAAAACAAAGCAATATTTTATTTTTTCTGCAATACAAATTAAAACAGATTGTTTGAATCAAAGAATGACTAAGGACCAAAGTCCAGTAAATATAAAATCTTATGATAAAGGAGTAACATGAAGTTTAAACTGTTTCTGTGGTTGACAAACACTGCCACCTTCACTTCTCCTATAGGAAAAACATTTTTTCCATCAATTTTGATGCTTCTGTACCAAATCCTGGTAAAGATCGATTTGACCGTACTCATACTGTCAAATCAGTTGCAAAGCTGTTTAAGTACAAGAACATTAGCAATGTGTCGATGTCATCATGAAGCCCTGATATCAAACTAATACAAAATCCATAGGCAGATCTTAAGAGCTATGTATCAGCAAGGGGTCCTATGATATTGATTCAGTTGCTCCAAATCAATGCTACCAAACATTATGAAAATGCATGTAAGTTTTTGAATTTAAAGAAAGAAAAATTGTAGGACGACGATATTTATTCTGGTAATTATTACTGACTTAAACTAGGACACATGAGTAATAGATGTTACATTTCTTATTTTTGACACAGTGTATAATAAATTGTTTAACTCCCTTTACATCTTGTCAGAGGTTCACATTATAAAAGCATGATAATATTTTCTGTTTAGTCAGAGTAATGCGCTGTTTCATAAAATTAATCAGAAGCTAATAATGCCCCGACCGACGAAAGCAGCAGTGAAGTGAGAAATAAAGAAAAGCTCGTTGCTATGTGCTGCACACAGTGTGATTATAAAAAAAAAATCACAAAAACATCTGCATCTGTCACACTCACTACAAAAAGCATGGTACAACCTGGAAAGGTCAACAGACAAGCAGAAGATCTAAAATTTTTATTTTATTTTATTTTTGGTGGGGAGCGTCATAGATTGCTCTGAAGTTGGTACCCAGTTCTGAACAAGTACAATCCTTTGTCTTGACATTTTTAGTTAACGTACAAAAAGATATTTTCTATAAATATGATGCCATATTTACTACTGTGAAGTGTTAATAATGCCTTGTACAGAATTTAATCAATTAAAGAGAAATATCTGTTTTCATGGAGGATTTTTTTTTTCTCTTGGTGAACCTGTGCAAACGTCTGGACCATTAAACCGGCGCTGCTCCCAGAAGCCCACATTTGTTTGGCTGTGCAACATTGAGCTGCTGATTTCTGTCCATCTGTTTCTCTACACAGACGGAAATTTGAGCTAATCAGCTTCACTGCCATCAGCAGTACAGCTTATTCAGGAGAGCCAATCTGCTGAACTCCATGCAAGAGTAGAAACGCAAACTATGTGATGCCTAAGCAGTTGCATCAATGCAGCAGGTGTGTATGGGGTAAAAAAAATGGCCAAAGAAATACAGACAAAGTCCTGACAACAGCAGCTCAGCTCCCCTGGAGACTAATTATGGCTGCTTTTCCTGCTTTGTTGGACAAACAGGGCAAACAGATTGGATATCATTGCATTTTTATGAAAGCAATGAAAATACTTACATTGCAATATCCATGATTTGAGGAAGGCAAACTATGAATTAAGTCTTGTTTAGCAGGTGTGCATGCAATGAATAGAGCCAAACAAAATGTTTAGCCTCTAAATTTAGCAACAGCGCCAAAAGTTGTGTCATTCTCATTACAACTGAAGGGTCTAACTCACATACCAGAGTTAACATCTGCTGTCTTTGCCTGAATAAAAAAAAAGTTAATAAAAAACCAAACTCAGAGATGGTACCATTCATCTAACAAATTTTAAATAAGTTTGAAATCGATAGCTGGACTGAAAGCTCCTAAAAGAAAGAATAAATCTTTCTTGTCATCCACCATCTGATTCCCTTTCTTAAAAAATCCTTTCCTTGGCAGCTCACATTGAAGTATTGTTCATCTCCTTATCTGTCGCTTGAATCAGTTTCCCTGTCAAATTTCTAATCCCCTGTCTGTTGTGGGAAAGTAAATGGTTTCTTCCTCACGCATTTGTCATCACTATCATTTGGAAACAGAGGAAAACTTCTAAAGCTTAAGCACTATGATTTAAGACTGGGATTGCTGCAGAGAAATTGGAGCTTACAGTCAGCGCATATCACCTCAGCTTTCTATCACAGCTTCAAGCGTTAGATTACATGTGCTATTAATGAGAAACTTCTGGCTTTGCAGACAGTATCAATGGCAAAATAACTTTCAAGAATGCATTTCGAAAAGTGATACACTAAATTGAACACAGATTTGTTGGCAGCTCACAGCTTATGGAGACATTTTTTTAGAAAAATAGGACCATATACCACACAGTGTACACATATTACTTGGTCGGGATGTTTTTCACATTAATTACTGTATTAATGCAGCTGAACATGGAAACAATGGGGGGTCTGCTGAGGTTAGGGAGATTGTAACAGCAACCTTCATCTAGTTTCCATTCTTGGCTCTGGTGTGTTTAATAATGTTCAATATACACTGCTCAAAAAAATAAAGGGAACACTCAAATAACACATCCTACATCTGAATGAATGAAATATTCTCATTGAATACTTTGTTCTGTACAAAGTTGAATGTGCTGACAACAAAATCACACAAAAACCATCAATGGAAATCAAATTTATTAACCAATGGAGGCCTGGATTTGGAGCCACACACAAAATTAAAGTGAAATGTTCCCTTTATTTTTTTGAGCAGTATATTTTTTATGTGGTTTAAGTCAACTGAGTTAGTTGGAGAGTTATAGTGACACCATGGTCATTCAATGAGGCACTGGTACCAAGTCCTGCTGAAAATGAAATTAGCATCTCAACAAAGCTTTTCAGCTAATGAAAAGCATCACCAGTAGATTGCATGGCTCCACAAATCATCATTTGTTCACACCAGAGTGGATAACCTGAAATGTGGACGATGACCCACTGATGTGCCAAACGCATATTTCCTCTGGGTAACGAGTGGCTTAGCATAAGGAATAAGGTTGTTATAGCTCATAGTCTTTGCTTTGTAAGGTTATGCATGTTTATTGTGAAAGCCATTTTCCTTACTTTTTCCTTCCACTCAACTTTCCTTTATTGTGTTTAGATCAAACTTTTGTGGTTTTCCCTTCTTTTGGATGATGTTGACTGTCAAGTCAGCAGCCACCCTCAGGAATGTCTTGACCTAATATATAACTTCTTCTTTAAAATGTTCTGTTTGTGTTATGTAATATTTAGATTTTCTGACAAACTGAATTTTGGGGTTTTCCTTTTACTGGAAACCATAACTATCAAATAACTGCCTGAATTATATCACTGCGTGTAAAGTGCAGTATTATTAATACAGAATACTTTTCACTTTTTGAATTGTCTCTGAATTTAATGAGTACTAACCTGCACTTTGAAGTGAAATTAAAACAAGTTGGATACAACAGTATTACAGACAAGCAACATAAAATGAACAGTGTGGAGAAAATTCAGGGATATAATTTCTTTCCGTACCAAACAGAACTAAAACATCCAGAGTTTGATTTCTGATTTCAATGCTTCATCAGTCTCAGCATCAGACAGGAAACAAAACAAAAGGATGACAGGAAAGACTAAAATCAAACAATCAAAATTATTATAAAAAAATAAAATAAACATATAATATATACAATATCTGTTTTGTTTCTCAGAACAGAACCAGTTGCTGGAAAGAGAACCAGGACAAACGTGATGTTTTCTGAATGACAAAATGGACTATCCTGGTGAGCATTTCAGATTTTGCACCCATTGCTTAGTTTTGCAAGTTAAGCACTTTTGGATCACTGAGCTCAATGTGTCATAAATAGAAACGTCCTTGTGATCTAGCTTTAAGATTCACACGTCTTGATTTTTAGACCTTCAGCCTTCATCATCTTGGAATTCCCTCAAATCTGTCAGATAATTCAAGTCCTTTTGGCAGAGACGTAAGCAGCAGGGAATGAATACAGATAGAGGACAATAAACGTTTCATACAGGCAGTGATCTATCAACCACAGAAAGAAGTCTACTGGGACAAATCTGTCACCAAGTTAGATGCAGCAAGAAAAACTAAGACAATGCATTGGAAGTGACTAAAATGAAAGAAAAAAACTGAATTTAAAAAAAGGATAGATTGACTAATTTGATCAAAACTATCACATTTAATCTACACCTTTAAGAAAAAGCTCTAAGTCATTTCAAGGTTTGCATCTAAGAAATTGGGCATTCAAAAACTCTGTGAAATGGGGAGAAACCAATCGGTGTATCTGCATCCTACGTTCATGTTGTTCATGTCATGTCATCAACATAAATCTCATAAAACTACATTGAGGAATATGAGAAAACAAAACAAGCCTCAGGCACCTGAATAAGACACTAAAACAGCCATGAGTTTTATTGGAGTAACATACTAACAGTCATGGACCCACTTACTTGAGAACCTGTGAAAATTAAACTGCAGCATAACCACTTTATCAAAAAGAAAGTATGAAATTCAATAGGCTATCTGGGTCAGTACAAAAACTGAACTCAAGGTCAGTATTTGTTAAAGAAGGCACTTTTTGAAAGCTCACTTCGCATCCGCTGTACATCCCTGCAATGATGCACCTGGGATCTGAGCCAAACACAACAAAAGCTCATTTCAGATGTGTTTTGCTGAGCATACTTCATTTTTCCAAAAGTGGTTTCATATAGATTGCTTTGCATTCATAGTATCTGAGTACAAGGCTATCTACGCTGTAAGAGGAGCAGATGATCACAGTGGACCCAGAACCGAATCCTCCAGCAATTACAGCAAGTCCACATGCTAATAAGAGCTTCATGCTCCTTTCTGTCGACAGCTGCTTTCCACTTTAAAGTTGATATTTCTGATTTGTCTAAATGTGTATGATGTTGATATGGATGCAGTCATCACTGAGCATCTACTCCAAAACAGCTCTGAAGTATTTCCAGCTGTGGCTTCGCATCTCCAGCTGAGAGTCGCTGTCTGTGAAGTGGAGGTATATGGGGGAGCATCTACGTTTTTAATGTTCTTTTATTTTTGACGTTGAAAGTGTTTTCTGTTTTGCTATATTCCATCACACATTTGAAGCATGAATGTTGCTTCTGCACGGAATATCATCAGATTAATCCCTTAATTTATTTTTAAATGCATAGAAAATAAATTACTTCTGGTTTTGCTGTATATGGCACATGGATGCGTATGCAGTTAGGCAGGCAGTATGCAAACTGTTTGATTTAATGTGAAAAAACTACTTGATGACTAGTTGTTTTCTGTTAGCTCTCTATTATGTCTTGACTTTTCATCAACAAACAGTTAGCTGTAAACATTCATCATCTTGGAAACTTGGTGGTGAATTTGTAACAATAGACAACAAGCAGGTTACTTGTTACGTAACATTGCTATTGAGTGATTGTTGCAACATTTGCAGTAGTTATTAATAATTAAATACACATTTATTATAAATGCACAAATTTAGGTGGATTGTATATAATGTCCACATTATATAGGGATTCCCAGAATTGCAATGCATTAAAAATTGACATAAAAATTTAAGCAAATGATTGTTGGAAAAAACATTTAAAATATATATACAAGTGTGTTAAGCTTTTGGTATGTTACGAACTTTGATGTTTTTAAGATGGTTGGAAATCCAGTAAAGCCCAAAATGACTGAAAATCCTGGCAAATTCAGGTGTAACCATTTGGATTTCCCAACATGTTTCTTCCTGTTCTTCCATGTTCCTGAATGCAACATTAGGGTGATGGCATGGAGGCCTTCCAAACTCAAAGCCACAGAGACTGAAAAGGGTTCATCACAGAGATAAGTTCCCAAAATACAAGTTAAAATGACGGTCATCAGTTATTGATTTGTTGGTAGTGTTGTCGATTGGATGTACATAAGGTATGAATTTCTTAGCATGCATTTTTTTAAAAACTGACACTATTTTACATGTTTTGTTGTTTGTTTTTTTGTTGTTTTTTTGGAAGATCCCAGTTTCATTTCCTATCAGAAACAATGAAAATAATGCTACATTTCAATCTTATCTTTGTATGGAGGAGCACAAAATTTCCCCTAATGTCAGAAATGAGTACAGCCCCAATTTGAGAAAGAACAGGGCTTTATACATTCTGTCACAAGGTATTTTCTGAACATTCAGAATCCAGGATGATCATTCTTATTCTCATTATCATGCCTTGGGCGTGAGGGAGTTCATGGCATTCGCCATTTCTGAAGAACCAGCCTGCATATTGCATAGAAGGTTAGCTTCCATTAAGAATGTCAGCACATCATTCGTGGTGTTCTGTGAATCTTGAGCAATCCACTGGTGCTTCATCCTTTGGCAAATTATAAAACATTTTGCTTTTTTATTTAGTTTTGTGATAAAAAAAAGTAGGATTAAAAGGAGGACCAGAAACTCTAGATCTTTTGAACCCATCTAGGCTAAAGTAACTTGAGGTAGATGAGAGTTTTTTCATTACAAATGCACACAAAATCTTTTTGCTATTCTGCTAATGTTGAAAAAACACAATTTTGCAACTGCAGAGTTTTCAGTAAGAATAAAAATACAATTAAAATCACATGTGAATAAAGCAATTCATGCAATAAGTCATTAGAAATCAGCAAGGAAAGAGGCCAGACAAACAAGTTATTTGGATTCCATATTAAAACCTGAGTTTTCTTAAATAATCTGGATAATAATAACAATAATAGTAATATTAATATCTATTAATAATATCTCCTGGGTTACAACAACCCAACAGATTGGATGTTGACGGTCCTGTATGCTGATGACAGGTGTGGACAGCTGTATTCAGTACAGCAGAGGAATTGGATGATGGAGGCTGAAGTCAGGTGAATTATCCAAGTGAAAGTTGGAGCTGGACTCTTGAACTCTTGACGTTTAACTTACAGTGTTTTGCATGAAAATGATTTCATGGGAACTTATGCAGCAGGTGTAGACTTAAGAATAAACATTAGGTTTTGTGAAAAATCACATCAACAATCTTATTTTTGAATGTATTTAGCTTCTCCAATGCAGAAGACTGCAAGGACATGATCAAATATTTCTTATGGTCATGGTGTTTCAGCTTTAAAACATCTCACCTGCTGTCCTGCTGTGGTTATCACACTTAATTGTATCTAGATGAAGATGTTGCACATTATTTTGAGACACATTAATGCAAACACCCCTGATATTTCACATGAGAGCTTTTTTAATAAAAAAAAAAAAATGACTTTGCTCTTCGGGCTCTGTTTATATTACAACCCTGCAATTTAAATCTGGAGGCAATAAAACAAGTAATACATCCCAGGACTGTCTCCCATCTCATTATTTTAATCATGAAACTGTATCCAATTGTTTTTGTCAGGCCATTGTCGTTTTCATCTTTGCCAGGATGTTTTCTAGTTTCTCCGACTGTGACCTGCTTGGCAGGTGCAATCAGCATGTGCAATCCTTCCATCTGGTGCTGGATAATATCAAAGTAAAATTGCTTTCATCCTGGAAAAAGTGTGATATCTGGGTTGTGCACACATCCTTTTGAAAAAAGTTAACTTTTTCAAGGGAAAAGAAAACTTGATTTAGCTCAGTGGTTTGGAATAGATCTACAATCATGAAACTTTTCTGCATGTGGAAGACTGAACTCCCCCAAGCAGACACACACCAGAAAAAGAGAAAGAAAGAAAAAGAATTAAATGTTTTAGTTTTTTTTTTTTTTTCTTTGCCAGTGATGATTGTGGGAGTGTTTGTAATCTGCAGCATCGACGTACTTTGGCTATTATTCATCAGCAGAGTTCTGCTGCTTCAAAATAAATTGCATGTTGTTAACTCTGCTCTCTGAGAAATAAACATCTTACTCAGAAATGCTAAGCCAGGACAACAGTATTATATAAAAATCACACTTTAATCCCCTTCCCCGATGCAATCACTCGAATGGTACACATCTGAAATCTGATGCTGGAATTGGGCTCTCTCCAAAGTACATTCAATAATCAGAACTTTTCCTCTGATGCCAGGCAGGCAGCTGTGAGCTGAGCACTTTCTGCCAGATGCTCTAAGCTCAGCACATGGTGGATCAGCAGAGCACTGGATGTGGGGCATTGATTAGACGCAAGCACACTGAACTGCATCGGCTGCTTCAATTTTAATGAACACTTTTCTCAGTCTTCAGTCTCACTCACTCATTTTTCTCCATCAAACTTACTCTGGTCAAGGCTGCAGAGGGTTACCGTCTATCTGGACCAATATGAGGTCAGATGCTCTCTGAACAGGCCACCAGTCTTCGCATGACCAATAAATTGTCAGCTTGTGCTCCCATTTATTTCAAAGTATGGTGCCAAAAAAAGGGAGGAATGGTGATTCTCCCTAATTAATGCTTGGTTTCCACTAAAATGAGGTAAAACAACATGCAGTGACAGTCAAAAAGCAGATTCCATGAATGCATGTCGGTGTGTCCTCAGATTTGCATGAACATCCGTATTCAGCTCAGATTTGTGTGATGACAAACACACAGCAGACATAGCTGACAGAAAACAAGTTGTGAAATCTTGAAATTTATTGTAGGACGATCACGAGAATCATTGTTTGGTTTATATCTCCTGAACTTGATATGATTTATTGTAATCTATATAGATAGCACATATGGCAAAGCAAGAAAAGTTCTGGGAGATAAGATTATGTTAGCTTACTATAAGGTATATTATTTTCCTTGTAAAAAAAAAAATATATATATATATATATATATAAACTCTACATCCCAAAGGTGTCAGAATATGGTTTGGATCCTGCTTGTCACATCCAGAATCCACAACTAACCCACCATGTTTGTTCTTCTGTTTTATTGAATCAGAGAAAACCCACGGACAGCATGCACAAACCAGACATCGTAACATGATTTCAGCCTGTATTATAATCTACAGCAAGCCAAATCATTTTATATATAAGTTGCAATTCAGATTTGTATGCAGCTGCACAAAACAGAATCAGTTCTTCATAATTTATCAATTGCCAGGAGTGTGATTCACTCAGAACTTTTAAGCCATATTCCTCTGTTTTTCTGGCAGGTACTCGCGCCCCATGACAATATTTCTTCCAGGAGACTGTGGGCACAGTTTGCAGGTTTTTATAAGAATTTCCATGCAAGCCCTATCCCTCATCCTCGAAGTGTTTTCTAAAAGTTGCCGACCACCGAAGATCACAGAGTGCTATGTGACGTGATCTACGAAGTTAGGTAAAAAAAATTGTTTCAGGCAATAACGCACAGAACTATTCTCCATGTAGAGGAGTGAAGAAGAGCTTTCAAGGATTCTTTATTACTCACCTGTTTTTTTTACTGGAATGCAAAAAGCTGTTGGTGGTGCAGAGTTGAAGAAAACAACTAGGCCTCCACTTTAAGATACCAAACGTTTTTGCAGTAAGTTAAATCAAATAAGACAATAAAAGAGCTCAACTCAAGTGAGCACCTAAAGGGAATGGTCTCATTTGGAGATAATTTATTACACAGATACATCAGCCACCAGGCTGTAAATAATAATTTGCAAGGATGCAGCACATCAGCATCAGGCACCGGTTGGTAAGACCTGTCAATCACCCGTTTGCTAGACTGGCCTTTAGCGAAACAGTGAGTGAATGTCAGCAGACAGAGGACACCCCTTAGACACGTTCAGCAGCATTTACAGCGCTTGATGGAGATTGATAGAGGTGGCATGACGAGGCGGGTTATGAAATTGTAGGGTGTCTTATTGTGAGGTGATTTTCTCAGATTTTATTTGTTTTTATGTCATATTTAGATGTTTCAGATTCGTTGTTTGACATAAAGATGACTGGCGTTAATAGAAAAAGTGTCTTTAAACAATTACGTCATTTAATAAGGGATAAAAAATTATCCAGTTCACTTTGGCAACAGTATTTGTTATTTCCCAAGGATGTAACATGCAAAGATGAGATTTTGTGTTTGTTTATTTTTAGACGGCATTTATTTTGGCCTTTTGAACTTTTCTCTTTTTTTTTCTTTCTTTTGAAACATGAACAAAAATGCAACTTCATGAAAAAGATTAAAAATCAGTTAATTTATCAACTTCATAGTTCCTGTTAGGCAACAAGTTTAACTGATGACACCATTAGCTTTTCACCAACTGAGTAGTTTGAACCGGCTAGTGCTACATTCAATATTCATACTTTGATCAAAAGAATTCATCTTAAGATCTTTCACACAGTGGTAAAGTAATTTTGAAATTAGCTTTATAAATCAAGACTATCTTAAACATTGTGGGTTTCCTTTTTTGTCTAATTTTTGTTGCAGCTTAGAACTTTGTTGAGATGTTTTGACTGTCGTCTTGCAGTATGAATGTTCAGCCGGAGTTTTGGGGCATTTCTGTGTGGAGTTTGCTTCTTCTTTGGTGGGTTTTCTGCATAAACCAGCTTTCTTCCATCATCCAAAAGCATGCAGTACTCGAGCGTGTCTTTTTTATGCCAGAATGAAGAGTATATAAAATGTATGGATGGGAAAAAAATCCTTATTTTTATCAGTTTTGGTCAAACAAATTTGGCAAATTCAGCTAGATGTAAGTCATCTACTTTCGGATTACACACTGCCCACATAAACAAAAACACACAATAATGTTGCAGAAAGTCATGGGCAAAACGTTCACCAGGTGGGTTGTGACAAGAACAATAAGAGGCTGAGAACAAAATTACATGATATTCGTCACGGACCTGCGTCAATAAGTCCGACCATGCTGGGCCCTTAACTGGCCCAGATCCTAAATTGGGCAGCTTTCAACTCAATCTAAATTGAAAGCCAAGATTAATGCTGTGTAGACATAACAGCATTAACTTTGTCCTAATTAAAAATGAGAAAAAAAAGTTGGCATGCTTTGTGATAACTAAGCTCAACTCTGACAGTGGTGCTTTTTTTAAAACAGACAAATCTGAACACTGCTGTCTCTGCAGATACAATAAAGTATAACACTCATAAAGACATATTTAAAAACCTGTAGAGATCTTAGGTTAGCAGTTTGGAAGCTGCACTGCTTATCCACTGTGATGTGAAGTGAAATGAAACAAGGCACTCGTATGAGATGAGGGCAACATTTCCCTCCCCCCTGACTGGCTAAACATTTAGCTGTGATCTAATTGGCTTGGTAACAAAGTGACCATGGGGCGTGAATAAATTTGTAACAAGCCCTTTGATCAGACTCAGAGGCGCGTCTGGCATCTAGGGCCTCCCTCGACATGGCTGCCTGTCAGCGCAGTTTGGTGAGTTGTGAAAGGCAGGAGCTGCAACACGGGATAAGTGATCCGACAGCCTCTAACTGGGTCCACATGCACTTCCCTCCATATCCCACAGTGAATAATTCATTTCCTCTCCTTGTGTTGTTAAATCCAAGGTGAAACATGTACAAGCTGCAGTTTAAAGCTGAAACCACAATATCCAATCAAGTGATTTGTCCAACTCACATCCTGAAAATAGCAAAACCTCCAAGAAGATTTATGTAAAACCTCAAGAACAGCAAAAATGCACCATGCACAGCCAACATCCACCACTGGGTGAGTGAACTCTAAAAACAACGACGGATGCACTTAAAACATTTGGAGGTGGCTTAATTTGAAAATGAAAATCCACCTTGAAAATGCAATTTAAGTCAACAAGAAAATTGTTTTGGTTTTGACTCAGAAATTAAACTTCATAAAGTTGATTTAACAAGAAGAGACAAGTTGTTTAAACATTGTTTTTTCAGTTAATTAATCTTGAATTGTGAGTTTTAACGTTGCAATTTAAAGCAAGTAATTATTTCACAGTATATATATATTTATAAAAACGGCCCTCACCTAATTAAACAGCAACATTTCTCTATTATTTTACTCACAATATCAAGTTAAAACAACTACTTATTTAAATCTAGAGAAATTTTAATTCTTGTTTCAAATTGCTTGGACAAAATTTCTGATCTGATGATTTTTATTAAACATCACAATGAATTCAGCTCAGAAACATTTAGTGTGAACAGGACATAAAAGTTAACATTTCATTTGCCTTAATAAAACACAACAGTCAGATCAATGTAACGCACTTCCATCTCAGGATACTAAAACATGCTGCTAGGCATTCTGGGAAATTATTCTCTCTCTTGTCTTTTTCTTCTTTCAGTTTTTTTAAGTGCTAACCTAAAAACTTAGCAAACTCACATTTAGGTTCAAAATCTAAAACTGGAAACATTTATTTGACTTAAAGAACAGAAGAAAGTAGACTCCTTCCTTTCTCCATCTATAAATCACTTCTTGAAACTCATCAATTTGTCTTGGCTTTTGACACGACATGAGATATTGATTTTAGTTTATTTTACAGAATTGATTCCCTCTCTTGGTGGCCTTACAGCTTGAACTTTTTTCGCTAACTTTGCCATGGCATGAGCAAATCACAGCTGCTGCTGTGGGAACGCCACTTTGGTTGCTCCCACCGTCTGGCCTTCTCCCTCCGCTGCCCTCCTCACTCGCCACTATACAAATCAGCAGATCTGTAAGCTGTCGGATGTGATGAATAGAGGGTGTCTGTAACCGTGGCTGCCACCACTGGCACAGATGGATGATAGTGGGCTGTTAAAGTGTTTCCTGCACCACAGCAGCCAACACAGTCAAGGCGAACGGTGATGGGCAATGTTCCTGCCATTTATTTCCTTTTTTAATGATGTTTGAGCAGTGACTCCCATAGCCAGGGACCGAAACCAGGTCAGAGTGCCTTCAACATGAAGTCAGACCTTTACGCAGATTCTGTCAAACTAAAACCACAATATTTTACTTTTTTTTTTTTTAAATCTCACAAAAATTTAGGAGAAATTAAAATGTGTAGAACACCAAAGATTATGACAAGATGTCACGCTGTAACAAAGGCTGACACGGTCTAAATAATTAACTTTTGTGTGCCACTATATTTAGCAATTGTGCAGCTAATTGAAGGGCTTATTAAGCTGTATTCAGAATTAATTATAAACTGTTTTCCCAGATGAGGAGCAGGGCTTCAATTACAGAGACTTCTAAATCCACCCCTAATCGTGGCACTTTGTCCCAGTGAGAAGTCAACAAAGAGAAAATGGAGACATTCAGCTCATCATTTTGCTGTATTATTGAATAAAATGCTTTTTGTTTTTTGTTTTTTGCAAAGCCTTAGTAAAATAGTTACTTTATACAATCTGAAACTTGTATTTGTTTTATTTTGTTGGAAGAGTGTCTGAGCGACTCTGGAATGTAGATTCTTGGGAAAACTGACCTCCTCCCAGCTCCAAATCCTATTGTGTGGCTGCTACAGATATTAGGGGCCATAATGACCCTTGGGAGGGATTGAAGCATGAGCAAACACTGAAAATAACATAAACCATTAGATCCGCTGCTACACTGTTACAGTGAACAGCATGGAAACCATAGACAGCAATTTTACAAGCATGACGGCATCCAGCAGCGTTAAAGACGCTCTCCAGCCTGATCTCTGGTGTTATCACCATTTCACCGCCACAGCCACTGAAGACGCTCTTTACCCTTTTGAAAGTGAAAATGTTTCCTTCAAATGGGAGAAAAACACACAATACCAGAAGTCTTTGAAGCACAAGAATGACAACTGATTTTTTAAAATTAAGATTATTTGCATTCTGCATTGTTTTAGCTGCCGCTGTATGCCTAATTACAATGAATATACATACAGTATATGTCATTTACATAGTTTTTTATTACTATTATTGTCTCTTTTTTTGAATCAGTTGAAATTTGCCAAAGCCACGTGTCAATACATTTGGGATTTATTTCTTATTTTGAAGAATCTTAAAGTTACCGCTTCAAAGGAGATAACAGATTCAATGCATGTTTGTGTCTTGAACAACCTGCTGCTGTTCAGTTACCTGCTGCCAATGAATGAAATGTAATTGTTCACACAGAACCAAATGGTGATACCAGTGGTGGGCGGTCAGAGCCAGCAGGGCCTTCTCTGCCAGCCCTAGAAGATTGGAAAGAAAAAGTGTAAAAAGTCTTAAAACTTCCTTTATTTTCAAATCTAAAACTTAAGTTATAAGTTTGTGAGCTTCAGTCTGCTGCTCACCTTACAAAACAGGATAGGTATTAGCATGTCAAATTCTAATAAAAACTGGAAATTGGACACAAAATTTTGAATATTGAGTTGTTTCGTTTACGTAAAAAAAAGAGAGAGAGAGAGCCAAGTCTTCCAGGTAGCCCTGCAAGTACAGTAATGAAAAATATTCAAGGGTTAACATGAATCACCCTGTACTATCACATTATGCTTTTTCTCTGGAGGAAATGAGCAAATAAATATGCACATGGCTTCCTGCTGCTAACTACCTCGAGGGCAGTTCCTTACAATGCCCTTGAATTTGCCACTGAGATTTACACAAATGTTGTGCACAACGGTGGGTACCAGCAGTCATCAGGGACAATTTCACAGGGGATCAGCTGTGTCAGGTGAGCAGTGTCACATTATGCAGTTGGCTCACATGAAAGGAGGAATGCTTCCTTGGTAACTTGGTGAGGGGGAAGTCCTGCAAACAGCAAATATACCCAAGCCTCAACTTTTACATGAATTCAAAGTGCATGACATGCTATACAGTGAACCCTCACTGTACCGAGCTTCGCCTTTCGCGGCCTTGCAGTTTCGCGGATATTTTTAGTGTATGAACGCGCATCATGTTCTGTGTCCTGATTAGCTTTCATCTCCTCCGTCCCTCGTCTCTGTCCAGTACAGAATGTGTTCAGCTTGGCAAATTTCCATTACAGTTCTCTAATATAATCGAAGGCGGCATGTCTGTTTATAAGAATCTTCTTGCCCAGAAGAAGAAAGAGCACCAACAAATGCCCATAACTATGTTCTTCTCTGGGAAAAAACACACTTGCACCACGGCTGTCAGTAGAAAAAGATGATTGGAAAATCAACCATTATTATTTTACAGTATTTTTAAAAGCTAAAATAGTTATTTGTAAGAAATTTTTCTATTTTTATCTCTTAAACAAATCCTTGGGCCTGAAACCGGGTCTTTGTACCGTAAAAAAAAATAAAATAGAGCTGACTACATCCCGGATTTCGCATATTGCTGCTTATTTTTGTAACATAACCACCACTTTAAACCTGGGTTCACTGTAATGAGAAAGAAACTTGATATTTTGGACAAGAAGATGCTACATTTCTGCTCCGTGGATCTCCAGTATGCACTGCATGTCCAAAAAATGTTTGATTTCCAATTAATGCATGAATCCAAAATAGTGCGTTTTGTCCTTTTTTTTTTTAACAACAGCGCAGAGAAAAGTGTGAGTGCGTAGAAAAAGTGTGATCATTTTTTTGGAGAAAACCATCAGCTTTGTCCTTCAGGATCATAATTCAAACTGTTCCAGCAGAGCTGCCTTATGTCACTTTCTGCACATTTTCTTCAGCCTCCCAACTCCCCAGGAGTTTTTCGCCAATTGCTTGGGAGTCGCCTCAGGAAGCAATAAGTCATCCATTTCATCAGCTGAATGCTTTCAGTCACCAGTAGAGACTGCAGCAGCATCCACACAAGTGAACATGTTAAGCCTCATGCTCGGCCTATTGAAGGGTGTTAAACGCTGAAGAAAATAAAGACATAAATAATAACATTTCATGCTACACTATGTGTTAAAATAGGGATTTTTATGCAACTTACATGAAACAAAAGGAGCAGAATAAAGCTCTATGTGTGATGATTCACTTTCTTAGATGACCAGCGAGAAAATTACACAATATTTTAATTTTTTTAGATGTACTAGTAGTCAAACATAATTAGTCAATTTCTTGGAAATAGTTCCTGATTTGTAAGAATCAGTGAGCATCCATCTTACAGAAAAAAAGGTTTTCCTTTTAACATTTCCATAAAGCAAGACAGATTTTTCTTTCTCACTTTACGTATTCAGATATGTGAAAGAGTTTTTATTTTTCTCATTTCTAATCTCGCAAGCAAATTACAGAATTTTCTGTGAGAAAAACAACAATGATTTTTTTTAATGCACATGGTTGAGATGCTGCGGGCTGTCCCTTTAAATCAAATCATGGCAATGTAAGCATGGCAGTGATAGACAGCTGAGTCAGAATCAATTAATTCAGAAAAGCTGAAACCTTTTGAAGCAGTAACGGCTGATTTGACAGCTCAGCTGAGTTATGGAGGTTTGAAACTGGCTGTAATATGGACAAGGTCAGAAATCTGCTTTTAACTTAAGGCACGAAAAAGGCCACAATGTGATTAAATTAAAATAATTCTTTGTTTACCATCTAAAAACTCCACCTGCACTTAATTAACTGTTTAAGTATTACTAATGTATACTTTTCTGAATTCACAAGCTTCTTATGTTTGTTTTATTCTTTGTGCAACATTCAGGTTTGTTGTTCACAGCTTTGTGATTTTATGTCAGTGAAAAGCACATTAAACTTTACTTACTGTTTTATCACATTTTATCTAAAGAGAAAAATAAATTATTAATGTGAAACACAATACCCGAGATGAGACTTAATGAAAAAAAAATAAAAAAAGACTGTTTCCAACTATTTAATATTTCAAAAATAATTGAACTTGAAAACAAGCTGCATTATTAAAGCTGTTCTCCGTGTTTGTTTTCTGCCTGTTTCTGTTTCTGTCAGCAGTCATTAGTTTTCATTTAGCCGCGTCTCCTGGTCCCCTGGACCGCAGACCCAGGAGTCTGTGGGTGACTCAGAACAACGAAAGGCCAACCCAGCACTGAGGGGAACATCCACTTCTACTTAACTCCTAAAAATGTTTGTGTTGACTTGGAACAGCAGCAGCAGCTTGAAGTGGTGATACCGGGAGTTTCACCCATACATTGTCTTGACTCTATTTTCCTAATTGAATGCAGTCAAATTAACCTGATGGTTTATGTACTAAAAACTTTTGTTTCTAAAATGTTGTTGTTGATTAATGCAGACAATAATACAAACTTTATTAACAAATCGAGTTGAATTGAACTTTCACAAATATGTGATTTTATTAGACCCAAAAAAAACCTACCTGCTAAAGAAAGGCAAAAGTTCATCATACCAAAGACAATGACATTTATGTATACCCTAATGCCATAAAACCCTCAATCTCTCAATATCTACATGTACAGTCTCGTATTCATCCATCTATCTATGCTTTCAGCGCAGATTAGAAAAAAGTTGCCTTGTTCAGCCATCCTTGAATTCAGACGGTCGAGTCACACAACAGAAATTCATGACTTCCTTCTGCTTTTATCAGTGGCTTGGCCTGCTGATGGTGTAGTGGTGTTGATACTTTCTTGGCAAACTTTAGGTCCTCTGCTACTAACTGAGAATCAATAAAAACAACACATCCTGATGACTGGTACTGACTAAGTCCTTTTCCATAGTGTCATGGTGTACCCACCGTTTCCAGCAGGATGATTCTTCATGTTACCAACATCTCAGTCTAATTAAGCATCTTTAAAACATTGGAGATTGCATCATGCATGTTTAGCTGAAAGATCCACTGCGATATTCTGATGCTGCCCATCATTTTGAAATAAAATCTTTGAAAAATGACATTTATTGAAGCCTCTTTTTTTCTTCTGTAACAGTTCCTTTAGGTCACTGGTGATCCTGGGTTTGTTATTCTGGAAGCATCTCACTGTTCTGGTGGGGATGGTGTTGCCCACACAGACGTTTATATAGTCAGTCACGCACTGTGACGTCATCTCCATGTGGCTGGCAGAGAGTAGTCCGATCAGTTGCTTCAAAACAAGCATGGAGGGCATGGACTGGACAGGAAAGCTGAGGAAGCTAAGAACCTTCAAGGTTTGCACCAAAATGTTGCAGATTTTCTGTAAGTCTGTTGTTGAGAGCATCATCTCTTCATCTGTTGGGGCAGCAGCATCAGAGCCAGGGTCCTAAAACGGCTCAACAGCCTGATAAAGAAGGTTGGTTCTGTTCTGGGGACGACTGTGGAACCTCTGGAGACGATTATACAAAGAAGGATTTTTATGAGGTCAAGAAAATTATGGACTAACCTGACCATTGTTTTAATGAATCTATCTTGGAAAGGCAGAGCATCTTCAGTCAGAGGCTTCTTCAGCTTCAATGAAGTACAGACTGCTGCAGAAGATCTTTCCTACCAACAGCCATCGCCATAACTCTTTGAAGAGTCTAAATTAATTTAATTTCCCTTTGGGATTAATAAAGTGTTTTTGAATTAGAATATTGAATTGAAAATCTTGAAATGCCATGTTAATGGAAAACTTTTATTTTTCCTTTGGAAACACTGAAAAATAGAAGGAAGAGGGGAAATTGGATTTGGTCAAATTGTGCAACTCTAATTGTGAATTACGTGTCTATGCAAGGTTTTGCAAACCTCAAACAAATGTGATAATAGCTTACAAAGAGCAAAGAGATGAAAAATAAAACTCTAAGGTCCCTGGCTTGGTCTCATTGTGAATTCAACTAAAAACTAAAAAAATGTTTTAAAAGCGCAACCCAGCAATTTTGTGCTGATCTTGAGTTCATATTCATTTAATCAGGACGTCAAAGCTAATCTAAATCAAATAGCAACTGCTTCTGGCCATTTGTTTATGTTTACTAAAAACTAATCTAAAGCTGTCATTGTGAGTAAGTTGTGCTTTGTCCTGGTGTGGATTGTGAAGATCAAATTTGCTTTAAATTAGACATGTTTACATATCACGGCTTGTCATTTACAGTAATTACCATCTCTTTTCTGAGATAATATCTTGTGACATCTACCCTTTCCCCTTCCTGTGAAGTGGAGGCAACAATCAGTCATATGCTTATTTAATTAAAATAATCCAAACAGGTTTAGCCTCGTCTTCAAAGACCAACTCAGGTCAGGGGAGGATGGAAAAGATGATACGATAAGAATACAGGGAGGAGGTGTCATGTCAAATTTAACAGCTAATTTCAAACACTGCAGGAGGGCAGACAGGACACACAAATATATATTACATTTCCCTTTCCCCTGAGGTTTGCATAAAACAAAAAAATATATATATAGACAAGGTAGCTTAGGTAGTGAAACAGGAAATGTGTTTACATTTTTGCAAAATCATCTGTAATTTCCATTTATCTACAAATTCTGTTGCCTGATGTTAGTGTAAAAACCTAGGAGATAACAGATTTGCTCAGGAGAACCTCTTGCAGCAATCCCGAGTCTGGGGGAAAGATAGCTGTATTATTCACAGAAAATTAAAGAAAAGCTTTCCTGCTCAGTTGTCCTTAGTTAACCTCTCACTGGAACTGATCTACTATCCTAGTCTGTGCCAAATCTCTGTCCCTCTCTCTGACCAATATACTACATATTGGTCAATTATTTACGGTATTCTCTGTTGTTGTGAAGATATCATTTTTGAGTACTTTCTGGGACATGCAGTCAAATAGATGCGCACAACCTGAACCGGTGCTCCATATGTATGCGTGAGAGCGGCAGCACTCAGGCTAAAGAATCTTTCAACATTTCCAGAATAAAGTGACAACCTGGCTTAGCTGGTGATCAAACTGTGTGCTACAGTGTCAAATGCAGCCAGGTTGTTGTTTTCCTTGGGCATTGAGTCTTCTTACACCATTGAAACGAATGACAGAATACTGCAACAACAGTGTTGTATTCCCTGATTTGACTTCTCTCATGGATATTAATGAACTCCAATTGCTTTATTCTTATCAGGAAATACAAACCATTTGCATATAGTCAGTAATATAACATTAAATTGGCTTATAAATGGCCCTTTTTTCATAATATGTTAATAAGCCATACATGAATTATCTTACATTTTATTGATGTGAAGATAATGAAGTGGGATTCTTTGCTGCTAGATGGCTGAGAAGCTGAGAAGCTCAGTAAGAATCAATTCAGAGCACTTGCAGGTAAAATAAAAATAAAAAAAGTTTAAGAAGAACAAGATAAAATAAAAAAAGCATTTTGGGGGACAAAGTGATGCAATAGGATTTATTCTGCCACACGCTAAAGACAGAAGCTATGTTTTCACACAAGCAGCCTGAAAAACATGCAGCCAGTAGAATAGTGGACACTGTTTCACTCATATTAAAAGTCTTGTTAAAACACTCCATGAGTAATGTCGTAATTTGCAATAATTAATAATTTTGGTGGCCCCTTTATTGGTGAGAGAGGGTATTTGAGTTTGTTTTAGCACATTTCCTGATAAGAAACTATAAATATAGAACTAAATATACCAGAATAAATCACACTTCCTAAAAACAGAAAGCATGAAGTTTGCTTGTAATATTTGAGGTTTTCCTAACTGCTCTGTATTATTTGACCATAAACTCAAGTTTTCATGAATGCACAATTTTTGATGAAATAACTGGAGGTGTATAAATACGGAGCTCCCAACTTTGCACAGCAATAAATCAGTTTTCCATTTGCTGCCAGTAACTCATAGGAACTTTAAAAGATATCCTGGGAATGTCCCAGATATACCAAAAATGCTTCATCATTCACCCACCCTCACTTTGGTTCCGATATTAAAAATACAATTACCATATTTCATCACTTATGACAAGCCTTTGAAAGCTCTGATAAACCATGACTGCATTATTATTTCCGCTCTGTCAAGCAGTTTAATAAATTCTACAGCGCTGAATTTCATTTGATATGTTATGACACACTGCTTTGCATTCTGGTGGCTGTGAAAAACAGCCTCAGATCCGGAGCAAGCTCTCGATGTATTTCAATCACACATCTTGACAGCTGTCCTTAATCCATCACTGCCCCCACACCCACTGCATGTTTCTAATTTATGTTGTGATCCCCTCCTAAAATTACAAGACAGGTCCTGCTCTCATTATTCCTTTAATTTACTCTTTTGTTATCAAGGTTCCTTTGTCATACAAAAAGTACAGACCAGTCAAAAAGTAAAAGTAGCCCTTTCATTTCAGTCATTCAGTGTAGCCCATGCAGTCGGGTTGGTGCTCCATTTTAAAATATTTTTTTCTTTGCTTACAGGTTTAAAGCACAGTCCCAGCTCTGAAAACCATTTGCACATCTTAAAATGTAATTAGTCATTAAGATATTTCCTCCATGTTGCTGCCTCAGCCTTTTGTACGAGGAAGGAGTCTGTTTGCGTCTGATAGCGGCTTCATTATGAAAATGAATACTGTTCTCTTATTTTAAAGGCTTTGAAGTCTCACACCGACACCACTGAAGCGGTTTAGCTGGAGGAACATTTTCTTTTATTTACATGAAAACAAACAGTGCAATTAAATGATTCCATTGATAGGTTTTGCACAGTGCCCATTAAAGTTGTTTTGTTTTGTTTTTTTTAAATAAAAAAGTCTGTATTGTCTTAAAATACATTTTTTGTGAGCACACTCTGCAAGCACAAGGTCACAGTGTTTCATCATCTGGTGCTCAGCTACCTGTCCTGTATTCCTCACAACCACATCCACACATTTTGTTTGTTTCCTTAGACCAAATTCTGCCTCAGTCCACTCAAGCACACAAGCCTACACATGAAAAATAAAACACCTACAGGCACTTTGAGGAGAGGAATGAACAAAACTGGCACAAAAGACTTTATACATCCAGGAAATACAAAGAGCAGATACACAGTAAAGATGTCTGTACAAAAAAAAAGATTAAACACTTTGTAAACCTCAAAGCATGGAAGGAAGCTTCTCTGTCCATCATCTGTGACACTGAAGAGTGACCCAACGACAAACCTGCAAACACCTGAAATTACTGGCCCAAGAAGGAGAGCATTAATCAGAGAAGAAGTGAAGAGGTCCAGCACAACAAGCGACAGCTACCTAAAAACCATTTTCTTGTGTTTTTTGTGGATTTTTATGTTTTAAATGCACACAGACCACTGAAGTGGACACTAGTGCATCAGACCATACACTGCCAACTACTGGCCATCCACTGCAAATGCAAGAACATTCTTGTTAAATCCAATATGGCCGACAGACGAAAAGTCATAATCCAGTCCCTCCTTCTACTGTAGAGGAGCGTGGGTAAAAAAAGAAACGTATTGTGACATCAAGTAACCCCTAAAAAACCGACGTTACTGATGTATTTTCCAAATAACTTTATTTGGTGAAAATTACACCTAGTCACCTAGAAAAATGTTATTTCTTTTTTACAATTTTTTCCCCACAACTTTTTTATGCATTAAGAAAATCCAAAACACTTTTGAAAAAAATACGAGAAAGATGCAGTGCTTTCATACCTCAAATAATGGAAAGAAAATAAGTTCATATTCATTTAGAAACAGCAATACTAATGTTTTAACTCAGTAAGAGTTCAGGAATCAGTATTTGGTGGAATAACCAGGTTTTCAATTAGGTTCAGTGCAGTGGACTCTTTTTTCAAGAGCTGTATATCAGATTCACATTAATGTTTGTGGTAACTGGCATTTAGGACTTCTCTAGGATCTTAAAAAATTAGGTAAGCAGGTACCAAAACATGTGAAACATGAAATATTATTATTCATGCCAAATAAAGAAAGGCCAACCTGACCGATACACATCTTTGATTTGCATCCATGTTTTCAACACTTTAATCTAAATGATATCAGACATTTCTAATTATGCAAACAGCTACTTCAAGGCCACACAGCCTTCTACTCAAACACTGTTACAATATATTACCCACGGGTGTAAAAAGAAGAAAAAATCATGTTATACAACTCATATTCAGAAATCAATCTAAGGATCCACTCTGCTCAGAAAATCAGATCTTGATCACATAACACTTCAGTCTGATTGTAGCAATCAGGCAGAAATGAACCGCCACTAGACTCCAGATCCAGATCCAGACGGCCTGCTAACACAGTGACAGATGTGATCACGGGTCAAAAATACTGAAAATGTGATATAATCCTTTGATCTGTGAGGAGAGGAGCTTCTGTTCACGTGTAACATCTCTTAAAAATCCCCACTGTTGAAACACATGAAAACAATGTTGATTTTGCAATAATAAAAATGACAAAACGATAAGATTTTCTACATATATAATCTTCATTGGACCTACTGCAGCTTCTTTACAAGAGAGCAATAAAAGTGACTATTAAATAAACCAGTTACAGAGATGCTAAATGTTTATGTGCCACCCCAGCTCCATAAATAAAATATTCAATTGTTGCTCTATCAGGTAGCTATGATTAATTTACTTCTCTTTTTTTCATTAGTGCTTCGTACTACAGAGTTATAATTTGAAAATTAAACTAGCAGCAGAAAATCTACGAAGTGTAGTATGTTTAAACTGACTTAATTAAACACTATTAAAATAAACTGGAGTGGCGCAGAATGAGCTTTCCAGGAGAAGTGAGGTTTTAAACAGCCAGAAGCTAAACTGAAGCATTTTAGAGCAACATGACAAGAGCACTTTAATGTACTAACAAAAATTTAATGAACATTTACATCTATTCTTGCAGGCTTCCAAAAAACAGCATCCCTCAAAACAATCCTGTACTAATCAGAGGTTTGAAAAACACCATTCAACCTGTAAACCACTGCAAAACTTTATCAATGTGAAACATCTAGTCCACACCCGGCAGTTCCTTTTACACCAAAAGGAAAAATCTTTTGGTTTGTTTTATTACAATACAAAAGATTTAGTTATGGGGTATAAAAGGTAATCTGGAAACATGAAGTATACCTCGGTGTGTCAAATGCAAGGGAGTTAACCTTTGATCTGAGGACCGATTTGTGAATATAAACGAGAAAAGAGGTACCAGAGTTTCTTTTATAAAGATTTTCTTACAACCAGGAAAGAATTTAGCACTTTATACAAATCCCTGGATATCCAAGGTTAACAATGTGTTCAGTTATGTGAATATGTTAGAGGTGAGGACACAGGAATCTGATTTTGTTCCAGAAGAAGCAGATCTTCTTTATTCCAAACAAACATTGTAAAGTGTCCTAATGTGATTAAACGACGTCATCTGGTGACCTCGACTGTAAATGTGAGCATTGTAGTATTCACCATCCAGCTAATCGATGTAATCAGACACTTTCCCCTCCAAGAGTTTTTGCACAACACAGTCAAATGTTACAGTAAATTATTACAGTAACTTTATTCATAGCACTCATGTACCAAGCTCCACTTAAGGCATGGAAAGCTTAATGGGTTCTTGATGGATCACCAACGATCAGTATCTGTACTAATAGGTAAAGTTTGGTGTTTGTTTTTACATTTGTACACTGTAAAACATTTCAGTCATATTTAGTTGTGTCTACTATCTTCTACTGTTTAAGTCAAATACATTTAACCAGTTTTAGATTTTGAACTTAAATGTGTGAGTTTGTGAAAATCTAAACTTACAGTGGTAAGTTGTGTTAGCTTTTTATTAATTTTGTCAAACTTCCAAGAGATTAATAAACTAAAGTCTTTAGGTTAGCACTTAAAAAAAACCTGAAGAAGAAAAAGACAGGAGTGGGAGCTATTTCCCAGAATGCTTAGCGGCATGTTTTTGTTTCCTGACATGGAAGTGCGTTACATTGATCTGTTGTCTTTTATTAAGATAAATGTTTATTTTTATGTCCTGTTCACACTAAATGTT
>NW_006800055.1:988193-1051495 GCF_000485575.1 Poecilia formosa | reverse complement strand
AATAAAAAAGTCTGTATTGTCTTAAAATACATTTTTTGTGAGCACACTCTGCAAGCACAAGGTCACAGTGTTTCATCATCTGGTGCTCAGCTACCTGTCCTGTATTCCTCACAACCACATCCACACATTTTGTTTGTTTCCTTAGACCAAATTCTGCCTCAGTCCACTCAAGCACACAAGCCTACACATGAAAAATAAAACACCTACAGGCACTTTGAGGAGAGGAATGAACAAAACTGGCACAAAAGACTTTATACATCCAGGAAATACAAAGAGCAGATACACAGTAAAGATGTCTGTACAAAAAAAAAGATTAAACACTTTGTAAACCTCAAAGCATGGAAGGAAGCTTCTCTGTCCATCATCTGTGACACTGAAGAGTGACCCAACGACAAACCTGCAAACACCTGAAATTACTGGCCCAAGAAGGAGAGCATTAATCAGAGAAGAAGTGAAGAGGTCCAGCACAACAAGCGACAGCTACCTAAAAACCATTGTCTTGTGTTTTTTGTGGATTTTTATGTTTTAAATGCACACAGACCACTGAAGTGGACACTAGTGCATCAGACAATACACTGCCAACTACTGGCCATCCACTGCAAATGCAACAACATTCTTGTTAAATCCAATATGGCCGACAGACGAAAAATCATAATCCAGTCCCTCCTTCTACTGTAGAGAAGCACGGGTAAAAAAAGAAACGTATTGTGACATCAAGTAACCCCTAAAAAACCGACGTTACTGATGTATTTTCCAAATAACTTTATTTGGTGAAAATTACACCTAGTCACCTAGAAAAATGTTATTTCTTTTTTACAATTTTTTCCCCACAACTTTTTTAAGCATTAAGAAAATCCAAAACACTTTTGAAAAAATACGAGAAAGATGCAGTGCTTTCATACCTCAAATAATGGAAAGAAAATAAGTTAATATTCATTTAGAAACAGCAATACTAATGTTTTAACTCAGTAAGAGTTCAGGAATCAGTATTTGGTGGAATAACCAGGTTTTCAATGAGGTTCAGTGCAGTGGACTCTTTTTTCAAGAGCTCTATATCAGATTCACATTAATGTTTGTGGTAACTGGCATTTAGGACTTCTCTAGGATCTTAAAAAATTAGGTAAGCAGGTACCAAAACATGTGAAACATGAAATATTATTATTCATGCCAAATAAAGAAAGGCCAACCTGACCGATACACATCTTTGATTTGCATCCATGTTTTCAACACTTTAATCTAAATGATATCAGACATTTCTAATTATGCAAACAGCTACTTCAAGGCCACACAGCCTTCTACTCAAACACTGTTACAATATATTACCCACGGGTGTAAAAAGAAGAAAAAATCATGTTATACAACTCATATTCAGAAATCAATCTAAGGATCCACTCTGCTCAGAAAATCAGATCTTGATCACATAACACTTCAGTCTGATTGTAGCAATCAGGCAGAAATGAACCGCCACTAGACTCCAGATCCAGATCCAGACGGCCTGCTAACACAGTGACAGATGTGATCACGGGTCAAAAATACTGAAAATGTGATATAATCCTTTGATCTGTGAGGAGAGGAGCTTCTGTTCACGTGTAACATCTCTTAAAAATCCCCACTGTTGAAACACATGAAAACAATGTTGATTTTGCAATAATAAAAATGACAAAACGATAAGATTTTCTACATATATAATCTTCATTGGACCTACTGCAGCTTCTTTACAAGAGAGCAATAAAAGTGACTATTAAATAAACCAGTTACAGAGATGCTAAATGTTTATGTGCCACCCCAGCTCCATAAATAAAATATTCAATTGTTGCTCTATCAGGTAGCTATGATTAATTTACTTCTCTTTTTTTCATTAGTGCTTCGTACTACAGAGTTATAATTTGAAAATTAAACTAGCAGCAGAAAATCTACGAAGTGTAGTATGTTTAAACTGACTTAATTAAACACTATTAAAATAAACTGGAGTGGCGCAGAATGAGCTTTCCAGGAGAAGTGAGGTTTTAAACAGCCAGAAGCTAAACTGAAGCATTTTAGAGCAACATGACAAGAGCACTTTAATGTACTAACAAAAATTTAATGAACATTTACATCTATTCTTGCAGGCTTCCAAAAAACAGCATCCCTCAAAACAATCCTGTACTAATCAGAGGTTTGAAAAACACCATTCAACCTGTAAACCACTGCAAAACTTTATCAATGTGAAACATCTAGTCCACACCCGGCAGTTCCTTTTACACCAAAAGGAAAAATCTTTTGGTTTGTTTTATTACAATACAAAAGATTTAGTTATGGGGTATAAAAGGTAATCTGGAAACATGAAGTATACCTCGGTGTGTCAAATGCAAGGGAGTTAACCTTTGATCTGAGGACCGATTTGTGAATATAAACGAGAAAAGAGGTACCAGAGTTTCTTTTATAAAGATTTTCTTACAACCAGGAAAGAATTTAGCACTTTATACAAATCCCTGGATATCCAAGGTTAACAATGTGTTCAGTTATGTGAATATGTTAGAGGTGAGGACACAGGAATCTGATTTTGTTCCAGAAGAAGCAGATCTTCTTTATTCCAAACAAACATTGTAAAGTGTCCTAATGTGATTAAACGACGTCATCTGGTGACCTCGACTGTAAATGTGAGCATTGTAGTATTCACCATCCAGCTAATCGATGTAATCAGACACTTTCCCCTCCAAGAGTTTTTGCACAACACAGTCAAATGTTACAGTAAATTATTACAGTAACTTTATTCATAGCACTCATGTACCAAGCTCCATTTAAGGCAGTCATTTATGGAAAGCTTAATGGGTTCTTGATGGATCACCAACGATCAGTATCTGTACTAATAGGTCAAGTTTGGTGTTTGTTTTTACATTTGTACACTGTAAAACATTTCAGTCACATTTAGTTGTGTCTACTATCTTCTACTGTTTAAGTCAAATACATTTAACCAGTTTTAGATTTTGAACTTAAATCTGTGAGTTTGTGAAAATCTAAACTTACAGTGGTAAGTTGTGTTAGCTTTTTATTAATTTTGTCAAACTTCCAAGAGATTAATAAACTAAAGTCTTTAGGTTAGCACTTAAAAAAAAACCTGAAGAAGAAAAAGACAGGAGTGGGAGCTATTTCCCAGAATGCTTAGCGGCATGTTTTTGTTTCCTGACATGGAAGTGCGTTACATTGATCTGTTGTCTTTTATTAAGATAAATGTTTATTTTTATGTCCTGTTCACACTAAATGTTCCAAAGCAGAATTTATTGTGACGTTTAATAAAATTCAGTATCAAATCAGAAATTTTGAAACAAGAATTTAAATCATCCTAAAGTAAAATATGCAGTTTTTTCAACTTGATATTGTGAGTGAAGATAATGGAGAAATGTGGCTCTGTAACTCAGTGAGGGCAGTTTATTTTTTCTTCCATATTGTGAAATAATTATTTGGTTTAAATTGCAAGATTAAGTTAAAAATCACAATTCAAGATCAGAGAGCTTAAAAAACAATCTTTAGACAACTTGTCTCTTGTTAAATCAACTTCATGAAGTTTAATTTCTGAGTTAAAACCAAAACAATTTTCTTGTCGACTTAAATTGCATTTTCAAGGCAGCAGGTGGATTTTCATGTTCAAGTTAAACCACTTTCAAATGTTTTACAGTGTATATTTTCATTTTGATATTTTTAGTTATATTCAGACATAAAGTGCTAACTTCAACAAAGAATGCAATGTCGCATTCTATTTTTATGCTGTGACAACATTGATAAGAAATACTGCTTATTGGCGTCTTCCATCACAATTTACCTTTAAATCACAGTTACGGCAGACGTGTGTGTATTACCACGTCTAAACAAAAAGCTTATCCTGCTTTGCTTTCTAAAAAGAGTTTAATGAGGCTGACCTTTAAGATGGAGAACTGAGCTCATTCTCGGCTTATAAATAGAGATAAACTCTGACCTAAAGATTCAGGATGCCATCAAAGCTTGTCATCGCTTCCCTCTGCCCCGTGACTCACCCATCTTCAGTAAGCCCTCTATTCATTTTGACACAATGACAACATGTGTTATCAGCTGGAGAACATGTAGTTGGAGAAATCAGACTCCCTGGAGCTTTGTGATGGCTTTTACTGTTTGCAGCGCTGGCAGATCAATGCAGCATATGACACCTAACTATGCAGCACACTCGCTGAGATGTTGGTGGTTTTTTTTCCCAGTGTTGTTTGCCGGTTCACTGAACTACTCACTCGAATAAATATTGCACGCTTTGAGTTTGAGTAAATATTAATGCATACGTTGCATAACCAATTCCCAGAAGTGGGGTCTCTCAAGTTTGAGTGTGGATCTCTTTGCACATTCAATAACGAGCAGAACAACCCTTGAACTTCTCAAGCTCAGGTCCCACAATGCTTGTTCAGAGGCCACCATGTGTACAACTGTAAGTGGATGAAAGCATGCTCTGCATAATAAAGGCACAGTTTCCAAAAGGTGCGATTTATTTATGTAGACAAACCACTTGCAGGAAGATTCAAGTTGAAAGCAAATTGGAAAAAAATAACTGAATTAAAACCATATGATAGAAATAAGAAGAAGCCTGAATATGGACTTGAATGCTTAACATGCAACCCTGAAAATGTCCTTGTAAAGTTTTGGCACTCCTGTTTCCTTTGTGGTCGCATTAAAATACATAATTTGACATTTTGACTTGAAAGCCATCTTTAAAGACTTGTTGCTCTCAGATTGAATCACTTTTGTTCCAAACAAGATTTATGTAGTGCAGAAATGGAAGAAGACATTTCAATTTTTATGGAAATTAATGTAAACTAAATAAAGAAAAGTTAAAAACGGTTCTGAACACTTCGGCAGAGTGAGTATGAAGTAACAGGTACTCTCATCATTTTACATATTTCAGAAATATTTTATGAAAAACTATTTGTCGTGTTCAGAGGATATTGATGAAGTGATGTCTGTCGGAAGGTAAGGAAGCAGCAGCTGTCATATTACACCCAAGAATGAGGAGGAGCTTTCTAAAAATTTGTCTTGCTAATTAGTGAGGAACAGGTTTACACAGTAAGCTACAACACTGACAGCATGGCATCAGGTTTTAACTAAGACTCAGAACAACAGATAGTTAGTCCCAGTTATTTGATTAAATCAGGTGAGCATGTGGAGGATTCAGTATACAAGATTCATTGATCCATTATGATGCACTGAAATATTTGTCTGGCATGTAGATTTTTATTGTTTGTGGAGATGCCATGCTCGATTAACTTAAGCATTATTTTAAAGTATTTCCCAAGGACAGACTCCAGACTTTTACTCCAATGAAAGCCTATGACAATGAAGCATGTAATCAGACTTCCCAACCTAAGAATGTACCGTCTATGACTGGGGCACAACATGTCTCAAATTTTCTGACTGCCCAGTGTGTAATTGAACCTGACAGCCGAAAGAAGAATGGACCTCTGGAGACCCGATAGCAGTAATCAGGAAGTGTCTGCTTGAGATCCCACTTGGAGTGGGACAGAGTGGTCCAAAATGAAAGCCATTATTTTGGCTGTGTCTCAAAGGGGCTCCAGAAAACAATAATAGAAGGGAAAAGACGTCTTTTTGGCATCCTGCAAGTAACAATGGCGACTTTCTCGCAGTGGTATTGACAGCATTCGGCTCCAGCATTTGTTCTCATGAAGTGGCCAGACCGACACCGGCTGTCATTTGGTTTCACACTCGTCAAGACAAGGAGGACAAATTTTAATGAAAGACCTGTGAGAGATTCTTCAGAAAGGAAGGCGAAGTACGGTGCGATGTGATGAACCTGCTTTTTCTTTGCATTCGTATCTCTGGGCATCCCTCTTCCTGCCTCAGGATGCAAGTCACCGCTGTCAGTCCTCTGAGCTCTTTCTTTGACATTAGAGCCATAAAACTGATGGATGTGGGGACGGAGAATGTGTCACATTCCTCTCATGCGCAAGCAGAGTTCAAAAAAGCTGATTTTTGATGGAAATCAAGAATCTGTGTTCAAAAATGGACTGCAAAACAATTAGGCAAATATAAAGAATAATTCATGATCTGTAACCATGATAGCTTATGTTCTGGACTGGAGCAGGTCAGGTTTCCAGAACAGCGACCATCTCAATCAATCGATCAATCGATGAACGTAAAACCAATAAATAAGGGCAACGATGCATGGACACAGTCCTCTTCACCATTAAGTCACATTAAAACAATCATAAAGTTCCGAATACACTAATCTTTAAACCAATTAGTGTAAAATTTTACAGGGGGGAAGATATTTTTGGCACTAACCAAATACAAGAAACCAACTGTTGAGTATAGAGCTGGAAATATCAAGGTTTCCAAAAACAGAGGTGGAATCGAAATACAGACTTAGATTAAAGTCTTTGCCACATATTTGTCACATAAGAAAAGAAAATATTACATTGTGATAATAAGTTGCCTTATGTACTAATGTCATTGTTGTGCTACAGAATTTAATTGTCTTTGTGCTCTTCAGAGGTCCATTGCTCTCACAGACATCTTATTAACTGTCCTCTCTCTAAATTGAGTTTTGTGATTTTGTGTCCAGGATGCTGGGTCATCTTCCCTTCAGACAGCTTCTTTTGGCACTTCTTCCATCAATAAACCACAGTGCTTAGTGAATAATTCAAGGGAAAAGTTTTAATTGATTAGGGTAACCCGGTAAATGATGTGATCCAAACAAAAGCTTTAAGGATGGAGAAAGTTTTATTTTAGAGGCCTCTTTCTAAAAATTGATCCATATGTACATGAACATGAAAATGATTCACAAACAGGAAAGAAATTTGTTTGGATGCGTTATTAAAAAAAAACAACAACAACTCCACAGTTCTGTGTTAGAGCCATTTAAGATAAACTTTAACTTTGAAAGGTTTACCAAACACAAGTCTAAGAAGATTTCCTGGACTTTTATACGTTTTCAGGAACATTGCTTCTTAGTTGTGTCAACCTGAACTTCTGTGTGTTGTTGCACAACTTAACCAGTGTCAACATTGCTGCCATTTAACAAGCAAATCAGATGTCAAAATAATCAAAATACCTGCAGAAGACTCCAGGAGAAGCTGGTTAGTGTGTGTAACTATTTACACTGGAACAAATATTTGTTATAATCCTAACTGATCTAAAATAGAGAAAGCTTATCCTAATTTAATTTCTGAAATTTTAGATAAAACTTGTATATAAAGTCTATAAATATCTGGTTCCTGCTGTATTTTTGCATGGGGGTTGAGTAGATATTTGTCAAGGCTAAACCCTAAGCACTGAGACATAATGGGCTTAAATTGATGTCACCTATGTAATCATAAGAGTCTGAGTGCAGGGTGTGAGGAGAGGAACAGCATTTTGTGAAATTATGAGGAGAAATGTGCTGGTTGAGGCGTAGAAGTGTGGAGCTGATATTTCTGGGTGTAATGAAGGGATGTTTTGTGTGTTGACTGCTAGTTTAAATGAAGAAGGATTAGTCCTCTCAAAACCAAATCCTTTTTTTACTTTATTCACTTAAATATCATATTTGTAAATAACAATTCATTAAAAACGGGGAAAAAAAGGAAAAATAATTTCCATAATTAGACTGGTATGACCTCATTTTCCGCAGTTCTAGATAAAATGCTTACATTTAATTTGCTGGTGTGGCTAAGTTGAGGTGCTTAAGGGTGCAATAGATGAACAGAGGCATTAGCATACACTGAAAACGATTACAACATTAAGATTCTAGCGCACACCAAGGCCCCTGTGCAAGGATAAACCAAAGTTCTTCTTACTGAATACTAATTTCTTTTATCCTTTCATGTAAGAGAAGACTGAACCGCCTTTTTGAACCCTGGTGCAGCAGATATAAATAACTTGTGAGGGCTGTTCAGTCAGTATTCACTTTGAACTCAAGCTCTTTGGAAGTACTTAGTTACATTTTAAAATCTAGGACACATGAGTGCGAGTTTTGAACACGGTAGTTGTTTTATCAGGGAACTTAGTAAAAGATTCTGCAAGGTAGACGTCGCTCCATCACTGCTGCTGAGCTACATTTTTTTATTTATTTTTTTTTTACTCCCGGTGCAAACTTATTGCACAATCTTTTCTTTACTTTTTGTGATACTTAATCTATGTTCTCAACTGCTGCCCAACTATTAGACTCTACAGACACATTTTTTTCTTTCAGTTTTCATATGTCAAGTTTTTACTTTGTAGGAGACTAGAACTTGGGTTGCCTTTGGCATCCCATCACACTGCAGTCTCTGCAACTCTGAAAGATTTGGTGTAAATTAAATACATCTTAGAAATAATTTAGCATGCTCTCAGTTGGGTTTTAGTAAGCCGGTTGTGTAAATATTGTGGTTTTAAATAAAAGACAGAAAAAGTGGGGAGTGTGCATGAAAAAAACTTTTCACACACTCAGAGAAAACTCAGAGAAAAGTTAGACAAAACTGTTACAGTCAAATAAAAAAAATATCCTGTTTACCTTCTTCAAACTTTTTATGTTATTACCTCTTTATGATGCATTTACTCCTGAAATTCAGGTTCTCATTCTTATTTTTTTTTTTTAATGCACATGCATTTATGCAAACTAAAGCCAGGGAAAATTACAACACATTCCCAGAGACACTATTGGTTCAAATCACCAGAATCAAAACCAAATGCAGAGAAGCAGCATTTAGTTTTTGTATTCCTGAAAGAAATATTAACCCCAAAATGAACTAAGACTTATAATAAGATGGAGCCATCAAATTATGTTGCATAGCTTCTGTTTTAGTGCCTCTTCTTACTGTGATCTTGTTTTATGTTACTTATATTTAACCATAACAATAACCTTTGTAGCTGAAATATTATTGTTCACATTTCTCCTGTTATTTGTGTATTAATAAAAACAGGTGCTGCTGTTCATTAGAAGGCGTTTCACTGTAAATGACTGTCTATATGTGGTGTTAAAGAACATTTTCAGACAGAATTTCTTCTTTGCTGTTTGTCTTTTGCATCTCCATGCTATGCAATAAGATCTCTGAACTTTTGAACATATTTTATTAAGGTTAACAGAGTTAAACAAACAACCTAGTTTTTACTGCAGCCACAGTCTGTAGCTTTAACAAGAGTCCCTGTACAAACGAAAAGTGATTGATTCTCCTTTATCTAGTTCCTTTTTCGTCGCTTACAATAAGTAGGAGACATTTCCTTCACCTCAGTGTAGTTTATTTTGAGATTTACTTTACTTTGCCTGTTGAAATACGAAGCCTTGAAAAGCTCATCTAAACTTTATAGACTTTGTCACCATCAGAGCTTGTTATTAAAATCTTATAAGAAAGACCAACTCAAAGTGTAGATGACTTTGAAGTGAATGTAAATGACACAAATAAAAAACACAATACGTTTTTATGTTTATCCTGTTTGTACCCAGAGGCTTCAGAAGTCAGTCGATTCCATGTGTGTGAGATCTAATGACAGGAAACCCAGTTGTTCTTTGAGATTTGTTGGAGAACATTTGGTTAAAAAAAAATCATGCCCAAAGCTTTTGAATCTCATGGAACAAATGTTTAATTAATCATCTGTAAGTGGAAATAATATTGCAAATCTACCAACAAACAACCATCCAGCTAAAGTTGCACTGTATTGATCAGATTGATGAATGTGAAAGCTTTAGTAACTCTGGTAGAGCTACTGAAATAAACCGCTAAGATAAGAGAATTTGATAACAGGAAGTCATAAAAAGTGAATGAATGAATATGTACACAAATGCCACAAAAGCATCACAGTTATTTTATGCTACTTTGTGTTACTCTATCACATACAATTAGCAATAACATATTAAAATACATGGTTGTAATATTACAAGGTTCAGTGCGTGTAAATATTTTTGCAGTGACTTTTAAATTACTTTGTAGAAGCATCATTAAAACTGTGTTGTAAACTCTAGAGGGCTGTTACTGCCACGTGGAGCTGCTGAAGATTAAAATATAGAAAGCGGATAAGCTGATCTTGTCAAAGACTAATTTATCTTTCAAATGTTATCTACAAATTCATCAGTGACATTTTGTCTTAGCATTTTTACTTTGTTACAGGTACCCTACAGTATCTCTGACAAGAATAACATTACAGTTAATGGTCATAGTAAAAGTAAAAAAAGGTTAATTTATGCCTAAAGCATTTTTGTAGTTTCAAACATCTAAATATCTTAACCATGTAGGATGAAATTGTTGCACCTCAACTCTGATTGCTGCATAAGCAAACCTCTCCACCTGTTTGCCGCTTCAGTCAGTGTGAAGGTTTCCGTCTTGAGTTTGGTTGTGTCGACCTGAACACAGATCATTTCTGACTCCCAAGTTAAGAGATAAGGCAGATTTCCCAGATAAGCCAATGACTCCGTAAGGCTCATGTCCTTTGTTTCAACAGGAGGAGTTCAAGCTGCACTGCATCTCCCTCGTGGGATCTCCCTCACTTTTACCTTGCTTTGCATTTAAAACACTACAAAGCAGGACAGTGTTTTTAATGTAAGAATCGTCATCTAAGCAAACTGCTGTCTTGAATACTGACATTACTTTTCAGTCTCACTGATGCAGAATCCCTGTTGGCTCGACAAGGACGATATTACCTCATCACTCTCAATATTTAATAAAAAAAACATTGTTGCAGGAGGTGATGACTTGACAGCATGAACACCAAATTGAAGACACATTTAGCCACAAGTAATTCAAATGTGTTATTTGATGAAAACCTGTTAAACAACATGGACTGTTGTTTAACAAAAATAGTAAAGCTGTAATAGTGACACATGATGATACAATCAGAACTGGATCCCAAGGTGTCTTGTGAATCAAGTCAACCACAACTTGAATCACAATCTTTTAATTTTTGGATTTCACAGTTTCTCAGAGTGATTATGCATCTATCCACTGGAAAGCCCATTCATGCTTACGTACAATATGTAAATTGCTAATTACTCTGAAATCCGCCATGACAAAACCGTTTGCATTATTCAAATTGCATTAAAGTTACTCTGTTGAATTCTGGTGTAAATTCTGATGCTGCATAAACTGACACCACAAAAGAGCCATCCATTTCTCAGTGCAAAGTAAGGTGCAAAAGGAAATCTCTGCCAAGCTTGACCGAGGCGTTAAGAAGCCGGAGGAGGTTGGTTTGCATCTACCCCAGTGATTGGGGTAGTTGGCTTAGAAATGCTATTAAGAATGTAATCCCCCCATTTAGATGCATTTCAATCACAAAAGTGCACAAAACTTTGTGGCTATTCTGCCAAAACACAGCTTAGCTGTGGCAGTGTTTCCAATACAAAGGAAAAACCACAATTAAAATAGCAAGTGAATAAGTTTGTTCACAAAATAAGTAATTAAAAAACATCCTCCTACCACTTCCTGTCGTCTTCTTCATCTTTTTCCCCAGCAGTAACATTCATTTGTTGATCACGACTCGTATGATATGAACAAACCTTCCCCATTGTAACTTTCTGAAACACACTGATTTTGATACAGCCGAGAAACCACGTCATTCTAGCATAAAAACTTTGCCAAAATTGGCATTTCCTTTATATAATTATACAATGTTCTTGAAGTCTTTAGGAGCTGTTTGATCTCTTCAGAACCCAACAGTCTTTAAAAACTGCTTTATTGCTTTGAGTTCAATCTGCTGCAGAAATCCTAAATAAATTATGTTTCACAGTACGACTTGATTTTTTGCTTTTTGAACTTACAATTGCTCATTTTTTGCTCCAGTTAACACTTTTATTCAAAGCAACTTGAAAGCGAGGATATCATATTAATGCTAACAAGAACTTATTCAGAAGGAAAACATCTTGTCAGATTCTGTCAGAGATAAAACCAGAGTGACTGTTTGAGAAACAGATACAGGAGGTGCTGGGCTTGGAGATCCTCTCCGAAAATCAGGATAATCCATACATATATGGATTTAATCTCCACAAGGTGAAATGTACCAACTCATAACATAACCACACCTGTCAAACTCGAGGACCGTGGGCCAAATCTGGCCCGCCATGGCTTTTTATGTGGCCTTCTAGATTCACACTAAAGGTGCTAAAACATTAAATTATCAAATTGTTTCTGTTTACTGCCAAATTATGTCAATCAGACCCTCCGGTTTCTTGAGATTTACCGTGGAAATTCACTCAAAATCAACAAATCCCTGCTCTTTTTTGTGCCAATACATGATGGGGAGTTTATTGCAGATTTTTCTCAAACTTGTCAGAAACATTTTTTACTTGTGTTAAACAGCTGGCTCAGCTTTGAGTGATATCAGATTATAGTCTATACAGCAAGTAATAAAAAGTTGCATTTACCATCATAAATAAGCACATACATTTTAAAATTAGTACCACAAACACTTTGATTTTTACTGTAAAAAAATCCCAAAAAGTATCATAAAATCCTGGAGGGAAAATACGTTCACTAATATTGTTTAATTTTAAGAATTCATTTATGTTTAAACAGTTTGTGAGCAAGTTTTAGCCCTTAAAGAGCATTTATGATCTTGATTTGGCACAAAACGAAAATGAGTTTGATACCCCGGACATACCAGAAATACTTTATTCCTCCCCAACACATTGTCTGGATTGTATTGAGCGTTTTGCAGTCTCTGCTATTTGACAATCCTTTGATGACCGGAGTGACCTAGTCGTGGCATAAGCCTGATAACATTAGATTTGCTAATTTGCCTTCATCTGTCCTCTGCAGAGATGAGTGTGATCTCTGGCCCCATTTTTTAACAGGGACACTGCTGTGCAATTTGGTAGCAGCGTGTTGCACACAAACACAGCGACCGTTTCCGTCCCTGTTTGTTCTCTCCAACAGCAGATCTGCTTGAGAATCGCAGCTTTTTGGCTATTATCTTTTTGAAACTGGGGCTCCAATCAAGATTTTAAATTGTTCTGACTGGGAAATTTCAGGTAGATCCTGGAAGACGACTCCACTCTGTTTTTTTAAAAGATAAAACGTTCATTTAAAAGTGTTTCATATAAAAACGCCATGTATGAAATCAAATGAGGTTTGGAATTTATTATAATACACAATGAAGAAAGGACACAAGCTAAAAGCAATGACTAGTAAAGGTAAAACCTTAAAAGTTGAAAGTGAAAAGTTGGGCCTCACATCAAGGATCTTATGAATGAATCTGCATACTAAACGCTTTATCTTCGGCAAGAATGACCTTGTTGCATTTTGCCATTGATCCACACATCGATTCATCTACCTGATAACTCTGAAGCTCATTTATCATCTGCTGCGTTGGAGCTACATTTACTGGCAGGAAAATCAATCAATTGTAATCTGTTAATATACCAGCAGGACTATCTGAACATGTAGAGAACAAGCCACAGCTCTGATCAGTAAAGATGGAAATGTTCGTGATCAGGATGAGGGTAAAAGTTAGATGTACGTAATTAAGTAATGCTCAGGACTGTAATCTAATTTTCTGTAGATAAAAATTTGAATAAATATTGTCAGATCAGCATGAATTACTGGTGTCTTTTCATAAAACCTCTGTGTTCTCTTTGCCAGGTGGGGGAATGCAAGTAATTAGAGTTTCTCCTGCAGTTCTTTTAAATACTCAGTGCGGAGGAGGAGAGCTGCAGCAGTGGGACATAATCACCTGCTGTACACACGCTGCAGAAAACAGGCTTGTATAGAATATCATCCTCTGTGTTTGAGGGATTTCCTGGGCATTTGCATTTTCTGACAAAGTCTCTGACTGTATCTGAGCCCATAACCTATATTACCATAGGAGCTGAATTGTTGAAAAATGAAAATTTACCACATGTTTTGAACATTTTATAATGAAGCAGCTCCTTAAAAGGGAAACCAGGTGTTTGCATGTGGGCCAACAAACAGTGTGTTTATGCAAAGTGCTTAGGGAATCATGAAAAAGGTGGGTGTTGTCCATTTTATGAACATGCCAGGCTTAGGCTGGATTAAGTAGTCTCTTAATTACATGGTCTGTTTGTTTTGCTTGTCTGTCACACCCTCATTAGCCTTTTGTTGCCAGGAATTAATAACAAGCAGCAGAATTGAGCTTGGCATCTCAGGACAAAGCTTGTGAAGGAATATGTCATTTGCAATCACACCTTACAGCACTAAAAGAGACAAAGTCAATACTTCCTAATGGACACAAGAAATCTGTATTCTGTCCTGTTGTCTTTGCCACAATCTTCAGTCAGTCGACCTGCAGAAGCACTTTTTATTCCCTGTAGTTTAAGAATAATTATCACTGAAGGTTAATATTACTCAGGATTTAGGCTTTAATAAATGTTCATTGAACAGTGTTATTGTCTCTGCACAGACAAAAGTTTCTCAAACAGGCATAATTAATTTTTTTTGTGGTACAACCAAACATATTGAGTCCATTTGTTATCATATTTATGTGTTGTAGTTTTTCATGTTATTTGGGTTCATGTTTTAGCTGTTTTGCTGTTTATTTACTTTCTTAGATTTTGCCTGATGAGTTTATCTTTTATTTGTGAATTTAGATTTAGTCTCCTTAGATTAGATTGTTTATTGCTTGTACCATCACTGTACAAGCAATAATCTTTATTTCTCCATTCCCTTCAGCCGTTTTCTATAAACTGTTTGCCTCACTTGTAAGAAATGTCATTATCCACCATTTTATCTGAATATAAAATGCCACTGCCAATCCAATGACATTTTTTAGCACTACTGCAGCCGACAGACCGTCAGTTTACTGACGTCCTTCGCTGTCGGCCTCTTTTTTTATTGTTTGAAAGCCAAACGAAAACTTAAGATGACTCAGACTAAGAAACTCCAATTTGACCGGCAGAAAAAGGTTAATTAATGAATAAAACACAAGTTATGAGAATACTTGTTGGGATGGGATGCTGCCAGAATTGTTCTGTTTCAAATTATTTTTATTACATTAAACAGGACATATTATACAAAATCCACATTTTGCACGTTTTTGTAATTTCATTCTACTGTTTCCAAAAATAGCCCAAGCACTTAAAAAAACAGCCACTTTTTGGCAATATGTTCATGTTTTTCAGTGCCTGGAAAATGACTCATTTCAAAAACGTCCAGATTGTAACGTCACAAATCAACAGGCACTGGCTGTCACTTAGCAACCAATCCCAGCGAAGCCCAGTCTGTTACCTAGCAACCCCAGCGGAGCTCCAGCAAGCTAGTCCTACCATTGTTGCATGATTACTCTTTTGCTTTATGTTTTGTATCACCTTTTTTTTCCCCTGTAAAGTCAAGGACAAGTTTCCGTCTCGCCTATTTTCAGATGGCAGGAGCAAAACACACGTCAGCATTCAACCTTTTCAACTCAAAAGGTTCCCAGTCCTACTCGCCCACAACAAAGAGTTTACTGGCTCTTGGTTGGTTTTCAGGAGACAGGGCCGTGTGGTGGTATCAATCAAACTGTATGTCACCCTGTGACCTCTGCTCTGGCGTTAGCTAGAGAGCCTCAGTGCTACGCTGAGCAATTATCAGCCTGGAAATGTAAAAAAAATTATACTTTTGAAAAATGGAAGATTTTCTCTGGATGTGTGTGTATCTTGAAAGCCACTAGGTAGAGGAGAAAATTTGCATGGCCCGGCTAACAGGCCTGAGGCTAGCTGTGAACTGCTTGTTTAAGTGCAGCTTCAGGTTCAGCTGGAAGGAGAAGAGCACGAGAGGAGACTACTGACAGAGCTGCACACCCATGTAAAAAGCAAAACATTTGGCATTTATTGTTTGTGCACTCAGATCTATTAAAAACTTGTATGGCGAATATAAGAGGTCAGATGGCAGATGAGTATCTCCCAAAGGAGTTGCTCATATACATGGGAAACCCACCACTGCACTGATGTCCTAGTTACTGAAGAGTGATGTAACACCATCACTCTTTAACTTTCAGCATTGTGCTCGGCTGCCTAATCCTCACTTTGTTTCTTTCACACTTTTTTAAATGTCATTTAATCTCACTTGGGTTTTTATGCCCAAATATTTACTCCTGCTATACTGGAACAACAAAACATAAGTGATAGAACAAAGACTGCTTCCCATTTCATATGTAATAGTTTAAGTTATTTTTATTCTTTGTTTCATGCCAACATAGATCTGAAGATATTGATGAAGACTAATGGTTTGCACTGTTATTTGGGTTCCTTACTTACAAAAACCTAAAGTCTAAAAAAGTCCTTCTCAAACTGTGGTCCGTGGGCACCCCCTGGTGGTCTGTGTGGAACTGCATGTAGACAACCGCTTATTTGCCGTGACGTCCGCTCAAAGTGCGATGCTGCAGTTAGCTTACCAAAGGATAGTGTTTTAAAATATTAATGGCTAAATAACTTAAGACCAGGTCACTGAAAAGAAACCCTGAAGATATCAGTGGAAAGTTTCCCAGAGTGAGTTGCAGAGCTTTTGTTTTTGAACACTAATGAGATGCAGAGTAATGTGATTTGATGGCGACTGAGCAGTGAGCAGCGCTGCGCCCCACACTGACTAACTGCATCTTAACAGCTAAAGTCAAATTATTTATGTTGGGCTATCTACTGCCTGAAAGAAAATGATTTTGCCAACACAACTCAAGCATATATTTATTTAATTATGCTTCTACTAAATTACAAATAAAGTTATTAGTGTACATAGCACTTGTAGGAAATAACTTTTTTAATTTTCATGTGTTTTCTATCATTGAAAAGTTTAGCATCCATAATCATTTATTTGTTCATGGTTTTATGAACAAATAAATAAAACCCATTGTCTAAATAACTCATTGTCTTTAAAAAAGACAATGAGTTAAGAGACTAATTTAATTTCAGGTTGTATATATTAACATGTTGCATTATTGCGTTGGCAATTTAAAGTTATGTGATCCGTGAGCATTTGTTAAATGGGCCTGAAAAAGTTTGAGTAACACTGCTCTAAATAGATGTGATATTTTATTTAGTGATATAGGAATAAGTACTTACGTAATCCAAGGTTCACGCAAACAGCTTAACAACAAACTTCATGTCCACTGACATGAAAACACCACAGTGGCTGTCTGTCTCCAACCTAAAGCCAACCTAAACATCACCATATATCCTGTGTTGTGTGACTAATGAACAACATTGCTAGAAATTTACTGGAGCCAAGTGCAGGTTAGATGTGCTCATCCACCCTGAACACATCATACTGCACTCCAGCACTGCAATAATGGATGGTATATGGCTGCCATTATGACCTTCCCTCTGCACTGCAGTGCACCATGAGCCACATGAAATTAAATTACAGCTCAAGAGGAGCTTCACTCTGATCACCCGACATGTGCCCCGTTTCCCGTTCTGCTCATTTCTCTTCCTCTTGGCTTTTTCTGGTGCCTTTTTCTCCTAAATTGGGACCTTGAATTGCAAGTGGGATGCAGGGACACAGATGTATTTATCCTCCGTTTCTGGTCGCCGGATCATTTTAAATCCTATATGAACTATTATGCTGTGAGAGTTTAACTTTTTATTGTGGCTTCAGCATTTCCTGAGCATCTGACTCATAAAAATCTTTATATCTGATTTGCCTGATACACTGCCTGAAGAAAAAAGGTCTCTTCTTCAATGTAAGACAATAGTAGCTTTTAAAATGCCGTTTTTTGTGGTCAAAACCAATATCAGGCAGGTGATAACGTATCATGTCTTTCCACAGCTGTTATAGATTTCAAACCTTCTTTCTTTTACTTTTATGGCTAAACCTAACAAGGCTGGAACAAACGGTGAAGAACACCGGTGAAAATTTAATCTGTCTGTTTACTTACCATTATTTCGGACAAAGTTAATTCAGCTTGTTTTATTTAGATAGCAGCAATACGCAAGGAATGTCATTTCAAGACACTTTACAAGATAAACAGGACCATCACATCGGTCCAAGTAAAGTCTTATCACAATACAACAGAACCAAATTCATTTGATAATTTAACACCTGTTTTTTAGCTGAGTGCATTAACTTGTCAACCTAACACAAATTGTTTACCCTGAACAAGCTGTTACCGCAATGGCTCTTTGAAACGTCCACAAAGGCTCAGGTACTATTTTTAAACACTGCACTAATAGTAACAAACGCAAACTTTAACAGCTTTTCATGGAAAAATTGCATAGACTTTCCACAACAGTGACACAAAAAGTATTGGCAAATTAATTTATCTATTGTGTTGCATTAGAATGAAGATTGAAATACTTTTTTAAAAAATAATATTCCACAAATATCAACCCTACGGAATAAAAACTGATCCATTTTTCCTCTTCATTTGAAAATCTTAAATAAATAAAAATGCAATTTCTTCTTATATTATCAGTTGTTGTTTTTTTATCAAAAACTGAGACTGTTAACATACAACAGACTGATGCAAAACATACAACGGATTGAAGGCAAAAGCAGCTCTGTGGAGTCTAATGGTTGCAACATTTTATGTTACCAAGAGACATGATAAGCTAAACTTAAATGCATTGTTTTTTAACTAATTGACAGTTAATTTCTGTAAATAAATTAAGTTTGTCTTTTTAGCTTCATTATGGTGACGTCTGTGGTAAATTGGAGTTTGATAGCTCTACCTCAGGGGCTCCAGCAAAGAAAGACAGCTACAACAGAATCACTGGATCAAGCACCCATTAAACAGTCATTAGCAGTAAAGTTAAAAGTGTTGGTTTGCATCCAAATAAGAACAGGTTAAATTACGTTGTGTCTTATTTGATACTGTTTTAGTGTTTTGTATTATGTTAGGTGTGTCTCTGGGTTGTATTCATATCTCTTTTTAGACATGATGCATGTTCAATCCAGATTTTTGTGTTTTGGAGAAAGTTTGCATATTTATTATCATTAGATTTCCAACAGGAAATATGACTTTGCCTAAAAGAGGCTCAGGTTTTAGGCATTAGGGCATAGAAATGTGTGCACAGGGTGTTAAATAACCAGCCACTGTGCCCACATCTGCCTCTTCCATGCCTTGTCCAAAGGTATCTCTACTATCTCCACAGAGGTTGAAAACATTGCAGTAATTCTTTGAGATCTCATAACTCCAATACATTCATATTGAATAGACTCTCAGAAAGTGCTTGGCAGTGCATTCAGAGAGTCCATAAGTCACAACATTGTCAGAGTGGCAATGGTGATGCATGAAGATGCCCACTCTCAGTTCCTTCCAGAGGAAGTATTTTCTGTCAGATAAACCTAAGCTTAATTTCTTCCGCTGGTCTAATGTGTTTTTAATACAGCTATGTGACTTATGTAGCTGTCAGCTGGCTAGCCTCACAGGGATGCCAGGATGCTAGTGGGCGGCAAATAGGAACTGTGAGGGGGAAAAAAAGATGACACAGATTAATCATGGTGGCAGAGGCGTTGTGCATTTGATCAAATTCTCATTGACTGAGACCAGGGAGAAAGTTGCACCTCTGGAAGACAAAAACGGGGAGTTCAGCTTGCTTTGGGTCCAGGATAAATGACTCTTGTCCTCTGGAGCGCGCGTTCGACAAAAGCACAACGCATTGCCCTCATAGGCAACACGCGTTATTGATAAAGTGCGGGGGCAGGTATATTTCTCATCGTGATGTGGTTCAGTGTAAACATTATTAAGTGTCAGCGGACTTTCAAGTACTGTAGAATATCTTTGGTCATGTGTTATAATTTGATCAACCCACGTTTTATCTGAAAACAGTGGGAGGTTACTCTCATCACTTATTGCTCTGTAACGCAAAGAGTCTCCATGGAAATCCGCAAGGAAAAGATTCTTACACTGCGCTTCAGATATTAGCAGCTGCATGCTCTGTCAATATTAAATACACCTTAATAAGGGAAGATTACATGCTAACCCAACAAACAGAACAGAGGAAGAAAATGGAACCAGAAACTAGATCATAAAACAAGATCATAGCATGAATGACTAAATCCATGAAAGTAAAATACAGTTAAACCCAGCATATTCAAATCATGACAACAAGTCGACCTTAAATAAGAATATTCAGTCTCAATCGAGCGGAAAGAGGTTTTGAGCATGAAATGGTCCAAAAGGTCTTGGGATGCTTATCTAAATGTATTTGTAATTTAATTTGATTTCAGTCTATTTGTAGAGAACCGTCTCAGAACAAGTGTTATCTCAGGACCGTTTACAAGGCAAGCAGAATCATTTTATACTCAGAAATATAAAGTTAGCTTAGTTCAATCATACAGAAAGATTCATATTTGCACAGATTCTAGTTACAACTAGTTACAACTAGTCAACTTGACAACTCAGTCAAGTTCAGTTTATTATTTATACATAAATCTGAGGAAATCATGTTCATTGGGTCAAGCATTGACTTTGCACCAATCCCTTCTGATTGAATCGTTGAAACTTCAAACTTAATGCTGAGTTAAAACTGGCGGAGTCTGTTTGTTGGATATCTTATTTCAGTTTCATGAAATAAGATGTTAAAGATGTTATGATGTTAAAATATGACAAATGTGACATCATACGTTATCACAAATATCACAAAAATTCCTTAAAACATTTCAAAATTAGCACCACAAAATCTATTATTTTGATGACAAAAACAAAAATCACAAAATTCTCGATAGACTGATCAGTGTGAAAAAATTGCAATATTTAATTTTAAGAAGCACATTGAATTCAGAAACAAAAACTATTTATTGATGTTTTAACAGTTTCATGGGTTTTATCAATACATTCCAGCACAACTGGCCCTTTAAGAACATACAGATTTTTGATTTGGCTCAAAATGAAAATGAGTTTGACTCTCCTGGTCTACACAGTCACCAGATCTCAGTCCACTAATGGAGTTTCGCACCATTGGTGTTCAGTCAACAAATTTCCAATAACTACATGATGCTGTCACGTAATTATGGAACATAATCTATTTAGACCCCTCTTTAAATTAATGCTATGAATAATTAAAACAGTTATGGAAGTAAAGGGGGTCCAACTCTCCACTGATGAGATACATCCAACAAAGTCTCCAGTATATGTATAAAAATAAACATTTGTTGTCTGTGCATTTTGTATATTTTACCTTAAAAATAGTGAAATAGTGAAACTTGACTGCTTTACAATATTCTATTGTCATTCTGGAAAATTTATTCTAAACTAAAACACTGTGGGGAGCCACTTCCTGCTATTATTTTTTCTTTAGTATTCCAGTTTGTGGCCAAAGGTTTTGCCACAAGGCATTTGACCTACAGCCCACCTCCCAAGTCCGCACACTCATCAAAATGTTCACAAGGAGAACTTATTCTAAAACACAACCTCACCTCCGGTGTTTTATTCTTCTTTATCTGCAGTTTTCTCCCCAGTGCTGATCCCCCATATCCTCATCTAATAAGCAAGAAAGGAAAAAAGACAGCGGTGTGCTTAAAGTGGAGTTTTAAAACGGCATGTTTTTCCTGTGCGCGCGCACACACGCACACACACACACACACACACACACGCACCCACACACGCACGCACACTGTGGCCCCAAGATTGCCAGTCTCTCTCCTTCCTGCAGGGGAAGGAACTACAAGTAGATAAAACATCCATACAGGGTAATGACTTGCATGACTAAGCTGCTGCCGGCTCACGCATGCAGTAGATCAGCACTGAAGGTCAAGACACGTCCAGAATGAAACCGGGAAAACAGAAAGGCCGAGGCCACAGAGGTGCGAAGTGTGTATACATCTGTGTAGAAATGAGGTTTTGTTCTGGGTGGGCTGGTCCTCGGCTGGTTAATTTTGTTTCCCCAGCCTTTTCCTGCCAATAAATTGGTCCTGTGTCTTCCCACCTGGCCAAGCCGCCACAAAAAGGTCATATGTGCTCAGGGAGAGCACGACTACGGCACTGCATACAGGATGCAGAAGGTTTTTAATTTATTTCCAGCAGGTTTCTGTATAGTATTTTTTATTTCTATTCTTTTACTTCAGTCACACCAGCAAGAAGCACTTAAAGAGGTCAGCATGTCAGCTAGTGTACTTGAATGCTGTTGAACTCCATCTGGTCTGCACTGCAATGCTCCATATTTTTGTTGTTTTTTTTATTTTGTACCTTATGTGCCTAATAATGTCCATAAAAGTAGTAAATTTATTTAAATATAGTCAATTATGCATACCTGGTAAATATGACTTATGTTGTCATACCTCTTGAACTTATCTAGAGTTTGCCACGTAAAAACAATCAAGTGTATTATTTAGATTTTATGCGATAGACCTTCAAATGTTAGTGCAACTATCTGAATTGGGCCAGAAAGTATTGTGGTTTTCTCTGAATCTCCTGAATATCCTGTGCAAAACGTCGTCTTATATTGCTAAATATAAAGGCCTCGATTTGATTAAGAACTTAAAATGGTATGAAAACAAAGAAACACATCAGAGTAAAGTGAACTCACTTTAAGCATATTCTGCACACCCACTAGTTGGAAACAAGCGCACCCAGCATAACACTTTCATTCTATTGGCTGAGAGGTTGCCAGGCGCCGGTACTTTTTGTATCAAGTGCAAGCAGAAAATGATTTGCAAGCGAGCAGAGAGGTTTGCAAACGGAGATTTGATCCGAGCAGAGACAAGTTTTGAGAGCGAGGAGAAAGGCTTGAGGGAGCGCAGTGAATATTTGAAAGAGAGCAGAAATTTTGAGTGCAAGGATGACAAGTTTTGAAAAGAAAGGCGTGAAATCCTGCTTTCAAACTGAAAATGTGTGCTCTCAAATTATGGCAGTAAAGTTCCCCCATAAATGTGGGGCAAAGTAAAAAAACAGACAAATGAGCTTTCCAACAAATATATTTTTTGTATTTATCTGTTATGAAGGTGCTATTATGACTATTCAGCTTTTAAGTGTTTCAGGATAATTCAAGTACCTTCGTTTAAAAAGCTGACAGTATCTTAAAATTATGCTGCTGCATTATTTTAAGCTTGACCATTAGCTTTGGTGATAGGCCAACTCCTTTTTCCACAACTTTCACACAATAATATTATTTTTCAGCCTCTCATCTGGTTGTTTTTGAAGCAACAACTCGGTCAGTGGACCAAGGCGAGAAGCTTTATTGTCCATCACTGCTCTTGGAAGATGTCACTTGTGCATCAGATTAACACGCATAACATACAGGCACGAATGTGCAGTAAAATTTTAAGCACATTAAAATCTATGTAATTGATAATCAAAATTAATACACTAAAGTCCCGACCCTAATTGGAAGCTGCTCTAGCCCTTCTGCATGTCAAGCACCCCATTAAACAGCTACATGCAGTTTAACAGTAGCGTAGAAGAAGAAAATAAAGTGAAAATAAAAAAAGACAGCATGTAATAGCTGTAATCTGTGGGGAACGTGGTACACACTGAGCTTGTTACAGGAACAACAGACATGGATCCCACCCACAAATGGATCTGACAGCTTTCTGTGTTTCTTTGTATGTGCTGAAATTTTGCAGAGCTTCGGCTCCCAAGGCAACACCAGAGAGATTCACGTGTTAGCTGAAAGTCTTCAAGTATTTGCTTTCCGCTTCTTACTGGTTTCATCACATGTATCAGTCACATAAGTGGCAGCTGTTGGAATGATTGAGGTTTATCCAGGTGCAATTTGAGGTTAACTATTTACATCCTGCTTCCCAGTCACATGCAACATGATCTGAAAGCTAACAGGTGATATTTCTCCTTTAATTTTTGCAGTCTGTTTTTTTCTGCACTGTAAAACATGCGAGCCACATTTAGTTGTGTCTACTATCTTCTACTCTTTAAGTCAAATGAATTTAGCGAGTTTTAGATTCTGAAACTAAATGTGTGAATTTGCTAAAGATAAATTTACAAAAGCTAAGTTGTGTTAGCTTTTTATTAATTTTGTCAAACATCCAAGAGTTGAATAAGCTAGAGTTTTTACACTTAAAAAAATTGAAAGAAGAAAAAGACAGGAGTGGGAACTATTTCCCAGAATGCCGAGCGGCGTGTTTTTGGAAGTGCATTAAATTGATCCGACTGTTGAAAATGTTCATTTTAATGCAACTAACAGTTAGCAAAGCTTGAGGGTAATGTTGTGTTGACACTAAATGTTTTTGAGCAGAATTCATCGTGATGTTTCATAAAATTCATTATCAGATCGGAAATTTTGTTCATGCAGTTTGAAACAAGAATTGTAATTATTCTAAAGTAAATATTGTTGCTCTGAGTAAAAATAATAGTGAAATGTGGCTCTTTCACTCGGTGAGGGCTGCTGTTTTGTTGTATATTGTGAACTAATTATTTGGTTTAAACTGCAGCATTAGTTGCAGCATCATTAATTCAAGATTAATGAACTTAAAAAACAATGTTTAGAGAACGTGTCTCTTGTTGTTAAATAAACTTCATGAAGTTTAATTTCTGAGTTAAAAGCAAAACAATTTTCTTGTTGACTTAAATTGCATTTTCAAGGCAGCAGGTGGACTTTCATTTTCAAGTTAAACCACCTTCAGATGTTTTACAGTGTGGCCACCCACATGATTTTAGTGTTTTAGCTCTGTATTTTTACAGTGTCTGTGGGAGGATTTTTTTTCTGTTGTTTACCTGTGTGAGGCCCATCTGTATTTGTGGCATCTTTCCCTTTCAGTTTTATTTTGTTTTTGCACATAAAAATGTAGTTCTCCAGGCCTAAACTGTGGACAAATAGCTGTATTATTTATCTCATTAGTGATAAATACAAACCATTGGACTTTTGCATTTGCTGATAACAACCCTGATACTGCTGCCTGTGGATTGTTAAGGATTGCCTTTTCCTCTCCTGGACTCATTGCTGTGGCAGGAAACATTACTGTGAACAACAGGCACAGTGTTATCTCCAGGCCATTTGGATTTCTGCTTGTTTCTTCCAAATCTCATGTCATCGGTGGTGAATGGTGCTATCTTTAGCTGCAGGCTAGACACTGCGGCTGGCTTACAGAGTGGCTCAGCAGTGGTTACATGTTCACCGAATAAAACTCATGTCTTGCTTTGATTAGATGTTAATTTCCACACAACTTCAATACTGTCACTGACTGTTCATCAGTTTGAACCATGAGAACAAAACCATTAAATCCAAACCTGTGTCTCTTGCTACGTCTGCTCCAGTGTCGATAAGAAAATAATTCGGTATTGATTTTGATTTTCTTGATTGATTTTCCTCTCTTATGTTCGCAAACTGAGTTAACAAAATGCCTGGATTTGCTTCGAGGCTCCTGGCTGCCTCTGACAGATTAAAGAGCTGCAGCGACTTCAGGTACACCTCAGTAAATTGGAAGATGTGTTCAAGTGAGGCTCGTTTGGGAGGTCAAATGCATCTTTTGAAGAGAACATTTTAGGCAGGTGGTCCTTTGTTAAGCCCATATTTCTGTAATTAATCACTAACCGAAGGAGTTATGAAATAAACAAACTTTTCAACAATATTGTAGTTTATTGTGCATGACAGATTTGTCTCTCAAACTTTAGATGCCGTGTTGCAGGTACAGTTTCTTGCAAAAATATTTACTTTTCTGTATTTTGTCAAGTTTCTTCAAATTCATTGTGTTTTTTTATAGGTTTTTGATGCGATAGATCAGTTGTGTCAAACTAATTTTCATTTTGAGCCAAATCAAACATCTGAATGTTGTTAAAGGGCCGGGTGTGCCTTAATGTATTTTTTAAAGCCAATTAAATTGTTAAAATATCAATAAGCAGCTGTTTGTTTAAGCATAAAATTAAATATTGGACGTCTTTTCACACTGATCAGTTCATCTAGGACTTTATGATTGTTTTTATGGATTTTTTAAAATCAAAATCACAAATTTTGTGGTGCTAATTTAGAAATATTTGTAAATATTTTTTTGCAATGTTTGTGCCATTGTATGATGTTAAATGTGACTTTATGAATCACTGTTTTGATCACACAATATAACTTGACATGTCAAGCAGAGGCAGCAGCCACTAAAACCCAATGTTTTTGGCCAATTTTGAGAAAAAAAAATCTGTAAAATCAGAAAAAATTGTGGGAATCTGTTGATTTTGTGTGAAATTTGCAGATTTGTGAAAAACTGTAGGGACTCATTGATGTAATGTGGAGTCTAGAGGGCCACATAAAAAGCTACATCTGGCTAGATTTGACACATATGTGACAGACCACCACAAAAAGTGCACTGTTGCAAAATGGTAGGCTAATGATTGATGGTTTTCATTTTTTTCAGGAATAATCTAAAAAGTGCGGTGTGCATTTATTTCAGTCAGGCAGTAAGAAATTAAAATCCATGCTAGTGAGCGAATTACACATGAAAACAGGAAAACTACATCATCCTAATGATTATTGTCCAGGTGTTTTTGCAAACTGGAAAATTCTGTCCTTGACATATTTTTACACTTTTACGTTTATGAAGAGATATCACATCTTGTTGTCATTCTCTCCTTATCACTCAACACTTTTCTCCCTGGCTCAGTATATTACAGATTCCACCATCTCGCCTCTCTCTTCTGCCCTTGGTTTTTTTTTTTTTTTTTGTTTCCAAAGGCTAATGCAATGATGCAGATAATTATACATCCCCCTTGCCGACCCCCTACAGGCCCCCCGCCTCTCTGCCATATTGGCATCACAAACAGCATTCCCCTCCACCTTATGTGAACAGCAACCTTCCACTGATGCAGGAAAAGATGACAAAATCTCACATTCAGCGCACAGTGATAAATGAGGACTTATATCTGACAAACAAGCTGTTGTAGTGACATTGCTGGAGGCAGTTCACCCCATTACCAAAATAGTGCCGTGTTTTTTTGTGTGTGTCCGTGTTTCTCCATCATCGTACATTTCAAGATGCAACACGATTAAAAAACACCAAGTGGATTTGTAGAACTGGCAGGGAGTTCTGGAAGTGACATGATTTCCTCCTGACATTGTTAGTCCCAATATTTGAAACAAAATGAGCAACAGTAATCAGAAGTGAAGAGAGGCTGAGTTCACTCTCCAATTAGCCTGATAGTATGATATCCTTAAAACTTCATCTTGTTTTACTGTGTTTTTCTGTTTAGCCTAACAAGAAAAATATCTTTTGTTTTATTTCCTCCATTTTAATACAACACAGCTCCATCTCATTGTAAGCTACAATTCAAATAAATTTAATAAAACATTATCAAGAAGGAATCTGTCACTGGGTGAAGATTAAGTGCAGCATCAACCATTATTGGATTCTATATTCTTCCAGTCCAATTTACATTTCACAGCTGCATATAGTCAGAATTTGGGATTATTGGGTTTCAACATCTTTGCTGTGAAGGAATTAAACCCTTTGGAGTTTTATTTATAAATATATGATGAACCCTGCATAGAAAAGGTTTGACATATTCACAGTTTGCACCGCTGGATCATTACCGAGTTGTAAGTTGAGCTTCAAAATGTAAAAAAAAAAAAAAAGCAAAATTAAGAGACATCAGTTGATCCAGATATTAACCATACTGCAAAAAGCATCCCTAGATGTGCATCCATAGATGTTTTTGGTCTGTTTTAGATGTTTTACAGACTCCAGCAACACTTGAAATCCTAGAAACCCTCCCTATGCACTATGGGAGTTGGTGAAATTGTGCCAGAAACCTTTTGGTGTGTCTGACAAAATTCTGCTAATGAACCATAATTTGATCCAGGTGTTTCAAACCAGTGAAAGAACTAAAACGTGCAGGATACCAGTCCTTCCCAGGTTTAAGATTTTAATCTGCAGTGTACAGCATCCAAACTGAAAACTTTATAATTTAACCTACGAATGAAACACACTTTTCTTTTCTATTGTTTTATGCAAATTAAATTTAATGAGAGGCTTGAGAAAGACAATGAGAAGAACTGATGTGAAATTGAGTGGGATGGTTCAGAATCATGAAGTCACTTTTACAACCTGCAGAGCAAGCAAAGGCTATTTTATAAATTAAAAAAAAGTGCTTTTTCCATCTCTGCACAGTTTTTGTAGTGCACAGGTGTTTTGAGAACCGGTTATTGGAAATTATAAAGATAGATATACGAAAAAGTCCTTGGACTTACATGCAAGATCTTTTGAAAGAAAAAGCTATGATTTTCAGAGAATACTTGAATCAAGTTCTACATAAAGGTTGGGGAAGGAGTGGTTGGCGCTCTTTTCTCTGTCCTGTGCAGCTCGTAGCGCCTTGACTCATCTAATAAGGTGTTTGTCTTAACTTCAGTTTGTGGAGTATTTTATTTTGAAAAGCATCAACTTCCTACTCTGTTTGATCTTTGTCCAGCAAAGGCACTTTACACACATTTGCAGTTCAATCGTCTCTATTGAAGTTACTTCAACTGAACCAAGAGCACAATTAACCCAGAAAGCTTAAGAATCCAAACTATAGTCTTTAAAAAGACATTAATAATTGTCCTGGTGTGATTTTAAGTGCTGGTATTAAATTCATTGGTGTAGTTAGTCATTTGAAGCAACAAAAGTGAAAAGAAAATATCACAAAAGTAACAACGACTTGAAAGAAAAATTATCACACTTGCACAGCTGTCTGTGTCACATTCATTAAAATGATTTGAACATGTGGAAGACTAAATATTATCACTACCTCCTGAAATATCTATCACAATAGCCAGGGGAAAACAGAAGCTTATTACTCACATGGCAGGTCACACATACTAAAAATACTCAAACATACGTGGGTGAATGTAAAATCTGCTGATGCCTCTCAGTTAGTGTGTGCATCTGTCTCAGAAACGGAGGGTGACACATAGTGACATGTAGCGCTACAGGTGCTAACATGCATGCTCGGGCCTGTGGATGTCAGATTCGTTTTCTGAAACTCATGCCATCGAGCAGAGTCCCAGGTGTGTGCATGGCCAGAGGATGTGTCCTCACACTGCAACAACTGGACACGACATAAATCTTTGGTTTGAAGTGTTTGGATTTTGTCCTGCTTTTGTGTTCGATTTAACAATTTTCTCTCTTTCGTTTGTGTGGACAAGCATTTCTCCAGTCAAAGTTGTTGCGCAGCAATAGGAGTCTAGTTTTGGCTATGAATAACTGTAATGATTTCTTAAGATATTTATTAATAAAATACATCAAAATTAAATCGATTATCAAAAACTAGACAAATGTTTCAGTCTCGGTTATTGATTATAAATGTTATCTGAACAGCAACACATAAATACAATCAATTTCTCTCAAATATGTAAGAATTTAACCTTTAAACATCAGCAAATTATATTCTGGTAACACTTCCTAAACTACCATGAAGAATTAAAAAAAAACTATAAGCCTAAAAAGTACTAAACTCAACAGTAACGTATAAAAATTTAACCAATTAAATGATGCAATGATGTCTCAGTTCAGTATGAATTGTGAAACCAGATTTATTTCTGCAGGAATTTGCAGTGAATTAATTAGTTTGGTAACACTTTATTTGAAGGGATGTGCATAACACCTGTGATTAACATAAAGAAGTCTTCATGAATGTCTATGACTGCTGTCATGAAGTATCATTTGATAAATAATTACACTTTTAATGCAAAGTTGGCTCTTTTAATTTACTTTCAATGCAAGTTTTGATTCAATTTTGTATTAAAACTGTAATTATTTACCATATGACACTTCATGACAGCAGTCATTGTCATTCATAAAGCCTCTTCATGTTCAAGACAGCTGGGTCTTATGCACACCCCTAAAAAATAAAGTGATACCATTAAAACCAGTTCACATTCATTTACACCAAATAATCAGTGTATGCTTCATGGTGAAATGATCTATTTTAATATGACAGTCTAGTAAAAATATGTGTGTCTAAAAACCAAGGACTGCATTGAAGCTCTAAATCAATCAACGATTAGCTTGGACTGCATGGTTCTGATGCAAAGATGTCCACATAGCTGTGCAGACTGATTTTTAACCCGTTTGTGTATTTTTTTTATTTTTTTATTGCGTCTTTCACCTGTTCAGGTTTTTATGCAGCCTGAGTTGCCTCAAGCAAAGAATGACACGGACCTACACCTCATTCATGAGATCTGCCCAGCCATCTGTGCAAGGTGACATCCAGGAGGTGAGCATGAAGCGTGCAGTCTCTGATATCATCACCAGATACTATCGCAGAATTTACTGCTCTCACACAGACACTGAATACCACCTTGCATGCATGGATAAAAAAGATTACTGGACTGGTTTAGAGGTCCTCGGGTCACGGTGTTTCCATCGAGGCAAACCCGCCGGAGCCGAGCAGGTGAGAAATGGATCGTGAAGGCCGAATGTGGAGCGGGGAAGCAGGAGAACGTGGGAGAGAATAGAGCTTCAAGGAAACAACATTAAGTGTTCGTCCATTTTCTGTTTAGAAAAACAAGAAAGCATCTTTCTCAAAGAAAATAAAAAGCAAAGCAGAATGCTCAGCCTGCGCCTTATCAGATCCTCTCCATTCATTGTTTCAGGACTTTTTTTGCACAAACTGCTGCATGACATGAAGATAATTTGAAGAAATGTCATGTTCTCACTGCACAAAGAGAAATCAGGCGACTAACAGAGCACAATCTCTGAATGACAGCCGAGCTCTGTGACTCTGATTGTAAAGACAATACTTTTACACCAACACAGTTGAACATGCAGTAATTCTGCGTCACTGTTCCTGTTTTCATCACAAAAACAGCTTCCTTCAGGGAAACGACTCCGACACGTTTTCAGATTGTCATCTTGCTCCTGCCTTACAGGCAATATGTGACTCCTGCCTATTATCTCAAACTTTAACATTGACAATCATCACAAAGTAGCATCAATACTGTGAGCTTTTACTTGAAGAATAGAGTGTTTCATGATCTGCGAGTATTTTACGTTTTTTTTTTCTCATTTGAATTAACATTTTAAGATCAGTTGAAAAATGGTGAGAATTCACATGTTGCATTGTTGGATCTTAAAAAGGTTTTAATAGAGCTTCAAAATAAGAAATGACAGTATTTCAAATAACCATTAAACTAACTTTAACACCATATCTATAAACAAAACTCTAAAACAAAATTAAAAAGTTTAAAAAAGGATTCAGTAACGAGTCGCTGAGGTAGAGTCAACCAGAACGTGATTTAAGGTCAAACCAAACACAAATATTAAATACCACAATATACCTAGGCCTGTCACAATAAACAATAAATCAATTAATCACATGATAAATTCAAAGAAACTCAAAAATTTACATTTTTTAATCATTTTTCTCTTTTTTACCAAAAACTGAATGATGAAAGTCTTCAGTCTGGTGCTTTGGTCTTAACTATTTCTTTTGTTGAAAGATAGTTTTGTTTACAGAGATTTCCTAATTCACTTTATTTGTTGCTTCTGCTGTTTTCTTTATTTAATTTGGATATTTCAAATGTCTTTCAGTTCCAGTGTCTGAATGTTCATTTGAATTTATAGTTTATTGGTTCTTGAAAACGTGTTCTTGCATTTTTATGCCATTATTACTCTTTCATTACTTGAAAATGGCCTCAAAACAACAACATTATCGTTTATTGCAGTAAGCTGTGGGACAATTTGGCGTCCAGCAAAATGTGTTTTCGTGACAGGCCTAAATGTACCCAGATGTTATTTCTGGTTTTTCCAGAAAGTGCTGATGTATTGGTCAATTACTTTTGATGATAGTGTGATCTTTTAATTCCACATTTGCTCTGGCATCTGACAAAACTGGAATCAGTTTTAATGTTTAAAGTCAGGCTGATGTTTTCATGTCTGCGTTTGAGTCCAACTCCGCCTCTACGACGAAGGTTTGACCAAATGTTGTAGATCCCTTTCACATTTATCCAGCCACAATGAGTGTTTTTAGAAAAACACTCAGACAAAAAGTTAAAGTAACACAGCAGCTTTTTGTTTTTGAGATTTTTAAACTGTTATAGGTGGTCAGATTGTGGTGATTATTTGACAAAGAGGGACCAGAAACTGGAAGCAGCATGTGTTTTAGTGGTTTGTTCAAGGTGAGTAATAGGAAGTCGACTAAAGGGAAAACCTCAAGCATTTTACTTCATTGAGCAGATTGGCAGCTTTTATTTGAAGTGGAAATTGAACTGAAAAGCATAAAATGTTTGCAAACCTGCACTTTGTATCTACAGGGCTCGATTTAAATTATTCTTTTCTGTTGTTTCTGTTTCGTTGAAAAGGCAGAGGAAGAAAGGCTGGCATCTTTTTTTATGTTACATTCTCACCACAAAATGATCATTTTAAATAGTTTCTGTAACCTAGTATGAAAACAACCTCACTAAGGTTACACTGCGTTTAAAATTTGTATATTCTTTCTTATTTGCAGGAGTCTGTGGTTGTTATTGATAGAAATGATCTTCCTTCTCCTCTGTTACATAAGCATCTAGGCTATTTATTATTTAGTTCTAGAAAAAGCGAATAGTAATTAGCCTGACCCCGTTTGATGCAGCAACTGGGGCCCGTTAAATTGATGCTGTGGAGAAACTGTGGGACCAAAGTGAACTCTCTTTAAATCTATTAATTTATTCACGGCAGGCTTATCAGCAGGAAATTCACACGAGCTTATTAAAGGACGCATAAAAAGTTAGATGTGAGGATGAGAAAGAAGACAAAAATGCTTTTTATTACAGAATATTGTCCTCAGAACCATATTATAAGTTGTAATTTTGTCATCTAAATAAAACTAATAGCAGTGCCTTATGGGGTCCAGAAAATGAGTCTGACCAGGTCCGGTGAAAAGCTGTTTATAGAATGACAGGAGCCTGTAAATAGCTTCAAATTATGTTTCATTACCATTCAATAAGCAATTATTTCAGCAGCTACTGAAGTCTAATAGGTTGTTGAAAATGTGGTTGAGGAAAAACAAAGTAGATTTACTTTAACATAGACATTTAGAAGGTCTTCAAAATCAGTTTTCAATGAGAGATAAAGGAATGTAATGTCTTTTTGCAGTGCTTAAGGCTACGGTTTGCCATAGTTTTTATTATTTGCCTCAAAACACAGACAGGAGGGTAACGAAGGTTATGAAAAAGGCAATCAACTATGCCAAATGAATATACTCCAGCAACTGTGCTCTAGGGGATAATACATATTTATTCAAAATTATTCATGTTTATGAGCCATGAAGATCCGCATGACTTCCAGAGTGGAAGCAGACAAACACAATTTATGCATTTTAATGTTGTATTGTAATTCTAAAATCTTAGAGTTCAAGTATTAGCTGCCTGCCACTGTTTAAATATTGGCACAGCTACTCAGGCTGCAGGGAATTTGCTGAGAGACAGAGCTTTCTAGGGACTGGATTTAATGAGAAACCATTAAAAAACTCAGCTCAAGCTGAATGCAACATAATGACCTCTGGGTAGCTGGAAAAAAAAATCTGCAAAGCAACCAGACCAGGAAGGATAACAGGAAAGGTTTCCTTTACCAAAATGAACAACAACTGATTAATTTACCATACAAGAGAACAAATGTTAGAATGTGTGGCTATTTCAATTATGTTCACAGCTTCTCCCTCAAGTCTGTCGCATTGAAAGGAATTCAATAGTCAGCAAACCTGCAAAATCACCAGTGACTTGTTAACATCGATGCTGAATATTTTGATCTTCTGAAAGCTTTCACATGACGGCAACAGTAAATCCTTCCTAAAATTCATAATCAATTCAGATGATTCATAATACGCCATGCATCTTACAAAAGACATTTCATTTTACAGAAAAACAGCAAAGTACCTGTGCATGGTTAGAGGCTACAGTCTATGTTATTGAATTATTTAGAGTAGAACAGACATATATCTCTATTTGTTTTTTTATTTATTTATTTCGAACAGACAAAAAGTAAAAACATGTGGCCCTATAGATTCTAGACTAAACACTAAATGTGCTTAAATGTCATCAATCAAGTCAAATTTCTTTCTCCTCTCTGCCACAAAATGTTTTTTTCTATTTTGTGTTGAAGTTGATGGTTTCTTACTTTAAACATGAATTGTATAGTTTTAAATGTTTTAAGCTAAAGAGCCCTCCAAAAATTTAAACATGACAACTCGTTCTAAAGTAAAGAAAATAAATTAAAGCAAATGAAGCAGCTGCCATTTGGGTAAACAGCTCCACCACGCTCCGCTGCCTCTCAACATAAACCACAGCTTGTCATGCTTTTCATACTAATGAGAGACAATTAGTCCAGAGAAACATCGAGACACTCCTCCATGTGTCAAAGACAGCATTCCCTGTTTAATGTGGACTCATTTGTCATGCACCCAGGGCTTATTACTGGATAGATGGGTCTGGTCATGAATGTTGACTCAGCACAACAGCATGAATTTAATTGGAAAGCACTTTGCATCTCATGGCAACCTTGTCATGCAAATCCGCCCAACGCTTCAGCAGTAGGGCTCCATTAAGTTTATCGAGTTCAGCTTTTTTTGTTGTTTGTGTTGACAGGAAAGACAGATTAGTTGAAACACTTTCAGTTTGTCACTGTATAAAATGGATTTTGTTTTTATGTAAAGCACACACATTTGTTTTAATAATTATAGTTCTTACTGAACGGGATAAAGATGCTTGGCAGGTTTCTCAAACATGAGGCAATATTACTTTGTTTCAACTAAAATTAGGTCATTTTAAAATTAATTGGCACTTGCTAGAGTTTTTAAAACTCAACTGAACAAGTTTTCAGAAACTTGGCAAACAACGTTTATGAATTTGTTGTTGCTTCTGTCTCCTGACTGGATATTTCTAATTCTCTAAGTATCGTATTAAAACTTTACTGGAAACTTGAATGCACAGGAAGTTTCTGTCACAAGTCGTGTGATAATTTGAATCCTTCTCTAAGTTTTTTTGTTTTTGCTGGATGAAAAGAAAGGTATTGTCTCGTGTTTCGTCACTCAGCTGAGGAAAAGTTTGATTTCTCCACCTAGGGACTCAAGTTTAGCAGTTTATATTTAGCCATTCCTCTACCTGAATGTGCATAAATGGCATAAATTGTTTTGGGTTTTTTTTTCCATGTTTAGGTTTTTTGTCATTGGTTCTATCTGTAAATATGTCCAACTGTCAAATTTAGACATTTTTTGTTCTGGCTTTTTTTCTTTGTGACAAAACTATATTAATACAACTTCAGTTTCTTCCATTGGTTAAAAACTTCTGCATCTTCAGACAAATCTCATTTTTGTGGGAGCTCTTTGAATCGTACACGTTCAAAGCTGTGGTTTTGCTCTGGCTCTGATGAACTTTTTGAGTGATGAACTGTCAAACTGAGAAGTCCTTTTTGAGAGATAAATCAGTGGTGTCCAAATGTTTTGCTTTCCAGGCCAAAACCATCAAATTCTGGAAATATTTACTTATCTGTAAATCATCCACGCTGTCGGACAAGAGGCCCTTTGCTCTGCTGAGAGAGGCACACAATGTTAAGCAGTTTCTCATTTGCTGCTCTGGAAAAAGTTTGAAACGTCTCAGAAATAAGAAAAGGATAAATGTCATTCTAAATCTGCTTTGGAGCAAAATTAATTGAATGTTTTTGGCCATATTATTGTATTAAAATGAAAGCAACAACAGTAGATAACAAATGTTTTGTAAACTTTACATTTAAAGAAGATATTTTATTTAGATTTTTTCACCCTAAAAATTAACAATACTCTGAAAGATATTTGAATTGCAGCTGGGGCCACAGATAATCTTTGGTTTATATGATGTTTAAGGCACAAAATGTCCTAAAATTGAAACACTACATATCCAATTTAATTTAAAGTTAATGCCTTTAAAAGTGCCCTATATATAGTTGAATGTTATTGGCTCCTTAGTTTTAGTTGCAGTTTATCAACTCCTTCCTATTACATTTGAATGTGCCTCTGTTAAAGAAAGTTTAGGATTTATTTATTTCCATTTGTCTTAATTTACGACGTTATTCTTTGTTTCAACAATGAGCTAAACTGGCAGAAACAAACTGCAACAGTAACCCACACCTCAAAATGCCTGGACTTCAAAGTCAATGAAAAAGTGATGCTACAAGCAAATAAAAACACATAAAGAGATTCATGACGCCACCATAACCATTTTAGCTCACAGATTTTTAGTTACAAATGATGAACGTTTTCTATCTGAGCTCTTTAGTATTGATTTCTGTCAAATATTAAGCTTAAATCAACTTTCACTTAATTGTGAAAAAATGCAGAACTCACTGAAAACCTCCTGGTTATTCCACCAATTATTGATCTCTGGACTCTTCCTGAGTTAAAACATTAGTGTTGTTGTTTCTAAATGAATATGAAATTGTTTTCTTTGCGTTATTTGAGGTCTGACAGCGCTGCATCTTTCTCATTATTTTGACCATTTCTTATTCTCTTCAAATAAATATTAAATTTTTGGTTTGAATTTCTGAGACATGTCGTCAGTAGTTTATAGAATAAAGGAATAATGTTCATTTTACTCAAACATAAACCTATAAAAAGCAAAATAAGAGAAACTGATCGTTTTAAGTGATCTCTTTTTTTTTCCAGAGCTGTATTTTAGCAGTCTGACGTACAGTATCCACCATGTTAGTCACCATCACATGAAATGAAACATAATTCAGGAGGTTTCCATTCACAACCAAAAAATTCATACAATTTGTACATAACTCACTTAGCATCCAGACTCAAATTAATCTTAAATCTAATAAGCAGACTCATTACGCCATGAAGGGAGTTTCTTTCACTGTGACTCTGCAGAAAGATTCCTAAACAAAAACAGAGAACCTTACGGTTAGTGAACAGATTCATGTTTATGTATGATGCAAACTTCTGGTCCTGGCACTTGTTCCCATGACAGCCATTACTGAGAAAAAGTGAGGTAGTGAACTGCAAGGTCAAAGGTTAAAGCTTTCCCTTCACTAATATGGAGGGCTGTGAAATTAGTAAACATCCATCAAAGGCTTTAGGGAGATTTTATATATATATCTTCTCTTGTTATGTAAATGACTGCAGAATAATGAGCCTGGATCAAAGAGAAGCCATATAACTCCCCTTAGATTGTGTTTTCCATCATCTCTTGTTAGCGTCTAGACCTTGCACCACTTCAGCATCCATGTTAATGACTTGAGCACGTTGGTGCACAAAACAAGAGAAATTATCATTTAGCACTTTCATTGATGCTGTTCACAAACTGAGTCTCTTGGCAGTGAATTCCTATTTCACCAGTGGATTCACTGTGTGATACAGTTCATGAAAAGTCAGATTTTTAATTTGCCTTCTTTTTTTTTTTTAAATGAAACGTCGCGCTGCAGACCCCCTTATTAACTGTTCTGGTGTTTGTGCCTTATCTGTCACTCTAATGAGACGTCCTCCCCTCCCCTCCACCTCCATCCGGAGCGCACAAAAGAATTTCTATCAGTCAATCATTTTAATCAAATTATGCAATACTAGTCCACACATTGGAAACTAATGAAAGCGATTCAGTGGGAAATTAATTAGCAGAGATTTGAAGGAAAACTCTACAGCTCAAAACACTGAAGCGTCAGAAGCAGCTTCATTCAGTGGTGAGAAACCTGACAAGGCTCTTAAGAAGCTGCTTTAGAGGTGTTTGGGTGCTTTTTGGTTTTCCAAGCAGTGCAGTATGTTTACTCTTAACACCAATACGCTTCAGAGAATCAGTTATCATGGTGGGATTGCATGATGCCCACACACAGTGCATTGCAAAACTCTTCCTACTCTTACTTTTGCAATTTATATTTTCTGCATGTCATGGCCAACAGAAAGCTGTGAAAAGTGTGTCCCCTTGCACTCATTTTACACCAATTACAGTTTTCCTCAATTATTTCAAAGCATTTCTTACATCAGAATTAAAAACTAGTTCAGCCTCCACAACATTTTATTGGTGCAAATCACAGCAGCAGCTTTTTTGTTGTGAATGCTGCCAGACATGCATCAATTGCTTCCATACTATTGTCTGCTGTTTTGTAACATTATCATTTATGTTGTATAAATTGAATGCTGAATAATTATTCCCTATAAAACTAATAGTCCTCAGTTCATTGCTTGAGTAATTTCACACAAAAATATTGAACTTCTTGTCGGAATCTGAACATTGTATGAATTTCTCCATCATGTCTCCCAAAGGAATAATTTCTCTTCAGCTTTCTCTGATTCACAACTGAGCACAGCTTCAGTCAAAAGGTGTTTCTTATGCTGTAAATAAGTTTGTTGTTTGCTTTTGCACAAGGCTGTGACCCAGTTAGAATCACGAAGAGCACATGCAGTAAAAATGTGAACTTTTCAGCGTCTTGTTCTCATTCCCGTTGCTAAATTCAGTAACTTACAGTAACTGAGTATTTCAAATGTCCGTTTTATTTTCAGGTTGTGTCACCAAGATCTCTATCATTTATCAGAAAACAGAATGAAAACATGACAAAGACATTTGACTACCTTGGTGTCGTCATTTCCCTCAACATTTACTTTTAGAGGAATAAACTATCAATTTTTACATGCACTCGCAGGTCATCAACTTGGTTTTCAATTGTTTTGAGAAATGCAGTAGCTGATGTTCAAATGTTAATAGTGATGTGAAAATGACAATAAAGCAACTGAGAAAAACTATAAAATCCTGTGCAATCAGATGTCTTCAGACGTTAGCGGCAATTTAATTTCAATATAAATACAGATGTTCTGCAAAGCCGTAAAGTTTGTTAAATAAAGAATAATGAACAGTATTGCAAACACTAAGAAATAAGACGTTATAAAACAATATTTGTTGGTTCCACATGTCTATAAAACATAACAGACTCTAAACAATTTAAAAATAACTTATAATTCAGAATATATGGAATTATGTTTGTCTGCTTTTAAGGCACATTTTAAACAGACTACATTTTTAAAATGCTATGGTATATATAACATTTATTCAATATGCCTCATTAGTTCATTGCCTGTTGACATTCTGGTTTTATTTTACATCTCATTTGGCACTAAAAACAAAATATCTCATTTTAAAGTTTGCACTAAACTTTATTATTTTTATTGTAGCATTTTTAGAGTTGTGTGGAATAATTTATGACAGTGTTATAACTGTCATTAGTTATCAGGTCAACAAAGTGTACTGCTGAAAGAAAAAGTTAATTAAATTTTTAGTGCCACTGCTGGAGCAACGTTAAGGATCTGCTCGCAGTGCGGTCGGCTCTTGTTATAGTAATGATTCTTAACCTGCACTGACACATTTTTTTCAATTAAGAGATTTGTTTTACTGCAGCTGAAAGAATGAATAACAGCAGCGCTTTTTTAATGACTATACGTAGACCTCAACAGTTCATGGGCTATATGTAATTTAAAATAATCTTAATTAAATCAATACCATTACTTTCATTATGTCTGGTTTAATTGCACGCTAATATATCCTCTGGCCTTCCTTTTCTTCTTTTCCCCCATTTAGTCGACCTTGAGTCTGAAACCCCAGTGAGTTTTTCCTTCCTTATTAGTAATTAACAGTTGCTTGTTCCTCTCCAGAGATGCATGGACGTCGTCCTCCTTTGTTGAAATCCTTGATTTCTCCTTTCTGTCTGGTGGCTTACAACAGCCATGTTAGATGAAGGTGGTATTGTTCTGTGAAATTATTGCCTCCTGAATATAACTGAGCTCTGTGGAAAGCCGTAAAAAATGAGTTTGATGATAAAGACTTCTTCCACTGGGGTTTGCTGTCGAATATTCATCATTCTCCCATAAAGCTGGTGGAAGCATTCAAAGGCTGCTTGGATTAGAATAAAAATCATTCCTTTAGCAGGGCTTTTTGTTTGAATAAAAGTAAACAGCACAATTGTCTGGCGTTTGATTAAATGAGCAATCCTGGAGATCTGAAGCCTCCTCAGGTAATAAATGTGGTTGCTTGCCTGTTAATGCAGGATTTCTGCATGTGTACGTTTCTGAAAAACAAATAACTGAGCAAAGACAAAAAGTTGATTGTAGTAACTTTTTCATTCTCACAGATTATTTAGGGTGTGGCTTCAAATGTTTATTGGATTAAATGCTAAACTCAGGCTCCATCTCTTTACTTAAATAAAATTAAAACAGGCCTGAAAAGAAAAGTTTGAGACGCATTTAAGTTTTGATCTTTGCTCAGATCTTCGGTTTTATGTCCTGTTTTGTATAATTCTATTGGAAACTGAAAATTAATTAGATACAACAAACCTTTCATACCACAAAAGAATTGGAAAAAATTACATTTTGATTTGGACAAATTATGAAAAGCTTCCCATCCGTCTAAAGTTTTCACGACATAAATCATGTTTTTATGACTCAAGGTGTTTTTTACCAAAGCAACAGAGATTGGGATGCAGCTTAAAATACCTGCTAGGTTTTATTTTCTATCAGCGATGTCACGTTTTATACATCACATCAGTTAAAAGGAATCTTAGTGGACAAACATAATGTTCAACGCTTATCTTAAACACCTTGACATTAATATATGACTGGTGGGAAATGATCAGACGTCAATTTTGGAAAGATTTGTGACCGGGATCAAGAATGAAAAGTCTAGTAACTTATTATGACAGTATGTCTTTTAGTTCATTACTTAAAGTGAAGAGAGAGGAGAAATGTTTTTTTGTAGTATTGGGAGTATACAGACCAAAGTTACATTTATTAACATTCCTAATAGTCGTCAGGCTGTGAGAAAAGATTCCCTCTTTAGTGAGCAAGTTGACACTGAGAGAAGCAGGTTTAAAATTATCAAACATAAATAAAACTAAAATCAAATAAAAAATTAGTCAGATTTTTTCCTCTCTTTTTAGAGGGGGAGGGTATTTTTCTAGGACAGGGATGTTATTCATCCTAGATCTCGAAAAAGTATTTTGTATGCTTGCCATTTTAAAAGAAAGGCATCTTATTTTCAAATTATTTTGGGCTCAATTGAACAAATGTATTCTCAATTGTAAAAACAGGATTTGGGTCACTTTCTTTCAAAATGTTTGCCAATATTTAGCCAATTTAAATCAATTAAAAACTGATTTAGGTGCAGCAAAGTCTGCTTTCAAGTAAAACTTGAAAGCAGACTTTGAACTTGAAAACTTTACTTACAAAAGCTTTGTTTAAAAAAAAAGACAAATGTAAAGGAAATGTTTAACACAAAGTAAGTAAATTACATGAGTAATAACATCACCATTATTATTCTGCTGGATGGGTCAAATTTGTAATTCTTGAACAACAGAGGGAAGGCCTCACATTGGACACCCCGGTTCTACAGCATCAGATGCATAGATGGCAACGTTCAGGCGTTATTTTCCAAACAACATACGATTCAATGCTAGCAAAATGTGAGGAAATATGTAAGGAGCTTCTTAGAACATCAATATAATATTTGTATTCAAAGTGCATAAAATTAAGAGTATTCCCGTCGGTCCACTCAAAGCAGCAGCAGCCGTCCTGTAGTGATTCAGAACCTTGGACAGCGATACGAACACACGGCTTAACGCGCAGCCGGCAGACCTCAGGCAGCGCAAAGCAGGCGGTCAAGGTGAGAGCGTCTGCACGGCCAGTGGGAATGCTGCTCACACAAGTGTCGAACTTCACAGACAGTCAAACACAGCCATGTCCAGGGCTTTCAGGTCAGCACTGTGGGCTGTCCATCATCCAGAACAACCTGCACCCCCTGGTTTCCTGCATGCTCCACTGGTCTGAGTCAAGGACTTTTTATCAACCGTTTTTGTTCTTATATAAAGCATAAACAAGCTAAATAGAAAGGATTTGGTTTAAAATTATTCCTCTCTGTTTCTAATCTGTTACCAAAGAATAATGTGACATGAACAGCTTGTGTGTTGTGCTGAATGAGTTTTGTAACCTCCTAGTGTTTCCAGTCTAACTTGGAAACACTAAACTCAATCAAATTTAAGATATGTGTTCACTTTTTATTATCTTTGCCATTTCTTTTTGCTCAACAAGAAGAAATTTAAGACATGAACAATAAAATGACTCTCTCTCTTGATGGAAAAAAGTTTATTTTGTTTGATACTGAAATATTTTTTCTGTTATGCAGTGATGTCAAGAGAGTTGTTTAAAAGGTGTCTGGAGCACCGGATCACAATTTTCTCAACTCTATTGTAAAGAAAAAAGTGAAAGCGTTACTGTCTGGTCTTGTTTGAGTGCTGTTAAGTTATTAGGGCAGACATTTTCTTATTACATTAGGCCAAGATGACAGGATGACCAACTCGCACTTCTCTACTTCCGCCAGCAGCAGCTCAAATGAAGCCTAGTGGGAGAAGTAGCTGCTAAAGACATTAGGCCATCCATTTTTTGCCATCTGACATTTTCAGTGTGAATCAGTTGTTAAAGTTGTCAGGACGGCATCCAAGCATAGAGTCCTGAAACTCCTAAAAGCTAAACAAAAAAACAAAAAAAAATCGGTTTTTACTATAAAAACAAATGTGTTGAGACAACGAGGTAGTAACCTCAAGATCTGATCAAAGTGTCTTGTCAATCGATTAAAAATTTCAATCAGATTAATCTCTCTAGTGCTGTGATTAATCACTGTGCCTAACTTTGTAAGTTTGATGTATAAACATTCTTGCAGGAATGACGCCCCGAGCAACGAACCAACTAAAATACAACCAATCATCTGTTTTTGTAGCAGACAGCAGGTAACGTAATCTCCCAGTACTCAACACAAACTAACAGAAACTTACTCCACTGTAGAATAGTAGCAAACTTATTAAGGGAACAGCTGGCAAATAGAATATTTCATTTTCTGGTTCTTGGGTGACCCACCCCTTTCTGATGCCGTTCTGGGCAACTGCCTATATTGACGCTTTGCAACTACGTCACTTAATCATTCGGGAATGAGGGACTGGAGTATTGAACAGAGCAACTGAGGTTGTTTTCCCCAAGTTGTTTTTGCCAGTTTATTCATGGCTTCTACTTGTTTGACTCGAGCCAATTTATCTGTGAAGGTAACACACCTGGTTGGGGTCGTAGACGACGGGATTTACTTGAAACGGCTAGCTTACAAACCGACCCACACCTCCTCCCTCCTGACATGTTGATCAAATTACCTACTTCGCCTGAATTCACACCACATGATTTATGTCACTTTGTCATAACCAGAGTTTCCCCTTAAACCGAAGCAATATTAAAAACGTACAAAAGACAAGATGATACAAATATCCTCAAACCAAACATGTCTGAAGATTCTCAGTTTTCCAGGTTTTTATATTCAGGATGGCTTAAAGGAAGTAATTTTGTTTTAGACATTTTAAAAATGTCCCTCTCCATTCATTTAAAATGAAACATGTGCAAAGAGGCAACATGTGAACAAGCCAACCCTCTGCAGGAGAGAGGCTTTAATTAGGTCAAAATAGGTAGTTTGGTTAATCTGCATTGTGTAACATTAATACATTTAAAATTCCAGATTAATCATGTGTCAACATTGACAGCCCAAGTTTTAATATAAGACACAAGTGAATAAAATAATATTGCACAGGAATATAAACCATTAATAATAAAATAGTCCCTTGTAAAATATCTTCATTGTGTAGATATTATTTGGACCCCATAGGAAGAAGTTGGCTGGCAGTTCTTACTAAATACATTGAATGAGTCTGTCCACACACATAATACCAAAGAACCTGTATATATTATTTTTTGAAATTGGATGTCTGCTCAGTTTCCTGAGCAGAGCTGCTCTGGTGCCTGAGCAGAGCTCACATGAGGCTGGACATGATGCAAAATCATGTCAGGAATGGCAAATGAAGCTCCATAGAAAGGACTGCTTCTAGGCGGACATCATTACCGAAGAACTTTTGGTCAACCCAGAAATATTGTAGAACTAGCTAAAAGCAATGTATAGATATGCTGAAAACTGTATGCAGCAGCAAGTTTGGCAGAACTGTTCACATTCTTGCTTTCCATGAAATTATCTGCCACATGTCAAGCATGGTCTCATTAGCTTTTTTTTTCCACCAGAAGCTTTTACTGAGGAGCAGATGTGTTTTTCTCTAACAAATTGACACAGAGGCCCTTCAGAACATGTGTGGAAACAGCTCTGGACAGGAAACGCCTTCCAATTATTGCTCCTGGAAACAATCCTCCAAACCTCAGGAAAACATTGCATTTAGCCTTTCTGGAGAAAGGATTTGTGCTAAGCATGACTTCCTGACAAGATTATGCTACTTTATCATTTTGGGGGGTTTACAGTGTGAGCCAGTCCTGCAGAGCTCAATAAAGAGTGGGATGTTAGCCTCCACAACTTCATCCTCCTGTCAGTTTGGGAGGCTCTGTGTGGCAGTTCGGCTAGTAAACGTGTTTTGAAACATAGTCTTTATCGGCCCCTAAAACCACAGGTGCAGCACACACGATGGGAATTTTGACTGAGCAATTTCAAACGGCAGACAAAAGCCCGTTGTTAGACAGCATGGAGTGCTTTCTTTGTCCAGTGCCAAGGGGGTTACGGTGGCAGCTGTTATGAGCTGCAATCTGCATCATTTGTCATTCTCAACAGAGCAAGAGTCAGAGCCAGAAAAACAGAAAAGCTCCTTCTCCACTGTAGTCTTCACTCTCATTGTGAATAAAATGTTTGCAGAGCTTACTTATTACTGAGGAGTGGCTGTGTGCAAAACCAACAGCAAAACATCCGAACAGTGTTTAAATGGATCAAATGTACCAAATTATTTTTGCACCATCCAATTTGTCTTTTTTTTTCCTATTGGTGTGTCTTTTGTCCTCACAAAGCAGCATCTGATGCAGAAAAATATGTGATGTGATCAAAGCAGCTCAGTTTCCACATCAACAATGAATGTCACTGCAATAAAACTTGTGATAAATCTACAATATTCCAGACACTGCATGAGTTTCATGGTACAGATTTTACACATTTGGATTTCATATTTCAGCAGAGTTTTTTTCCCCAAAAAAACTCTGCTGAAATGAAAAACTCTTACTGGAAATGTGATTCCAGTAAACCCCAGTAGTTGTAGGTTTTAAATTCATAAAGAAATTCACAAATCACATACACTATGTGTTATAATCTGATTTTTTATTATTATTTATATAAGCAATATTCCTTCAACTAGAGCATTTAAGTTATTATTTACCAAAGCAAACTTTCTTTTGGACAAAATAAAAAAAAGGTGATTCAATGTAGAAAATATTAAAGTAAAGCTGCTGTCACAATGTAATGTGTGGAGACAAGAAAGGAGGTAAACTTATGAAAGCCAAAGTAAAATCCAAGCAAGATTCAAAAGAAAAAAAAAATCAACAGCAGAAAGGAAAACTCAGGAAATAACTAGAATAATCAAACTGAAGGCGACCTTTCTAAATGGAAACAACTTAACCACAATAATAGAAGGAAATAATGAAAGTTGCACAGAACTACAAAGTATTATCTGTAGGAGGAAAATAATGACAAACACATCAATGTGTTGGTGCCATAGAAGCTTAAAACAGATAAAAAATGTTGCGCAAAACTGTATTAATAGTACAAGAGCGAAGGCCTTTTGAGGGAACAACCTTAGAAACTATGTTGTCTGTCAAACTTGGGCTCATTTTCTCTGCGTTGCCAGCAGATACAAAGAACCTGCAGCCCTGTCTGCTGATAATGCTGCTCTTCCTTTCTTTATCCATCACAAAGTCTTTTAGCTCCTCCATTCAGCAGGCAGATACCTGATTTAGCAGAGTGGAAACTCTGAAAAGGACAGAAAATGTCACGCGCAGAATACAGAAGAGAATAAATTATTAGCATTTATTTGATGAAATGAATAAATTAATCAGGGATGAAAAGAAATCAGCGAATGCCATGAAATATAAAAACTCTAGAAGTATGGCTTTGAGGCAAATCAAAAGTACTGTCAAGAAAATTACCTTAAAAAGAGTATTCGAACGTCTGAATTTTTTTACAGCCAGCTTGCACAGTCGTGCTGTATGCATTATGTCAATGAATATTTCACCATGGACAGTACAGAGGCTTTGATCATGAGAATAAAACAGCAGACTCTAGATTCATGGAGCCGCCAGGACCCACGGTGCAGGCTGAACAAAACAAGCCGCGGTCGCATAAGACCGGGATGTAAGATTCCAGTTTGGACGGAGAACTGGGAGACAATGACCAAATGTCTGACGCAGTCAGGAAAAAAAAAAAAACTACCTGCAGATCTGAGATCATAACTTACAAAACAACGGGGACTGGAGAAATGGTGTAGTGCTTCTCAATCTCCCTGAGAAAATTTACTCTTTGGTGTTGGAGAGGAGGCTGAGATTGACGTTCATCATTTCTGTGCAACAATGGACCACATATCCAGCTTCACAGAATCGCTGAGGAGGCATCACACACCTGTATTACCCTGTACAGGTGTGTCCTGTGGGAATGGAGAAGGAGTGGCTTTTATTTAGACATTTATTTTAAATCCAATAACCCTGCTGTTTATTGTGAAAGCCAAATGAAACATTGAACTGCTAACTGTCTGTTTATTTTCCAGTAATTATTCGATGTCGTCGTACATCACATCACAAACTCAAGGCCCGGGGGCCAAATCTGGTCCGCCGTAGCTTTTTATGTGGCCCTCTAGACTCCAAATTGTATCAATAAGTCTCTCAAGTTTTTCACAAATACAGAAAATCCACACAAAATCAACACGTCCCCACATTTTTTTCTGATTTTTACTGCAAATTTTTTCTCAAAATTGACCAAAAACATTTGGACTAAGTGACTGCTGCATCAGCCTTACTTGATGTCAAGTTATAGTCAGTGATCGATACGGACTATAACTTAAGAAAAAGTCACATTAGTGCAAATATTGTCAAAATTTCTTCCTAATATTTCTAAATTAGCATCACAAAATCTGTGATTTTGATTACAAAAATAAAAACCATAATCAAGAACACCTGAAACCCCAATAAAACTTTCTGATGTTTATTAAACTTTGCCCTCTGGTGTTGTGTAGCAATAGGTTTGGTTTGGCTATGAATAACTACAAATAACTGCCAAGAGCAATTATAATAAAAATGAGGCCTTTAGATCAACATTACCTGATCATCTGGAAATAACAACATGTAGCTAAAATAAAGAAAAAGAGTGAAAAATGAAGATATTGTTTTATAAGATATTGTCAGGCATCAGGTAGAAAGAAATGAGTATAAAAGCTCAACGGATTCTAATAGTGTGTTGCTTAAAAATGGCTTAGGTCCAAAGTCCAGCCCAGGGGCCATTTATGGCCCTTAGATTGATTTTCTGTGGACCTCAACTCCAGTTTAAAAATATTTATTTTCTGAATGTTTTATTTTTAAATCAGCGTACAGAAAACTAGATGTAATTTTCTTGCAATGGAAAAAAAGTTTGTCTTTTTACAACCAAACTTTAAGAATAAGTAGAGCCATGTGTATAAATGGAGATGTATCCTGTGAAAAACAGATTTATCCAGATTGCTGCACCCAAATCAGCTTTTATGCAATTTATTAATCTCTGCTAAATATAGCAATTATTTTGAAAGAAATTCTCTTATTACAACTGAATTCATTTGTTCAATCAAAACCAAATATCTTTATTTTTATACAGCAAATGTGAAAAAATATTTTTTAAGTTTTGGATTTGCAAAGATTAACATCCCTTCCCAACAAAAAAAAAAGAATAAAAAATGTGATGACTTTTTTTCTTGGTCCTCAAATACTTTTGACTCTGATTTTGTCCCACATGACAAAAAGTTTGGACAACCAGTGCTCAGGTGGTTCCAACATTTTTTTTGCTGAGATATAACAAAGCAGGGTTACTTTGTGCTGCACTTGAGGCACAGCATTTTTCATTAAAATGCACAAAACAGAATGTGGCACAATTTATGAACCCAGCCATTAAATAAGACATTAATCCAGTGTGATGCGATTTACCTAGGCCAGCCTCTGCTCACCATTTACATTTTTGGAAACAAGACTCTGATGACTCACATCAAAAGGTTTCCTTGTTGACTGTTCTGGTGACATTAAAAATAGATGCGCCTCACCTTTAATGAAGCACGAGCCTCAGGGCTTCTGTTCAGAGCATGACTTCAAAGTTTGCTGACCTTGTTATAAAGGAGAACATCCAAAACTCCTTCTGTCCTCCAGGACCTTTCATCCGTTCAGATTTCATTACCTAGACACACAGAAAAAATCCACACATCAAAGGTGAAATATTGCTAGTTAATGATCAATCATCAGAAAACAAGCTCTAGATGCAAGTATTGTGATTTATCCACGCTGGAGTTTGATAACGCCACAGCCTACCTGAGTATTGTTGCTGACCATGTCCATCCCTTTATGCACCCATCTTCTGATGGCTACTTCCAGCACCATGTTGTAAACGTGAATCATCTCAGACTGGTTTCTTGAACAATGAGTTCATTGATCGGTCACCAGATCTTAGTCCAATAGAAAACATTTGGGATGTGGTGGAACGGGATTCGCATCACGGATGTTCAGCCAACAAATCTGCAGCAACTGCGTGATGCTATCATGTCAGTATGGACCAAACTCTCTGAGGAACATTTGTTGAATCTATGCCACAAAGGATTAAGGCAGTTCTGAAAGCAAAAGGGGATCCAACTCAGTAATCACAAGGTGTACCTAATAAAGTGACCAGTAAGTGTACAACAAAGGTCTTCATAACTGCATTTAAATTTTAAGCAGTCAGTACTTTCTACAACAAAGTGAAGTGAAGTCAGGTGTTAGGACACGGGTTGCAAATAAAATAAAACATTCCAGATATCTGTGTCCAGTGGGGCAAACGACTTTCCACAAGTTACTCATAAATGAATAAACAAGCAGGTTGCTGAAATCTCGTGCACATGTTCATGTTCTGCGTTCGTTTCTTTAGTACCAAGCCACCTGGAAAAGTTCACTGCTTTATGTCGTGCCCTTTAAAAGCCCACATTCAACCAGAAATGGTCCATGCAAACGACCTCATGAATGCTGATGTACAGTAATGGGACGGCTGACTGGAGGCTTCTGACAGCTGAGAGATAGAAAAGTGAAGACGGCAAGATGAATGTTGGGGACAGAAAATGAATGTCAGGCAGGCAGATAGTGTGGTGTGGAGGAGCCAGACTTTCACATCCATACTGTGGCAGCAACTGTTCATCATGCGGTGAAATTGAAAGGGCCATCACATTTTAATTATAACATGATGAGTGGTTGTTTTACAACTTACACAAAATTATTGTTACAGTAAAATTTCCACACCAAGATCAGCTAATTTAAATAATTTCAACTAAATTGGCCATCACTCAGAGGTATGACGGTGCTTTCAGCCTTGTGAGAGCACTAAAATGGTGTCTTGACTAATTTCCCACCATCAATGTTATTATGTAATTCTAGCTTGTGCAGCAATCTCATTAGTTTTAAATCCTTTTTGCATGAAATGATCTACAAACGAAAAGAAAAAAAAAAAAGTATTTAGTCCAGCAATACTGCAGATATCAAAGTTCGTTTCCAGCTATTGGGATTTGTAAAGTTGCATAATAATTGTTATGGTGGGTTTGGGATATCAAACTGTTTAAAAATAAGTTTATGTGGGATGTGAGCAGAAAATAATAATATTTAGCCATTTAAAAAAAAACACACTGGTGAATTTACAATAGTAAAATTTAACCAGAAACTGAGGTTGGTTATTATAAAAGTAGAACAGGAAGCAGACCTTTTGTGAAACCGGCTCTGAATTTGAAGTAAACATGAATGACTGCACTAAAAATGCTTTTCTACTGCTCTGATGCAATATGCTACTTTTAAATGTTGTGTTTTCATCAGCTGAAATTATCAGGTGACAGCTGATGATTCTCAACAACATCCGTTTATTGTAGTAAATTTAATTACTAGAATAAATTAGCCTTTTAATAGCATTGTAATTAACCAAATATGGAACAGAAGTGTAGAACAGAAATATCCTTTATTGTAGTGGGGAAATTCAAGCGTCACTGCAGCAAATTGGTAAATGGGAACATAGATAATCACAGAAAAGTCTCCTCTGCTCTGACCGTTCCTGTAAAAAGCATCAGCTGTTGCTCCAGCCTAGTTTATTGTTCAGGTGAACAATAAACAAAACAGTGTTTGGACCTTGTCGATTTTTATATCAGTTTGAATAATAAAACAAACTTGTTTTATAACGAGGATCGAACTGGAGCACATGTAATTGATTGCAAATCTATGCATGTGATTGATCCTTTTTGTCTGTAGATCTATAGATTGTGTTTGTTTATATTGTAGATTCCATTGAGACATTTGCTGTGAGTCAGTGCTACATAAATAATCCAAATAATTGAGGCACCGTCTGAATTAACAATAGGGATCGTTGTATTTTGACATTTTCACTGCTTTTTGTCCTTCATAAATAAAATACATGACAAATACTTCTTGTATTGATAAGGTTAGTTTATGTGTTTTACATTTAAATTTGATCTGAAACGTTTTAGTTTGCCAAAAAGCTAAATCTGTAAGGGGAAAATACTTTTTCTTTGCATTTGCATTCTTTGTGTACTTTCTCTTATGTACCCTTCATCAATGAGATCAATGACTAATATTAATATTTTGATACTGCAACAATCTATAGACAAGCACTCAAAGTTTGGCATAATAAGTCAGTATGTTTACACTGCTGTTTAATACTTGAAAAACATAAATATATATCTTAGCTGGGAAAACAAGATTAAATATGTAAATGTTTGCTTTATGTATGAGGTTGTTTAGAGTTCAACTTCTCCTTCAGTCAGTTTGCATCAGCACAAGTTTATGATTATCATGAGGCAAGAGAAAACTTATTTCTCTGCATCTTTTCTAAATCTGTACTGGATATATCTCTGTTCTGGCTGGACTCAGATTGTTTTCATCTCATTTAGCCTCACATATAGCATTAAACCAAAGGACGTCTTACATTGTTGTCATTTTGAAGTGTTTGGGTTTCACGGTCCTTAGCTGAAAAGAAAAAAAAAATTCTTCTAAAACTGGCATCAAGTCAAAAAAGAGGAGGGGAGGCTGGGAGGTGCACACAAGTTGAGCAGCACTAAATGCACCCACCTCGGCTTCTGGCTGTTTTCACCTTGGATAGCAGCAACAAACCCCCGCAGCCCTGCCTGTTCAGAATTCATCTCACTTCTTTCAGGGATGAGGAATTGTTCAGCTGTGGACCCAATGGGTCAGTGTTTCACTCAAGGGTCTTTTCATGGTTGTAACCTGAGCAGAGGTTCTGCAGAAAGGGGATCAGGTGAAGAGACATTATAGAAGTGACTGCAGTGTTGGCTACAGATAATCTTTGACTGCTATGCTGCAGCATAGAAAATATCACAGCAGTTTTAGTGATTTCCTTCTGTTTTTAGGAAACAGACGAAGCGTAAACATGAATACACCCACTTACCACGGCTCATGATGAGTGGGTTTAATATAACCTCAACGTTCAACACAGATTTATCTGCATTAGGATTTTGCATTCAAATAATGCAACAACCTGAGGTGCAGGATCACACTCTTATTGATTGCATTGACTCAAGAGTTTTAAATGAAAAACTAAACTTGACCTCAACCAACCCTGCATGACAGAGCAAGTTAGGCACAAAGTAACCTTTGTTATCGAGGGTCAGGACAATCCTTTCTATAAAACCTTCCTCTCATGCTTGATTCAGTTTTTTTCTGTACACTTTATTACCTTGAGAGGCTGTAAATTCAGGGCCTGTGCAAATTCCTCATCCACGCCACACACAGACTACATGACAGATTGTAACACTACAGATTCCCCTTAACAAAATGTGCACAGAACCATTTATTTTTCTAGTTTTTAAAGCTTACTGCAATCCTCTCCATCCAGAGGGTTCCCAATTTGAGCTGCAATGCCTTTAACATATTTTTTTTTTTTTTACAGCTAGCCCATGTCATGCAATGAACAGTCAATAAACTCTGACACACATGCTAAATTTAAGCTTCCTGTGGTTCGGTACGTCTTAAAAGGATCGTCATACTTAAAATGTAAAATTCAGCGTTTAGACATCTCTTGTTCTCATGCACCTGCATAATGTGGGGTGTCCCTACAGGCCAGTTTTGGGTCATCACAGCACACGTTTTCTGCAGTTATGGTACTAATCATGCACTGTCCCAGTCCAAAAGATGTGCCGGATATTATATCGTTTCTCGCTTTACTGAAACTGTGTCCACAGAAGTTCCTGTTGCCGAGTGATTCCAAACAAGAATTAAATTTACAGCCCAAAGCTAGAGTACTAGTAGCACTGATTTAGTCTCATCTGATCCAACAGTATCATTGAACTATACTAGAAAAGCAACACAAAACTGATAAATGTTTTAATTAGTGTTCCTTTTTCCAAAGGTGAGTTCTTCTCACTGCACCAGCACTGCCCTTGACCATCAGTCATACAACTGAAGCTGTCCAAGCTGTTCACTGAATGTGTTTGACAAGAAACAGGTAAGCAGGGAGGAACGTGGCATAACTGTAATAATAAAACTCCAGTCACTCTGGAACAATTTCTGGCATCTCATCAAAAGGCATTGGAAGCATATCAGAGAGGCAGAAGAGAAAAGTTTAGCAGTTTTACAAAATGCTCATCCCACCAGCTTGGCAATATTTCAGATAATTAAATAAAAAAAAAAAATGAATCAATAATTATTGATAATGGCTGAGAAGAAACGATTATATCGTGATACAATGCCTCGCTACCAGGAAGTGGTCAATGCTTAAACCTGTTTCACTGCTACTAACATTTGGACTTGCTAGTAATTCAACAAAAGCTCTAACTTTGGGTTTAAACATGTCAGAGGAGCCCTGTTAAGTTTTGAGATGCAACAGGAGAAACTGTCTCGACTGTCCCTCAGCCTGACAGTAATACTTGATTAGAGGCTCTGCTGATCTCATGGGTTTTTTTTTCTTTTTAAGGAGAAAACAGGCTCTGCGTTAGCCGTCAGAAATCCATTGACTGGCCTACAACCATTTTCTCAGACAGACAGCAAAACGCAGCTGCACACAATGTGCCTCCTCAGCCTGGCTGTGTGTACATGTTCCTGTTGCTGTCACAGACATGGAAAAAAATGAGAAAATGTCTCGCTGGTCCCCACTTGTTTGTTGCGAGGTTTAAGCAGGATTTATACCTCTGAAGTGAGGCAGATCTGCTTTGGATGCCTTCAACACAGACAGGGTTTAAAGCGGAGAAGCACTGCTCACAGAAATAATTTAAATGCTTCTTCTGACACTTTCATGTGCTTGCTATGTCCTGTTAAGCACACATTCTCCTTGGGATGCATCAGCACCTTCTTGCTGAATAATAAAAGGTCCTACAGTTGCTTTAAACAAGAATGTTATCACAGTATAATATATAAATTATGGTCCTAATTCAAACATGCTATTTTATACTTATGCAAATGATATTTTTCTAAATGTTAGTGCCTCATGTTGTCTGTCCTACTTCTTACAGTCATTGAGCCAGGCTGCAACAACAGATTAATCATCAGGGAAAAAGACTAATAAGAGCTAATCACTTACCCACAATTACAAATTTAAGAAATAACCGTTAGCCCACTGATTAAAATCTAAAATTATCAAGGGTTTGTTAGTGTGTTAGCAAACAGTTTGGGATTTTGTGGCCTATTTCTAAGACGTCTGGCCTACTTTAATCTAAAAGGGCAGGTAAAACTGAGACAGAACTGAAACCAGTTTTGAACGTCGGCTTTCAGCACCAGGACTCCGATACAGAAGAAAAACAGAACCTTACTGGGTCAGACGTGTGCCGTCTACCTTTCCCTGAGCCTCCTCAGTTGTCTAATCGCTGGATGTGATGGAGATATAGTTTAGTGACTTTTACTCAAAAGCAGACTTTGGTTCACCAAAAACTGCTTTTAATAAAATTGAACAAAATTTTATCCAAAAACCGTCCCAAATCCAGTTTGTAGTATGTATGTTTCCCTTTTTAATAAGGGAAATGTGGAAAATCCTTTTTATTATTTTTGGGTATACAAAATATCTCACTATTTTATGTATTTTAATTATTTCATGCTTAGTTCATTGTTCAGCAGGTGAAAAAGGTCACAATGTAATCTTCTTTGTGATTTTAGAAATTCAATATTTTTTGGTCTATAAATAATTCTGACGTGATGCGTTTGGACCGCCCTGATTTACGGCTTTCAACTTTGACCGTTTCCGGAAGTAGAGCAGCAACAACAGGTGTGTGTATTAGAGGAAAAAGAAAAAAAAAGTAGCAAACAAAACAAGCATCTGAAGGAAAACACAGAGACGTACGTACCTTATTCTGTGTAGGTCCAGGGTTGTTTGAAAAGTTCACCAGCCCTTCAGTCCACCAGACGCTTAGTTCAAAAGTTTCATCTTCTACATGTAGTTTTTTTCTTCTTTTCCCAAAAACGCAGCAAACGGGACTTCCCCTGTGGCTAGCAGACGCGCAAACTCCCCGGGGCAGCAATCCAACAGCCCAGACTGCTTTTCTCCAAAAACAAAACAATAACAATTAAAAATTTAAATAAAAAAAATTCAGCTCGGGCAAAAACCGGGACACTCCCCTCCGGGTTGATCCGTCACAAGGTGAAGCTTATTTTTCTGTCAGCCTTCCCGCACCGTAATTTGTTTCGTTTTTCTTCCTAGCTGCTCTGTTGCAGCAGCTCCCGTCATGCATCACGCTCATTAACCTCAGGTGTGACACCAGCCCAATCTAAAAGCTCGGCCTCGCTCTCTTGTTTATTTTTATTTATTCTCAGACATAACATTTATCAAACACACTTGAACCAGGCAGAAATAGCATCCACAGTTCAGTTCATTACTGAGATGATGAATATCTTTTTCTTTTGTCTTATATATGACATGAGAACTGCTGTCATTTGGTCACCCATGTTTCTCCCCAGTTGTTGATCTTCAGGGCTATTTAAAGTTTAACTGCATTTTAACAAAAATGCAGATTTTGAGCACATCTGAGCAGATTTTTTGTGGTCAAAATGTTAGAATGAATAAACAATCTGTTATTTTATTATTATTATTATTAGTAGTAGTAGTAGTAGTAGTAGTAGTAGTATTTTATTATTATTATCATTGTCTCTGAGTTTTACAGGCATACCTTTCCATCATGCTCTACTGTATTGTAGATTGTATTTTTCCTGCTTTAACATAATTTAGAGCCCACTTTGGTCATTTTAGTAAAATTCTTAGTTTCTGTACTTTGAGTATGTTGAATTTTTTTTGTATTTACTACTCCACAGTTTGCTCACCTGTGTTGCATTTACTTATTTCACTCAACAGAATAAATAACTCTTGGTTCAGTTGCTCCAGTATCAGACCCTTCAGTTGTATTTACTGTCTGTTCCTGGTTTCCCTATTGCTATTAAAATACTTCCCTGTTTTTTACTGCACTTCCTGTCCCCGACTCTGCATGTGGGTTCATTTCTACCAAAAACAGAACAGAAACACAACAGTGAACCTATTTCTCTCTACAAATACAGCTATGGAAACAATGAAGAGATCACTTAAAATGATCAGTTTCTCTGATTTTACTTTTTATAGGTATATGTTTGAGTAAAATGAACATTGTTCTTTTATTGTATGAACTACTGACAACATGTCTCTGTAATTCAAAGCAAAATATGTGTATTTATTTGCAGAAATTGAGAAATGGTCAAAATAACGAAAACGATGCAGTGCTTTCAGACCTCAGATAATGCAAAGAAAGCAATTTCATAATCACTTATAAACAGCAACACTAATGTTTTAAGTCAGGAAGAGTTCAGAAATCAACATATGGTGGAATAACCAGGAGGTTTTAAATGGGGTTCAGTGCAGTGGGCTCTTAATTTTTCCCGAGCTGTATATTTGTAATTTTCATTTAACATCAGATGGGAACAAAACATATTGACAATATTTGAAACAAAGAGGAGTCCTTCAAAACCTTTCATGTTTTATTTTCAAGTGTTTTCTTTCTTCTGGAGATCAGCTACAATCCTAAACCTCCTGAAACTAGCGGCGGTGAACACGACGGGGTGGAGATATCGCTCAGTTTTTATCATTTCAAGGCTCTGCAGATTATAACATCAGACTGGTCCAGAGAAAGTAAATAGTATGAGCCAGTTTTAACTGATACATCAGGATTTATGAAGATATAATGGAAAAAATCTGCATTACTTCTCCATTGTTGAGACTTATAGCTTTAATTAACATATCATTTCTGTGATCACAGGTGCTTTCTGATTCCCAACAATGGCTTTTATTGCTATTTACTAAGAGAGCAAAAACACAACACTTCCAGCAAAACTGTAAACTACGTCCCAGTAGTTCTCCTCACTCAGCAGAGCTTGCTTGGATTACTCTGAGTCCCTTAATTTTCTAAGCTTTTACAAACAACAGCTGCTCTTAATGGAACCGATTCATTTTAACTCTAATATTGCCCCACAAGTAAGCTGGGAGGTCTGAGCGCCTCATTGGCTTTATGAAGATCGCATTTTCTAAGGTGTCCCCCTCTCCGCTTTGCACAGATGTCAGTAATTAGGTTGGGAGTTTTTTGGGCGTTAGGTCTTAAATATTTGCTTATGGAAATCCCATTGAATGCTTTTTCAGTTAAATGAGGAGTGGACATGATGTTGTTTATGTTTCCAAAAACTTTCCACTTAGAGCCAGGCAAAGCAAATGAACAAACACAACAAATGAACGAATGGTTAGTTCTTGCAAATCTAATTGTGAGGAGGCTAACAGCATAAAGACCCGCTCGGTCTTTATGCTCAAACGGCTAACACAGGTCTGGATATTCGACTACAGTGTGTTGCTGCCACTTGGAGACAGTCTCGTTTATGTAATACAAAATAAAACATGGAATAGACTTTGTCATGTTAAGAGCTTGCCTGTGGTTGTGTGGGGTCCTAATCAAAATTATATACTGGGGCCGACGGCATTACTGCTGCTATGACCTCCATTTTACATTCTCTCTCTGTGTTTTCTCTCTCGCTCTCTTTCAGATTTGTGATTAAACTGACTATAAATCATAACACGATGTATGAATTCATGTTAATGCATCTCCCAAGATGTGGTGATCAGGCCAAACTTTCCTCAATTTTCCAAATTTTGCGAATTCAAGCATGATTTGGCATAATAACAAAGGAACTGTGAGTTTAGTTGATGTTTTTCATTGTTGTAACAATTCTTCTTGGCAATAAATGTAATTTTGCTAGAAAGCCTGGCTCGTCTCCCCATAAATGGTCCCACATTTCCAAGGAAAATTTGTGGGTTGAACAGCAGAGTTTAGTATGTTGTTGCAACTTGCTAAATCGTCTCTACCAGTGCCAAGTAGCTTCTGATGGTGGAAACCCTTTCCCGACTGGAAAATTAGTAATAGGGAGAGAGTTCAATATGAGAATCTGCAATGAGGAGAAGATGACCATAACTTACCACATTCAGGCTGGATTTATCAGAGACTGGCTTTGTAATTTAAGGGGCGGAAAGGATGTAACGGTGTGTTTTTAGTCCTGACCTCAGTACCGTTTAACACTTGTGTAATCAGCTGTGCAGGCTTTTAGTATGGTTTGAAAATGGTGATCAAAGCCTGGGATGTCATCCAACTCCAGTATATAACCAAGCTGGTGATGGTTGTGTGCAGTTTCCCCTGGAAGTCATGCAATCCTTTCTGTAAATAAACTTAAATTTTAGAGTTTCTTGAAATTTTATTCACCTAATTTACTAAATAGCACCAAGAGCCAATAACACTAAGCATTAATGAGGGGAACAATAGACAATTTGGACATGATAAAAAAGGTTTGGCAGCTTTTATTATATCTTTGTGTTTGTTTAATCCACATATATAATTCTGCTGCTTAACCCACGGATGTGTTGCTACATCACAAATATAGCAACAGATTTTCCAACAGTACAAGATTTACTGTCATTTATTTTTGCTGCAACAAGGAAAAATTGAAGGAATAGGCATTTCTTCACTTCTCGTGCATTTGCATGTAGAAAGCATTCGTCAGGAGACACTCTAGACACGAAGGCTGCAACATGTGGTTAATTTCATCCCTGCAGGGCATTTTGGCCTTCAATGAGGCCTGGCAATGTGCATAATTTATGTCAGTGCCCCAGAAATAGGCACACGGCTTTGTGGATTATTTCAATATTCATATTGTAACCTGCAATTTTAACATTTTCCTTTTTACGATATCCTGCCTATGAGTATAATTTATTTTACTGTTTTCTATAATAACAAAAATAAGGGATCAAAGTTGCTTTGTAGGGATCCGTCTTCTCATGCATCTTTGATGTAATGTTCTTATTCATATCTCAGAAGAGGCTAATTCACTGTGTAAATATTTGATATGGCCCTTTTATATTCCAACTTTCAACATTTCAATTGACTGTAAAAGATGTCAGTCTTTTAGCTCAGTGTCCCAGAAGATTATTTCTGTAATCATTGTTCGGATTTCTTGAAATCAGCCCTCAGAAATTATCACTAAAAGTAGGTTTACCCAACGGCTGACCTTGCAAACTCCAACTCAGTCCATAAAAAGCCGCAGAATATGTTGTGGTACTCAAAATAGTGTCCACTGTTTGAAATGTCAAGATATCTTACAGGGGCAACTACATCAGTTTCAATGAAAGACCAAAGTTGCAGAAAGCTACTGCACATCATCAATCAAACTCTGTGTGATCAGACTCAGATTGCTGCAAATCGCCCAAGAGGACGGAAATCAATGTATGGCAAAATTACTCCTGGGACCAAATTGACAAAGATGAAACAACTGGTGCAAAATTGGATATGAATTACGATTATGATAAATGCTGTGACTCCAGGCATATAGGCTTGTTTGTTGGGAATGGATTCTTTGAAAGACATAAAAGAGGAAATGTCCTGTATGGTTTTATATACAAAATGTTCTTTTCCAGTGGTGACATTTGTTCGTGTAAATTTGCTCCTTCACTCTTTGTAAGCAGTGACGCTAACATGATGCTTGATTTAATCCCCCTCTTGAAATGCAAAGAAAGAACTAACAGCTTGATAAAAACAGGTGGAAATCAAAGATTAACTATTTACAGGGAAGCAGAGGTTTTGGCCCCTGCATATTGATCGACTGATCAAAAATTCATAAAATTCAACAAAAACTTTGCCAAAGGTTATTCAGGTATTTTTTGAATTACAGAGTATTTTTTTTATTTAACTTGTTTTTCTTTATCTGCTGTATTTAAGGCACAATAGTAAGTATGTTTTGCGTCAAACAAAGAGAAAACCTCAGGTAATCATGAGCTTTGTTGGGTAGTCCTGAACCTATTAGTCATATTAATTAATGACATCATTAATGAAAAGTCCACTATCTCAGATTAAATTAAAGCATCATTTAGAATATTTCACAGCCTACCTCTCATCCAATGGCTGCTGGAGAAAAGCTGCTAAGCTAAAACTACTCAGGGTTGGTTAGATCCAAATTTGACCCATTTGGTTACAAATGCATTTATTTGCATTTTTCAATGTGCATGACTGTAGGAAGGGTGCTCTTAAAATGCTCCTTGCATGATTTTAGTTTTATTTATTTTCTTTTTGTGTATATATATATATACTGCTGCTGCAACCACTATCCAATAGTCATCATTCATCACCATTTACACCGACTTGCAAATTTATTCATACCCTTTGAACTTTGAAACAAACAGAAAGCTCAGTGTATTTTATGGGGATTTATGTGATGGACTAATATAAATTACCACAAAGCTGTCAAGAGCAAAGAAGACGATTCGTGGTTTTCAAAGCTTTTTACAAATAAAAAGTTGAACGCCATAAAACATAGTTTTACAGCATTCAATCTCCTCCCCGTTTTGCCAAACAGGATTTATTTAGCTGTGGGATGTGAAATTTTAAAATGAGATGATCCAATTCGGTTTTTGAGCCCAGTATATGACACCTTTCACAATGTGCCTCTATAGCCTGAGTTGTCCTTCTGCAACAGTGAGAACTCACTAAACATCAACCATTTAAAGGGATCCTCTGTGGCGCTGCGTTTTCACATGTGCTCATCTGAAGGAGTGTGTTGATGTGTGCGTGTCATGATAATGAAGTTTGGCCCAGAGAAGCCTGTATCAGTGACTGAGTGGTCGCCGCGGGGGTTTCTGCCACCACCCTCATTCATCATAGTGATGATAGCTATTTCTGCCTCTCTTTTTTTCCTTCCTTCTCTTATATCACAACCCATCTCTCCATCTGTCTGTCTCGTTTTGCATTTCTAGAGTTTGCATTTGCGTTTGCATGCTCATTAAGACTGCACAAACGCTGCTGTGTAAAAAAAAGATTCCCCTTAAAGTCATTTGGTCAGACTCATGAATATTTTCCGTCCCCTTCAAACCTGTCATAGGCCCTCATTTTCTGCCTATAAGGCGGCAACGTGATTCTATTGCAGGTCCGCTCTGCTCTATTATCTACCATAAAATAGTTGTGATACAGTCCCAACACCAGCTTCTAATTTCAGCCCAGAGATATATGAATCTTTTAAATATAAGCACATTGAGGAAAGCACTGCTGACTGACATCGTGCATATCTTTCCCTGTCTTCTTTTCACTAAACTTACAGAGAAGAGCCTATGGGGGGGACGAGCAGCCATAGACTCAGTTAAAATCTGATTGGCAACCTCTGGCATCTCTTATCAGAGGCAGAAGCTACCAAGCAATTGGCTGAGAAGTTTTCCACATGGAATACTAAACAGGCCTACAAGGAATGTTACTTTTAGAAAAGCAGGCTTTAATATTTTATGTTGGAATATGTCACATGACCACAAATAGAAAGAAATCACTTCTAGATGTTAAAAGATGCAGCAAAAAGGCACCTAAGGAATTAAAGGAGTTAAATACATTTATGAAAACCTACTGCTAAGGCATTCAACCAAAAAAATGGAAGCCATGGGATTACAGAGTTTATATATAATAACTACAAACAAACCCCCCAAAATTACCTCAATAAAGGTGCAGGCTTGCCTACATATTGAGAATCCAAAAGCCGCTGCAATTAGAACATGTCAAAGTTAATGGGACCTTGCAGAACACTCAAGATTCCCTGCGACTTTGCCTCCAACAGTCTGACAAAGATAATCCATTTTATTTGGCGCTACACAGCAATTTGTTGCGAGACAGACAGGAACTGAACTGCAGTGGCAAAGGAAAACACATCTGACTTGGAGGAAAATATAAACTATTATCTTTTACTCGCAAAAAAAGTACTGTACCTGATAAAACTTCAGAATTACAGGAAAAAATAAGAGTGAAACAGCGATCAGTGCAGCATTCTGTCAGACCAGCTTGTGTTTACGCTGGCAGGATTTCTGATACGTATTCGTGTGTACTTGCTCTTGTAAGTCTAGTGGTGTGTTGACAGATCGTCGAGTCGGAGACTGTGTGTCTGATTGGAGCATAAAAAGATGGACCTTACGCTGAATGCGTCTCCGCTCCTCTTCGCACTTCACCGGCGGAGTGCAGTCGTTCCTGACCATCCTGAATTAGCGCATGGGTGTCGTGTTAAAAACTACCACCAAACTTTAAAGCCAAAGTCGGCATTTTGAATCAGTTTATTGAAAAGCAACTGAACAAAACGTGACCTGGTCCATTTCCATGTCATCGAAATGGACCAGGTCCTCCTCACATTTGACAATTTCTAAACAAATATTACTTAGAGACCCTAGTGCAACTTATATGCATGTTTTTTCTCTTCATGATGCATTTTTTGATGCAACTTATACTCCTGAGTGACTTGTAGTCAGCAAAATGCGGTCGTTGAAACGTGATCAGACTCAAGCTCATACATTAACAACCTGACTTGGCCAAACAAACCCACAACAGTAGTCAAGAAATGGATCCAGGCGGTCCTTTTCTGAAATGCTTGAAAAACGCAAAAATGCTGCTGGTGAACTTGTGTAGGTGAGCCACTGGGCCTGTCATCACCTAGTGCATCACAGCATGGTACTCCAGCTGCACCTTAAAATATATATAAAGTCTCTTGAGGGCACTATCACAACAACTGAGAGGATCAGGAGCTCCAGGCTCCCAAGAGCTCTTCATAAGACGCTGCACTCAGAAAGCCACATCAATCATCAGGACCCTTCTCACTCGCTCAACTGCAAAAGGTGCAGCATGTAGGCTCAAGAACAGCTTTTATCTAAGAGCTTTCTACCTCATGAACACAGAGACACATCCCTTCTCCACACTGACTTTAACCACAGGCCAGTCCTCCACCAGTCACTTTGCGCCATAAAGAAAACTCATATTAATAAAACTGACTTTGAACAGTTTTATTGGGTTACATAGACACTCACTGCTGTAAATATTAGGAGTTTTATCGGAACCGCTTGTCCCGTTTCCATTTCATTGTACATTGACAACAAAATGTCTCATCTTAACTCATCTTAATGGTTTTGGATCTCTTTACTTTATAAGTTCATGAGTTGTGATCTTACATCAAATACTGTGCTTGGGCTGACCTTTTAAATAATTACACAGCAGTGAAGAAATATTTGCCCTTTTAAAAAATGTCTATAATTTTGCCTTTTTCTACATAATTAGATGTTTCAGATCAAACTAATTTTTATGTTACACAGTAGAGGTGTGCCGATATATCGGCGACCGATCATAATCGGCCGATTTCCGTTAAAAAGTGTATGATCGGTGATCGCCAATCACGGTCTCTTGTTGCCGATCACGCAAACCGATCACCTGCATCTCATTTCGCAGCCTGCCTGTTCAGCTGGTCTCCTTTTTCCTTCACATTGCGCAAACGCGAAGCAACAAATCCTAAGCGATGTGGAACTATAACGCACTGAGTGAATGGGGAAGTCTGCATGTTGCGGCGGAAAATTACCTCGGGGTTTAGCACGTCAAAATGCATCAACACGACGAATCTAATATGGCATAAAAACAATGCCATACTTGACGGAGTTTGGGTATAATATAATCGATCTCCTCCCTGTTCTGCATAATCACTCTGCTCAGTCAGAAACAGCCAATCAGAGCTAGCAGTAATCAGCTAGCCGCCATGCTATCAGGAAGTTTTCATTCAGTAACTCAGGATTATTTATTGTAATGGATCCTGTTTGTGCCTCTGAATGTTAAGTTTTGTACTTGATTTTTTTTGGGCAATGTTGAGAGGTTTAATTTTGACTCTACATTATTTAGCCTCTTCAGAGCCTTCATATGTTTTCAGACTGTTAAAGATAGTATGACAATAGCAGTACAATTTGCACAATGCCCGTTTTGTTTTTTTTCTTGGACAAAGTTATTAAAAACAAGTTTTTGTCTAAATTAAGGTGAATTCATGGTTCCTTTTTCCACATAATGTAACTGGTAGTGCTTATGATTAAAAAAAATTATGTGATCGGTATCGGTGATCAGCCCTCATGGGTGATCGGAATCGGAATCTGCAGGGAAAAAATCCTGATCAGCACATCTCTATTACTCAGTGATAACCTGATTAAAGTTAAATACAAAAAGAAACATTTTGAAATTATAAGGAAAAAAGCTGTCTAAACCAACATGATCATATCC